>NW_020449307.1:3359091-3521983 GCF_003343035.1 Apteryx rowi | reverse complement strand
GAGAGGAGAGGAGAGGAGAGGAGAGGAGAGGAGAGGAGAGGAGAGGAGAGGAGAGGAGGGAGAGCTCTCACTGATTTCCTCTTGCAAGCTGCCGAACGCTGTGCGCAGCACCGAGCCCCCGGAGAAAGCTCTCCTGCCACATATAGATCCCCGACTTTGACATCGCAGTATGTGGCAGACAAAATCCGGGGAACGGTTTGAAAGGGCAAAGCATTCACTCCTGCCCTCCCACGAGCGCGCGCTCTTCCCCTCCATCTCCAACGAAGAGGAAAATGTCGAAAAAGTTACAAATGGATTTGTGCTTTTCAAAATGATGTATGCTTGGGGAGGAAAAAAACCTGTTTAACTCTGGCTGCTGCTCCTTGCATCCAGGCTGGCGGCTGCAAGGCTGGGCCGCGTGCTTGCCCGCCGGGGGAGATGCCTCGCGCCGGCTCTGCCCCGTGCCGCGGCGGGGCAGCCACAGCGCCTTCCCCACGCGCAGGCTCTGGCCCGCTCGTGGCCTATATTGGCCGAGGATGGGGGGAAGAGCAAATCTCCAGCTAAACGTCTTTGCGAGCTGCCCTTCCCGTCGCGGTTTGGGAGGGCCGTTTGCCTAATGCCGCAGCACGTTGGAAAGACGGCAGCATCGCATCCTTCGCAAAGGGCAGAAAGCTTCCCTCTCCGCACCTCAAGCTCAAAAAGAACTTAAAAAAAAAGGGGGGGAGTGTTTTTTGCCAGATAAATATTTCTTAGGCTTTATTTTTCAACTAAAAATAAAGGGGTTTGTTTTTGTTTTTCCCAGCTGGCAGAACATTATCTGACCAGCTGTACGCTTTACACTAGGATGAGTAACATCAGAGCCTGATCAAACTGAACTGCAGCTAAACTGGGTGGTTGCAAAGCACCGAGCAGTGTGACTTTGAAGCACAAGGGTAGGCATAAAGATTTGCTCTCTGTCACCTATGCTATATTTAAGGAGTTTCCTGAGTAAGTTTGCTGCTTTTAAAGCTGATTAAAATCATGAGAGACGGGAGGCATGGCATTACAATTTGAAATATCAGTGCACTGGTTAAATGTGGAGCAGCAGGAAAATTTCTTTTTTGTTTTCAGCTTGGTTGGAAGTGGATGGTGGAAGAAATTTTTGATGCAAAATAATCCTGTATTTTTGCAAGTATGCGGAGATTTGTGAACTGAGCTTTGTAGGTGTTCTGAAGTGGGAATGACTCTGAGGAAAAAATACATTAGAAGAACCTATATATACAAATTTTAGATTCATATCTGAAATCCTCAGATTGATGTTATTTGTTTTGGCTGTGGAGAGCTGTGACAGTGCTTTGAGTCTACCCTCAGTTATCAGTACCAAATTTCAGCAAGGAATGTATAGTGCTTCCCTACACAATTAATGGGTCTGTTCCATAAAACCTATTTCCTAGCTTTGAGGAAGGTGTTTTTTCTTGCTTTCAAACCTTGTGAATGAGGGGCAATCTGTTAATTACATATACTTTCCCTTTTTTTTAATTCATCGTATTGCCTTTAATAATAGCATCTAATTTTTAATAGCTTAACACACTGCATTTGCAGGGGTTGTCTACTATTGTATAACCCAGCCACTTCTGTGATGGAAAATAGCTGCTGTTCTCTACCAGTTACGTTGCAGAAAGGAAAGGAAAAGCATGGAGGAGGGATGCTGGAAGAGCAGAGGGAAATGGGTTTGAAGAGCCCATTTATCCCCATGGGAATCTGGCTTCCTTCCTGAGAGGAGATTTTCTCTCTCAGAAAAAATATCAAGCATGGTTACTTTATGTTTGAAATATGTGAGCTACAAGAAAAGCTTGCAATAGGTAACATGTGTTATGTTCCAGAGATAACGAGGAAAGGGTCTGCACTGGTTTGCTGGGTTTCATAAATCAAGCTCTTGTGGACTTGTTTGGCAATTATGATTAAAGTGGTGCCTTCCAACCAGGACAAGAAGTTTAAAAAACATATAGGAGACTGATGAATGGAGGAGGAGTGGACTGAATATTTGGTAGGCTCTTCTAGTTAAACATCTATTACATAGTTACTTCAGGCTGTGGGGTACTGAACTTGATTCCCATGTCATCCTTTCTGCTCTGATATGCCCATGTTTCTTCATTTTTAATAAAGCAACAGACTTAATATGATAACTAAATTGTAATTTCTTGTGATTCATTTATTTGTAAATGGACAGAAGATTTGGAGCGTAACTGCCTTAGTGATTAGTGGGAAGATAATTTAAGTGTTAAATTCAATGTTCCCATTACTGTAAATAGAACTTTTAATAATACACCTTGCTGTATGTACAAACCTAGGAAAACATAAACTCAGCAATATTGTGCAAAAAATAACATAAATATAATAAACATGCACACAAAAAAGTGGCATGAAAGGAGAAATAGCAATTTGAGAGGTGATATATGTGCAAATACAGTAGTGTTGTCCTACTATAAAGAAATAGTCATATACAATAAAGTAATATATTGCTACTATTTTCCCAAGAATCTTATTTCTTAACCAATATAAACACATATATGGAGCTGCCAACATGATGAAATAAAGATTTGCGTTGTTTTTATATTGTTACCCTAAGGAAAAGCTGTATATTGCAGTACAGGGAAGGGAGGGCCGTAAGTTCTGAGCCACCAATTTAATAATTTTAATTTTCAATACAGAAAGCTGTGGATAAATTTTAGAGTTGCTACCTAAAAAATGCAGACTTCTGCTTGTGAGCGTCATCCGTAAAGCAGTAGGGTAAAGAGAACAAAGAAGATCAAAAAGAAGGATGAGAGTTTGTTTCAAAAAGACTTCCATTAAAATAGTGGGATTTAAAAAATTTATTTAACAATGACCTGAAATAAGCTTAACTAATTGGATCCTGATCTTGAAAATAATTTCATGCATGCTTAACCTCAATCATGTTTGTTATCAACTAATTACTTCTGTTTACAAATTATTGAGCAAGTGTAGAATGTTTGCAAAATTAGCACAATAAAAAATTGGTAAAAACATAGATATGCTTATGTGAAAAATCAGAGGAATATACACAGTAGAAATGTGATTGTTAAGTCATTATTTATAAATTTTATTTCACCTTTTAGCACTTAGAAATTCAAGATACTTCAATTTCATGTCTTTTCAACCACTGCTGAATTTGATGAAACCTCCTCTGCAGCTAAAGGAATGAATTAAAAAAAAATCAATTAGAAGTCGATGGAAGAATACTGAACCTAAATGAACATTGCAGTAAATTCTATGAGACAAAAATTACAGAGACTGACTACATTTCTGCTCAAGGCCAGAAGTTGTTTGACTTGGCACATGTACTGCAGGTACTTGGCTTATCACTGGCTATTTGAATATACATTGCACTGAAGTCATTAAAATCATTCAAGTACCACACACAAAAGTAATAAGTAGCGGTGTGACAATAACTGTTATCAAGAAGTCATTGCAATGCCCAGTAAAGAAATCAAAGCACTGGCGTTTAATATCAGTGCAGAAGAAAATCTGCAGCTTGTGACTTCTAAAATAGTATCTAGTTTAATCTGGCTTATACAAATGCTGTTTAAGCATCGCAAAGGTGCTGTACACCATGTTGAAAACAGGAACAAAGATTGCAGCGCTCTTTCATGCAGCTTTTTGCTGTAAATGGAGAAGAGATTCTTTGGGAATGGGATTGATGGTGGAGTAGGAACGTAGCCTCCTATCCGTGAGGGCTATACAGCAAAACGATAGTTGAAGAACAGAGGCACTGTACGTTTTGCCGTTGCATGATTGACCTGTGTGGAAGTCCTGCATGCTTAAAGTGCCGCTGTGAGTGCAAAATGGATGTCAAGGTCCCTGTTCCAATGGCAGAGACTATAATGAACGTGAGGCTGCTGGGACTAAAATATGACTTTGACAAATGCCCTATTCTCCCAAAGTTGTTTTACTGCAAGTTAATTTGTTTTCTGTGGGTTTGCTTCATGGACAAGAGCTGTACTGAAAAGACCTTTCCTCTGGAAGCGAGTTGTAAGCACTGCTCTGGGAAGACTGTGATTGATGCAGGCCTTGTCACGTCCCGGTGCCTGTGTCACGATAGCTCCTGGAGGCTCCTAATCAGAGCCATCGGGAGGGATGAGTCTTCCTTGCAGGCATGTTTGGAAATGCTGAATCATTTCCATTGCATGTACACTCATGTTCCGCTCTAGAATTGAATGAACACAAATTTAAACTCTCCCAAATTTGCTGGGTTTGTGTGATTTCAGTACAAAATCCTGAAATGGCACAGATTGAGTACACCAGGTTCAAGCTTGTCTGAAAAGAATTGCAGAGCTCTGGTTAAGCTAGCCTGAATTTTGAGTCTGTGACTGTGTGAATCCAAATGATTTAAGAGAGGTTTGGGACTTTGTTGATAAGGATTTCCATGACTTTTATTCTAACTGAATTAATGTCTGCTGTATATAGGCCTGAATTAGAGCAATAGCTTGTTGCTGCTTTGTTGCTGCGCTGTGCTTTGGTGGAGAGAGGGCCTAGTGCATTTGCACCGGGAGATGTCAACTGTGTGGCCCGTTTTTTCCCCAGACTTGCTCAGTTAGGTCACTGTACTTGCTCTACCTCAGTTACCTGTAAAATGGGGAAAGCAAAGGGAACCCATCTTGGTGAGGGGAGAAGCAAATATAAACATGCAAATATAAAAGAATTTATTTGGCATACAAATGCCAGTCTTGGAGCATTCCTGCTAGTGGGAAGCACAAGTAAAACCCAAAGGGAAGGAAAGTCATTAGAGAAGTCATGCACTGTTTCATTAATTACGATCTCAGCTCCTGGAGAAGCTGGGAATCCTCCCCAAGAGTTATTGCTAGACTTCGAGTTATGGAGCTTAAGTGCCCACTTAATTCTCCTTCATCTCCTCTTCATTATAGATTTCTGACGGTTTGGGATTTTTTCTGCTGAGGTTTTTTGAGGGGATGAGGCTGTGCTTTTCCTTTGGTCTTCTCCTCGCCTATGCTCTAAACGCTACTGCAGGGACCAGCCTCAGTCATCTGCTTTGGTCTGTGAGTCCTCCTCACCTGCCTGTGTGCTTTTATCTCACAGTGCAACTCTGTGAAGCTGCAGCAGACAGGGACTGATTGCCACAAGCGACAGCAAACACTTGCAGTGGGACTGGCCGTTGATTTTGCTTGTTTTCTGTGTCGGCTTTACAGATGCCCTCAGCAAAGGCAGCTGACGCGGAGACTTTGCAAGTTGACTGGGCTTCTGTTTGGGAAAGGTCGGACTAACAACAGACACATTGGGGCTCTGTCTCATGTGACCCAGGGAGGGAAGAAAACCTGTGCTTGTTCCCACGGAACTGTCTGTTTTGCAATTATGAAGGCAGCATTGTTTCCCAGCAGAAACTGGAGTTTCTCTTGCCCGTCTAGTGAGGTTGCCCCCTGGGCTTGCCAGAGGGAGTTTTGCGTTCCTGTCCAGACTGCTTGGATCCAAGAGTTATCATGGCCTCGCTTACATGTAGAGGCTGGAGAAAAGACCATCCTTGCTGGGTGCAAAAAGCTACAGATTGCACCTCGCCTTCGCTAAAAAGAGCCATTGTGTGCTGAGCTGGCAAGCCCCCCGGCGAAAGCAGCCCGCCTTTCTCATAGGACTGTATTGTTGCCCTGTGGCAAAAGCTACTGTGGGAAATTCCCATGATACAATCATGTAAACTCTTACCCAGTCCGTTCTGGATCCTGAACTTGCGTCTGTGTTCCTGGCTCGAGCAGGACCGGAGCCGGCTCTCCGGCGCCTGGGCCAGCCACAGCAGCCTGGCCACCTCCGTCCTCTGCCGTGCTCGGGGTTTGGTCTCCTCTGGTCCATTCTGGCCCTGACGCGTGATTAGTTGTGTATGTATGCATGTTGTGGGGGGCTTTCCAGCAGTTTAAAGGGTTGCAGCTAATGCAAGGGCTGTACTGAAGCTCAACGGAGAAGTATTTTTACGAAAGCGAGGGCGTGCATCGCCTAGGCTGCCGTAAGGGAGGGCCGCGTCTCCAGCGCCTCGCGGAGAGGACCCTGGGCGGTGCTGCGCCGGCGCTAAGCCCCGCGCCGCATCCCAGCCCGGCAGCCGGGGCCGGCCGACCCCGCGCGGGGCTCGCGCTGCAGCGCCGCAGCACCGCGACGCCTGAGTTCAGGCCGGGCCCTGTTTAGTCGGCGCTATGAACGCCGCTGGTGGCCGCGTCGCCGTCAGTCGCTGGTGAACCTGCTGAAGGCTTTGCAGGCTGAGTGTGCTGAATTTTGTGTTTAATTTAAATCCACAACAGAACCACCACAGGCGTACGTGTGAACATGCAGCCCAGGCACGCTCGGCTGTTTACCTGGCTCACCTGAAAGCTTCTGTGGCAGACTAAGGCAAGGAATTTTGCAGAAACGCTGGTCCTCACTGTGTGCAAACATATCCCCATTGGCTCCAAGCTGAATGCTTCTGGGGGGGGAAGCGAAATTCCAGCTTTTCAACATTCGTTTAAGCAATAGCTTAATAGGCTTTAGATGTTTGTGGAAACACATGGAGAAAGCTCCCTTGCACACCATGCAGACTTGCTGTATAATTTCAGTGAGCAGCAGCTGATTTCCTCCCGCCAGGTCTCCCTGGGCTTTAATTTGGTTCCGCGGCAGGTTCTGTCAGGTGCGCAGTTCTTCACTGTGTAAAATTGCATTGTGTTTTGCCCTTTTAAAAATTTTATTACGGTGAACTGCTTGTAAGAAGGTTTAATGACTTTCTGAAATATTTTTGCACTTTTTTTCTTTATTATGTAAGAGGGGTTATTTTTATTGTGTGGCAATAAAAAGGCAAAGAATGCGTAGGCAAAATAGTAATGTTTCTGAGAGGATCCTGAAACCATAAGCTTCTATTTTTGTGACTTGCACAGAACTGGGGGAGGTCAAGCAATTTATGAAATGTAATTTAACGTCACATTTCTGAAACCATTGATTTCATATAGTGTATTTAAAACTTTTATTTTAATTGCTTCCTTTATCCAAATATCCTGCGATAAATCCCCAATTTTCTGGTCCAGAGATGCACAGAGAAACAGTATTCCTCTGCATGCTCCCCCTTTTTCTTCCTTGGCAGCTGGTGGCGTGAGGCATTTGTGGAAACGCTTACCATTTTGTTTCTGAGGCATCGACTAGAAATCAGGCTTCAGCGTGCTCTCCATTTTACACTTGCAAGACACATTTTGATAATGGCTTATAGCATTCTTTGACCTTCTCAAAAACATGAATGTTCCTGAATAAAACATTGTTATTGCTATCTGGCATAATTTGGTTAAAATCTTAAATCCAGTCCAGCCTGTAAAATTGGTAATTTTCTTAACTGGAAAGCCCAGGACCGGGCTTTTAGTGTGCCGTCTTTATTCGTGAAAAGCAAACTCTCTCTTGAACTTGGCAGCAGTTTTAGTTTTCATTTCACTTCAGTTGCTTACCCTTTCTTGGCTTCTATTTCAGGTTTTCCAGTAAAATGTGAAAGAGGTCAGCAAACCATATAAAACTGTGATCTCTATATTCTAAAACATTCCAAATCGTATGGACTTTTACGTTTGTCAGGTGCGCTATTCTTAAATTCTCTAATGTAGAAAAATTTCATCCTGATCCAACACCATCTATCCTATATGCAGGAAAGAAATAGCCATCAAATTTTTGCAGTGCTCTGCTACCCATGAGAGCAGCTTCCCTTCACTTACAACTCCTTTCCTAATCTGTCCAGTCTTAGATAGCTCTGCGCACACATCTGTGCTTTCTAAACGTTCTCACTCCAAGCTCTAATATGTAATGTCAGCAGCTTATATTCAACTATTTGCCTTCTTTCGATAGCTCTGCCCTTAATGCCTCACACAGTATTAACGTGTGCATTTGCACACACAGCCAGCCTCAAAGGTTCCTGACCTTAACGTGCAAAAGTACAGTGCATTTGTGTGCAAACAGGGCTGCTCGTGGGACACCAGCAAATCCAAAAGCCACGTCAGTGGATTTTATAAAACAACAAAAAGGGGAGGATCTCCTTCCCTCATCAGAGTTTATTCCAAATCAGTAGTATACAGGAAGCCCCATCTGCACACAAGTACAGAGCTCCATACACACACTTAAGAAAATTATACCCTCTTCAATGTTGTCCGCTCCAAAACCAACACAAATACTTATGGGTTTGCTAGTTTTTTTTAGTTTAAGGAGTGATTAAACAGCAGAACAAGTCTTTCACAGCTCGCTCTCATTTTTGGAAGCAGCAAGGAGGCTCTCCCATGGGATGCCTTCATCAGATGTGGGACTTCCTTTTCCAGTAATCCCATCCGTGTGAATCTCCGAAATGGCTTGGCTAGGATTTATCCTGAGCCATCTCGTATCCCAGCAGTGGCAGAGAGGGGCACTTCCAGACCAGCGACCCACTGAATTTAACCACTTTTTTTCCTCTTCTTCTTTTCCTCCCAACCTTCTGACCACTTCTTTGAGTGGTTTTCCTCCGTCGGTGATCGCATTCGCTGTCCCGCAGGCGTGCTTTAAAAGGCTCTGTAGTGGAGGCTCACAAGACTTCCTCTGCAGACTTCAAAGGGCTTTTTAGAAGCCTGTTGAAATGTAAGTACTTTGACGGTTTTCTAACAGCTTATTTTAGTAAAGTCTTAACGTTTTATAATTCACTCAGCTGATTGGTTTTTGGTTATTTTTTAGTGGGGGGAAGAAAGGCATGGATGGCGATGCGGGTTTTTGCTGGCATTGTAAAAACATAGCAGTATTAAAAACTGAAGACGATAAAGCTCCCATTATTGTCCTTTCAGTCTAGTTGTGCAGTAAGCAGAGATAATAAAAATGCTAAAATCCTGTTCTTTACATTAAGCTCTTCAAGTGTCCCCACAGCTTTGTCATGCATGAAGAATGCAGCCATCTCCGTTTCATGCTAAGGAAGTCTTCACATCACACTGTTTTATACATATGTAAATACCCAACGATCAACCTAATTATATAGGAGTTACACATTCAGCCGCCTTCGAGGGGTCACCTGTCATAGCCACCATACTGATTTGGCTCAAGCTGTCATTTGCTTTACCAACCGATAGTCACATAGGAAATGTTTTTTAATTGAAAACTCGTTTCTCAGCATTAGTATGACAGTTGAAAAGATTTCTCCTGATTACTGGTGTGATTTTCTCACCTTCATAAGTATTCGTTTCATGGGTTAAATAAACTTCCTTCTGTTGACAATTGTGTAGGAAATATTTTTTTCTGGAATATCTATTTTTAAATTGGAAACTCAGAATAAGTAGGTCATACACAGCTTAGTGTTTAGAATGCTTATATATATTTTTAAATATGCACTAAATTATTTAGTTATGAGGTGAGATGAAACACAGGATGTCAGGGAAAAAAAATCTCATTACCTGCAGTGTCAACTAGGGAAGCTTTGGATTGCTTGTCTTTTAAATTAGTATCCTGCAGCTTCAAGGATATGTTCATATATAAAATAAACATACCTAGTTTACCTAACATACCTACATAGTTTAGATTGCAAATAGAATGTGTGATTAATATATACTTTAATTTATATCTCCTGTCTTTGCCAAAAATACACATTCTAATGCTTTACATGCATAAACACAAATCATACAAACGTAGCAGGAATTCCTGTGCCCAGTTCATATGATTTGACTTTTTACTTAAGAAAACAGATCAGACCAAAGTGTGACATAAATCGCCGTGCTCCCTTGATAATTCTCATCCCTGAAGCTATCCGCTTCTTAGAAGACCAAAAGCTGGAATTACGTTGTCTCTGAGGGGAGGGGAGAAATTACTCCAAAATGGAGAAACCCTGGAGAAAATAGCCTGCAGGTTGTTCCTGCTCCTTCTCAGACTGGGTCCTGGCCATGTGGCGGTGGTGTCAGCTGTGTGTCCATGTAGCCATGGACTTGTTTCTTCCCGCTATGGACCTAAGACGCTGATAAGGAGAGGTGATGTGGGAGGCCCCAGGTGACACCATTTTCATGCTCTCCAAATAGCACCCAAGGGAGTCAGCTCGTGTCTGCTAGGCCTGGCAGACGTCTCCCTTAGCCTCCCTGGTCAATGGTAGTTGACAGAACAAGAGGAATCGGGATGATCAGTTGATCCTTATCCTTTGTCAGGAGAAGATTAGCCAGTGCGAACAGCAGCTTCCGCACTATGCCCACAGCTGAAAATGGATTGAGCAGAGGAGAGGAGCTGGGAAATGTGAGAGCTTGGCAGGAGCAGCTATACTGGTCAGGCAAATCCTTCCCCTCTTCGGTAGCCTGTCTCCGATAGGACCAGTAATGGATGATTAGGGGAAAAGTGCAGCATGAGGCAGGTATGGTATGATTCTTCCCCTCATATAGCCTGCTAGTTTCTGAAAATGAGGGGCAAACTTTACTTTAGCTCTTTACAACATGCTGGAACAATCAGTTCCATACAGGAGCTCTGCAGATCTTTTTTAAATATGCTGCCTAATAGACTCCTTGGGGTACCCACTTTCTCATATTATGTTAAATGGGAAACAGTCATATCACTATTAATCTGCTATGCCTGATTTTATAGAAATCTATCCTATCTCCTGTAGCCTTCCCTTTACCAGGCTGTAGGGAACTTGTCTTGCTAGACTTTGAATTTACAGCCGTGTTTCCGCAGGTGTGCTCACCCTCACCACTGTTATCTCCCTGACGCAGCCTCTCAGAGGTGAGGGGACTAGCACTAAGTACCCTGTGCACAATTGGGCATGCCACGGCTTTATATGATGGTGTCATTATCTTTTCTTTTTTGCCCATTCTTTCCTAGTGATTCCTAACTTTTTTTTKGGGGGGGGGGGCTTTTGTTTAGTTCTAATTATATTGCTAATGTTTTCAAAGGCTTAATTGCAATGATTTCCAAATTCTTCTCTTCTTGAGTGCCAGTAGGTAGTTTATTATATAAAGCAGATGAATAGGGATGATTTTCCATGTTGTTTCCATGTTGTTTCAATGTTCTTTCCCCTAGCTGTAAGGTTTACCACAGCTCAGTGTTTAACATTATTCTTTCTGGAGGAGAGGTTTAAATTCAGTCTCTTAGGACAGGTGCTTATTTTCTTCAGGGAAGGTGTGAATCTCTGTCATTGATTGTAACACTRTTCATCCAGTAACTTTTTCCCAAGAAAGGCATGGGTTGATTTACAACCAACTTTCCCAGGACCACAGAAGAGTGTTGTCTGATATTAATCAAAAAGAGCATGTGGGTAAGAAAGAAAGCTCAGTGGGACCCAAGCAGTATTTGGCCTCTATACTATAAAAAATACTAAAATCTTAGTCCAGCCAAGTTCAATATACATTTTCTAAACTGTCTTTTTTTGTTGATACAGAATAAGCCATTTGCATAGCCTGGTAACCTATCATGATGGAAGCAAGAAAGAGAGGATGTAGGATCTATTTAATCATGGGAAACAAAGGAAAACATCATATTCTTAGGGACCTTCTCCTATTTTGTGAAGGATAGTTTAGCAGGATGGTTAACATGCTAGCTGGAGATCCAACCACAATTCTGCCATGGTCTTCTTGCATGGTTGTAAGGAACTCCTTACACTTACCTGTTTTTTTTCCATCTACTAAAATAAGTATGACAAAAGGATATGATGCTATGATCTTGTTGATAATCATTCACTACTTTAGACAGAAATATTTGGAATGGGATATTGCTAGTCTTCTACAGAAGAACAGCGAAAATGATCCTGCACTCTGGCCTCAAACTGAGTTAGGATTACTGCACATCAAACACCTCACCTAAGTGACAGTCAGATAGATGTGTTGTGCCAATAATTTCCATGGCTTTTGCAATGTGGGGGTGGTGTGTGCTTCGAGAACCAGTTTCATCAGAACTCCATGCCTGTGCCAGTTTGCAGGACCTACATATTGTAAATGCCTGCAAAAGCAGGTGAAATACAAAAAGGTGAAATACTTTCTGAATTAGTTGTTTCAGGAAGGCAAAATCTCAAGTCAGTCTGAAAGGAATATTTATCTGCAATTATTTGTAGTGTAGTTTCCTCTTTTAAAGAATGGCGCTTTTTTAATGCATATTTCTGAATTGCCCTGCGATTCAGAAGAAGAGCATCTGAAGGGACGTGAAGGAACATTTATTTAAAACAGTGATTTGCCATCAATTTGCCTATGGTTGGGTGCCAAAGAGGTAGGAGTGTGAGGATAAATCATCTTCCTTGTTTTCCTTATTATGAGATAATATCGTGATGAATAGCATGACAAAGCCRTCTGTACCTATGACCAAGGGTTTCTTATGTGGGTTTTTGAAGTGTGCAGAAACGTCATTTTACTATCTATTGTTTCAGTTAGGTTATTTCATCTTTAGTAGGTCTCTTTTCACACACGGTCTTGAATGCTGAATGTAACATGGCCGAAAGACTTTTATTGTTAGTAAAGACAGGAGGGTAAGTTAGAGCAGTTCCCTTGTGTCATGTCATGGTAAAATTTGGAGTATAAATCTCAGTATTTGCTTTGGAACAGGAACAAGAATGTAGTAATAAATTTTAGTCGGTTAGAAAAAATAACGTAAATTCTATAGAGGGACTTATGTAGGAAAACTCATTCACATCACAAAATTAATTAAGTCACATTTTTCAAGCACATTAGCACTTATTTTTGTGGGAGAAAATTAGAGTTGCAAGTAGCTGCAGAACAGCACAYGGAAAGCTGAGCTTTCAGAAGCTTTTTTGAGTTTGTACTGGGATTGTAGCTTGTACAAAACTATGCTGAAAGAGAAAAAATAATACTAAATTAGCTTTGTGTGAATGTGAGCATACACTCCCATCTGCTGTGTTGTCCAGGGTAGCCTTGTTATTAAAGCTTTGTAACCTCTTGACTTTTCATGAACTAAAAACTAACTGCGTGGTTTTCTAGGGTTCACAGATCTGCAAACCTCCTTTGCCATCCTGAACTCTCGACACCTGCAGCTCATTTTTCTCAGACAGACCAAAAACTTCATCCTGTGTCTTGCTTAGTCTCTAAAAAACATGTGTACTTTGTCTTAAGTTTAAGAAGGGAACATCAGCAGACTTCTGCTCTTGACTTCTCTCAGATTGGCCAGCTCGGCAGTGCCTGCATAGAGTGGGAGCAGACTGAAGGTTATCTCTACCTGGAGGTGAATTAGGACAGCTTGTGGTTAAAGAGAGGAGCATTGGGTTGCTTAAATGCCATTTGGGTCCCAAGGTTGTATCTAGTTCCCCCCGTCCTTGTTATCTGTCCTAAAACATCAGATCGGCTCTATTTTTAAATTGACCATGGCTYGCTATTTTAGAGTACCTCAATGTCTGGCAACTGTAACAGGGATTTCCCGTTAGCAGAGAACACTCTACAAATTATCAGATAGCCAAATGCAGTCCATAGCTTTGCAAGAGGTTGCAGCACAGGTTTCATCAGACTCTGCTAATGCTGAGTTGGTTGGGTRCCTGAAGATACTTCCAGAAGTCTCCCTAGTTAGCAGATTTGCTGGAATCCCAACACAAACACATTGCATGAGAGCATGACCTAGTAACTCCATCTCTGAAAATCTACCAATGGATTAGCCATGCTCTACAGTTGCTGCGTGAGGAGGGGGAATTTTCAAGGTTACCATTTTAAGAGGGCAGATCACGGTGAGCGAGGATCCCATGGCAGAGTCAAGTCATTGAGGTTCAGGTTCATGTTGCAACCTCATTCCTGAAAGTAGTGCCTGCCTTCAGATTTGCATAGGGAAGTTAGACCCCCCATAATCTGCAGTGATAAAATCACTGTGACCCAGGGGATGTTCCAACAGTGGCATTGCAAATTCTGAGATAAAAGCAAGCAATGTTATTTTCCTATAAGGCAAAGACATAAGGTCAAAGAGAGAGGACTCTAAAATGGGAGTCTTACAGGGAAGAAGAATTCATAAAACAGCAAGGAAAGTGTCAAAGATAATGTTTTGTAGGGGAGAGGGCTGTGGTGAGGCTTGGGACAGACCTATGGTAGACCTGTGGTCAGTAAAATTACTGAGTTGGAATTCAGGGATACCTGCTTATTTTGAATGTATTTTAACTAAGGCAGGTGTCCCACTTTGTGGTCCTTCCATATAGTGTTAAATTCTTTGGTTGCATGAGGGCAGAAATATCCCTTGGGAAATGAAGGATAAGTTGGTGTATCTCCAGCATAGCAATCATGCCYAGCAGGAGTCTGCTCTATCTCACCTCTTTCCCTGGCTTGTGTCTTCCCAATCTCCTAGGCCCTATAGTAGACAGAAATGAAGTAAGCCTCTTTATGTGCTTTGAGAGTGGAAAGAGAGAGCACTTGCCRCACTACAGCCAGGATTCCCTCCGCCTGTGAGCAGAACTGAAGCATGGCCTTTGTGCACCTCGAGGAAATGTGGGCTTGTCTTTAATTACATGTTGAGTCCATGGCAAAGGTCATTCATCTGTCACATGGAAAAAACTGTGATTTCTCTCCAGTAACTTCATCAATATGGTAAAAATGAATCCACTCACCTTTTTGATTAGGTGACCAAAAGGCAAATAAGCTGAGCTGTTTTTTTCTGTAATCTCTTCATACATATGTATGCAATGTGTGACTTGTGAAATAAGCCATTATACAGTGCCTGAGTTTGCAAAAACTGGTGATTTTTAAAGGGGCTGTTTGGCATACAGCTTGCAGAGGTTAAAGAGTAAAAATGTATACACAGGCAGATTTACAAAACTCAGTGCAAATGTTTTTTCATAGTGGAGGTACAAATGTGTTATTCGTTATTATGCATTATTTATATTACAGGGGCACTTAGAAGCTGCAGACAGCATTAGAAAAAAACACTCTTCCAGGTTCTACGTGACCTTATATGGCACTATCGGTGCAACTGAAATTACAGAATAGATTAACACCAAAACATGGTGATTTCTTGGTCAGAAGAAGTCAGCGTCTCAATGTTGAACTTAGTATAATCTAACAGAAAGACATTTGAATGTTTGCTCTTAGGAGTTGATAGTTTTCCAGAAGTCTTTTGGAAATTAGGAACTTAACCTAATAAAAACATTTTAGTCAATGTATTCTTTAAATTTAGACTTGTATCCCTGTTTGTCATGCTCCTTCCTTTAGTAAATTCTCATCTGTAGTGGCCCATTAAAGATAGCTACCGAACCACAGATATTGCATATGGTTGTGTCATGGCCTTATTAGTGGAAGTACTCCTTCTAGTCTGTAATATAATCTGGCAGTAAAACAGCATTTTTTAATGTTGCACTCTCCTGTTGTGATATTGATAGTGCAGTGTGCTGCTTCAGACAACAATACTGTGAGAGACAACATTCACAACAGAAGAAATACACTCCTGAATTTGTAGGAATTTTTCAGGGCATCAGCTAGTCTTACCTGAACACATCTGCAGTATACAAATAAACCAGACTCCACCTGCAGCTTTGGTATCTTCTATTCTTTGGAAGCCTTTCAGCGTTTTACAAGTCCAGAGGGTTAGTGATTTTATATAATAGCAAAGCTTTGTGCAACAGAAGTCCAAGAAACCTTTACATAAGACAAATGCTTAAATAACAGTGCAAAGGCAAGTTGAAAAAGGAAGTATTATAGACATTGTAGGAATTACAAAAGATTTTGTTCTTCCAGTTTATGGTACTAATTTCATATTGCTGCTCATTGATATAACATTTGCATTTTTGAGTTTTTCACAGTAATTCTGTATATGTGCAGAACTCTTGTAAGGGAATAACCATGTCTAAAGAAACCAGCTAACATTTGCTTGTAGTTCGGCACAGAGGCTTGACTTCATTGCTTTTCTGTTTTAAATGAAATTGCTTTGAGTTTGTTTCTTCAAGCTTCTTAAATAAGGAATAAATTCATAGCCACTAGAAAGAAGACATGGTGCATTTTAGACTCATATGTAGCTCTCTCTGGTTTCACCTTCTGTATTATGCATAGGGGACTCATGCATTGCATTTGAGAGGAATATAACAAATGAAACTCTATGTGCTTATCAGACTTTAAAATCACAGAATACTAATATGTTTAGAAATATTTATACATTATCCACTTTTTGGAGAGGAATTGTAGGGAGAGGGTTAAGAAGAATGTGATGCATGCAATGTTATTTTTGTTGTTGAAAGATTCAGAACAGAATCATTACAAGAAACAAGGAAAAAAGGAATTCTTTCTTTCATTAGCTAAAGTAATCTTCCTGACATTAAAGAAGCAAAAATAAGTCTTTGTTTTCACAAACTCTTCAATCTCCCATTCTTTCTTTTGTTTTTACTTCTCAAATTACATTGTAAAAAAGATAGGTTTGGGTTGAAATGGATGTTCAAACCACTCTGCTTCAACACAGAGTGTTTTGGAGTGGCAGAATACTTGGTAGTACCAAGTATCAAGAAGTAGTGGCATCCTAAAGAGAAAGTGTTTTTACATCAGAGCCCTACAAAATCAGAGCTAGGGAGCCAAGGAAAGCAGGAGGGTAGTATGGAGAAGTTAAAAAAAAAGGGGGGGGGGAATAAATTAATCCTAATGATGACATAATGATGGTATTGAAATCACAAACACCATGAGGAAAGCTTTTAGTAAAGCAGAAATATAAATAAAACAGAATTTAGTAATATAGAAAATATTGTAGATTTAAAAGAAGTTTTGTACTTTATTCTGCTGTATGAAGCACTCAGAAATTATGTTCTGTGTGCAATCTGTGTGTCGGGATGAATCATGTGCTTTTTTTTTTTCTTTTAAACCTCTGGCCTTGGATCACTTTCGTCTTAGCCTCACTATAAAATCAGATCCATCAAGTTTTCTCAGCTAAGAGTTACTAATCTCTACTTCTTGGAATTTATAATCTGTTGTAAAAACTCACTCTGGGATAAAGGTTTGTATTTAGGCTTTTTTTATATGGAAGCAGTCAGTTTGGCAGAGAGACGTGAATGTGAGCGTGGCTAATGCAGCGAGGGAGCAGCTCTGGCYGGGGAGCAGGGCAGAGACCGTGCGCCGGCACCCGGGGCACTTCTGTGCGTGACACCGACCGACCGTCCCTCCCCAAAACCTCTTGAGAACCAGCCTGGCGCTGTGATAAAGGGATGAGAATGATGAATGGCCTGGAAAAAGTCTCTATCTAAAGCATGTTGAAAGTCTGGAATTAATTGCCTTGTAAGGAGCCAAATGAGGAGAAATTGACAAAAGTGTGTCAAATAATGAATGCTTCAGAGCTGGTATGTCATGAACTTTCCATGACACAGGGCAAGGGGATATTTAATTAACCTAAAAGTTGGCAAGTTCGCACAGAGTGTAATAGACGGTGGAATTCTTCATAGGAAAGTGCTGAGGCCAAGACTTCAGCAAGATTCGAAACAGGATTCCAGTTCTATTTGGGTAACAAAAGATACTCTGACCTGCAGCAGTTAATCCTGGAAAGTTTTGGTAATGTCATGCTCCAGGCTTAGGTGAGTCTCTAATAGCTTCAGATCAAATGCCATTAGGAGGAAAGGGAGGATAGTGTATTTACATTTTCCACTTCAAGCTTCATACCTTACATTGTCCTCTAACTATCGACCACTTTCAGGGCTGAAAGAAGTGAAAGACAGGGGATGAGATCCAATGTGACAGCTCCTGTGTTTATTACATTCTTTTCCAGTCCTGCAAAGGGTCGTAAAAATTAGTATCTACCTCTTCAGATTGCCAAAGCATGACATTATTAGAGAAGCAGTAAGAACCATTATTTGTATTCTGGAATACACCAAGATGTTATATCTTTTGATCTTATATTTAAAGGTTTTCAGATGTTTCTCACTATTTTAATTATGTAAATAGTATGGGAATCACCTTTTTGTTATTGAATAAAAGTATCTGATTTTAGTTGTTCTATCCATATTTGAACTACGAAGATGAAGATTGTAGTAAAAACTGAGAAGTTCAAAGGGGGAGACAGACTTTGCAGTGCTATCATGATGAGAAATCATACTTTTATCCATCTTGCAAGCAAAATATACAGTAGTGGTGACATCAAATCAAAGCTGTGAGATGTTCCTACGAGGGCCAGACAGTGAAACATTTGAGACTGTGTGCAGTAAAAGGAGCAGTTATGGGGTCAGACATGAGCCTCGTCCATGGAAGGCCTTAAATGGACAGCAGCTGATCCATGCGCATGGTAAGATGAGCAATATTTGAGATTGCAGATGATTAATAAGGGTAAATTAAAACAGATGATGAGCCTTGTGAGCGCTAAATAGCAAAGTGGTGATTAACGACCTTTGCAATGTAGTTGCTGTAGAATAATCAATTCTGAATATGGCCCACCAGTGCTCAAATAGTGCAAGGCCACAAATATGAAACCACTCTTGACTTGAAACAGTGCTGACTAGCTGATTATTTGCAAAGAAGAAAAGAATGAAAAACACTGAAAATGTAATTCAGACACAGACTTACAGCAACAGAGAAAGATTATAATTACAGCCCACTGGAAAAAAGAGGGGAGGAGAGGAATGAGTAGAATAAGATATCAAGGCTGTATAAGGCATATTCATAAGAAAATAACAGCCTGACTTGTGTCAATTATTTCAGGATTATCGAGTTGTTCCTTAAGCATTCCCCGGGCCACCAGCTAGTCTGGGTGGGTGTATCCTTCTGCTGATGTGGACTTATGGTCRGAGGAGATCTGTTTGGCATACAGATCTGCCTGTGTAGATCAGCTAGCAGAAACAGGGCTTCAGAAGGTGCTTCGTATTCACCTCTGCCAGGGTTCAGCTGACAAAGGCAACTGGGCACTAAGATCAGGATTTGGCTGCCAAGCAGATGTTTGAAGGCGCAACTGCAGGACTGGAGCTCTTTAATTTCGGTGTGCACGTTTGGGAGCTGATATCTGATGTGTGCATGTTAGTCACGTGGGTATTTCTGTCCAAAACAACCTACATGGATGTGCTGTTTGAATTATGCTGCAAAGTCAGTGCTCTGTGTAGATCTACAAGAGGCTATAAAACCTACGTTAATTCTTGTGTTCTTAATTTCTTAAAAATGGATACATTCCCAGGCTTTGCTATTCTTATTTCTCAGCTAGGACTTAATAACAGAGTATTAAATGAAGTCCCTTGTTGCTTCTCTGAATGTTAAGTGATCTTTATTGGCACTTTCTGAAGTGTAGCTGTATTGTAGCTGTGAAAATAAGTGGACCGGCCACATTTTTGAGGTACATTATTGGTGTTCCTTTTGTCCTCAGGCTAGCATGTTTGCTGATTTACTTACTGAGTCACAAAATTAAGTAAGCCACAATGGGAATTCCTGAAAACCAGTGAATTAAGAAACATTTGTGATAATAATTAGCAACCTGTCAGCTCATGACAATTGAAGAACAGAGTAGAGCAGTATTTGTTTTGACATATTGTTATAAACATATATTCAGAGGCTTTCTCAGAACTTCTACTTCATCCCACCACCAGCCCTTTCTGCGATTATTTGCCAAAGCCAAAGTCAAGTGCTGAACCTCACCAACTTGTGAAATGACATTTGCTGTTTAATAGCCTAATGTCTGCCTGTTATAAAGACTGTTCCCCATGCTAGTTTTGGCTTCTAGTACAGCTGAAAGTGATCCACACCCAGTAAAAGTTTGCTTGCTTTTATTTGAAGTATAACTATGATTTAATTCTGGCTTCTTCTTGAAAAGAACTGTATTTGCATGAAGGAGTGTAACAAAGATGCAGAAGTAGTGATTTCTTTGGGTTTTGAAATGTTTTATTGATTTTTGAAATCAGATGAAAAAGGTTACAGAAAGCACAGAACAACCCCCTTAACAACATACAAAATAAATAATGAACTCATAATTGATGAGGAAAAGAAAATGTTTGCACATCTGGCTTATGGCAGCAAATTTCTGCAAGTTGATCAATAGCAGTTATAAGTTGCAAGGTGAGAAAAATAGTCCCTAGAATGAAGGATAAGAGGCTGTAGATCTGATTTTCAAACTTAGTAGAAAAGTGTGTTTCTCTGGTACAAACTTGGAGATTTCCACGTGCCGTATTCCTGCGTGAGCGGAGGGTCATGGCTCCTAGGAGAAGAGCTGCTCGGGGCGAGCCGCAGCCCCGACTGTCCCACCAGGGCTGCAGGGATGGCCCRGACCTGCGGGAGCCTGTGGCGGTGCTAGGGCAGGCCAACAGCGCGGTTGCCAGACCTTGCGCAAGCCATCGGGAACAGGCACGCTGATCGCATCTTGAGGTAACTGAAGGTGTGTGACTACTTTTTGCTTCCTTTGGAGTTGTTTTGCAGACTTAGTAGGATCTGAGTCAGCCTTTTGGTAACAGCAGTCCTTGAGTCAAAAGATGCGTATTTTCAGAACTTTGTAAACGCTTTGCCCACATACCAGGAGAATAGTGAGCTGCTTTTAGGCTTTTCTATTCTTTTAGTAACACACTCGGAATCACGTTGAGTAAGCAGATGATGTGTGCTTAATTCATCTCTCTGTTAGAGGTCTTACTGGGAGAACGGCATGAGTACATCTTAGGWTACTTCCTTTAGAAGTGAAATTCCAGTACTTGGGCTCATTTCATGCAGAAATTATAGTAGCAATGGTTTTCAAATGTAGTTTTTCACACAGAAAATAGGAAGTGATCTGGGTACCTTATTAGCATATATTGCAGTACAAGTATTGAAGATGCCTTTAAATAGAAGTTCATTTTATCATATCTGGCTGTTGGATCAAATAAGCTGTCAACAAAATGTATGTGAAAATATCAACCCAAATTGCATTTGTAGGCTGTAAAATGCACTCTAGAGTTCTTGATTTCTCAAGACCAGAGACAAATTTCAGTTACTCTGCACTACCAGGAGTTGCATATTCTGATATTTATAATTGGAAATAGATCTATGCTATTACAATTCTATCTGAATGCATCTCCCTTAGTTTTGTGGGCCACATTTGGGTCAAAATCTGAACTGTGGTTACCTTGAATTGCAAATTAATTGCAGTGAATAATTAACTATCTCAGGTTTGTAGGAAGATAGATACTTCCAGGAACTGTGCAGCTGTGGATGCCTTTAACTTCCTAGAAACCATTTGGAGAACAACGGTTGTTAATTATGGTAGCACAAGGTATTTCTGGATATCATCACGAACAGATTTCATCATTACCTATTGAACCAACAGAACATAATGCTATTTTTAAACTGGCAAGTCATGAAGACCTTATGCTTATAAAAAAAAATCTTGCGTTACCTGATTATTTAAATATAATGTTAGGACAAATGAAGTAGATTTATGGCTGGGGTTTGCAGTTTCAAAAGATCATATTTAGAGAAATTCAGATCCGGCATTTGAAAGTGGCTTGAAATTTCTGTAAATGGGAAGGATATTCAGGCAATTTTTAGAGACCTATCTGAACAAATTACAAGCTCAGAAGGATCCTAGCAATAAGCACAAAGCACACAAAAATGGAGAAATGTTAGACTCAGCTTAATAAACTTTTGTTTTAGAGAGAAGAAAACATAGCACTGAAGTGAAAAATATCTAAAAATCAAGCTGAATTTTAAGATCTTCTGATACTATAAAGGATCAAATATGAGTTTTACCCATTTAAATTTTTATAAGGTCAAAGGGAAAAAAAAGAAATAATCCTCATATAAAGATTGAAGTAAGGTTTATAAATAATCTAGGTATGCCAGAAGCCAATTGAATAGTGTAGAAGATGCTAAACACAATGCAAAAGTAAGGTATTTGCACTAATAAGTATGAAAATGAAAAGTATCCGTGATGGAAGAAAAACTCAGCTTAATTTACTGAGTTAGGCAACTGGCTAGTGTCAGTGCTTGTATACTAAAAGCGAAAATGCTGAGGGGGAAATTGAAGTCCAATGGTAAGGGTTTGTAATTCTCTCTCAAATAATAAGTGGCATTATGTGATTTAAGAATAATGAGTAGTAATGATGTTTAGGAATGGTAGATAAAGGTGATCTGAGCCATCTGTCTAATCTTAATAGAATGGGAGGCTGTAGGTGCATTTTGAAAGAAATTTAGTGAAAGACGGGGAGGTAATGAAAAACTGGATAAAATACAACCTGAGTTATCTTTGATAAGGTAGGTTGTACGAGACTGACTTGATCTCTTTGTTAAGATAGCTAACTTTTTTAGACAAATGTTTGTCTATCTGGACTCCAGGAAAGCATGTGATACAGTGCTAAATGGAGAATAATTATTTGAAGTTGAAAAGATGGAGATCAGTGGAGAAATTATAAAAAAGGTAAAGAGTATATAACACATTGGAATAAAAAAAGGAATCCAGCTAAAGGGTGATTTTCATATGGAACTAAATTATATTATTCATATAAGGTGGTTGGAATTAAGGTAAAAAGGTGAGCGGATTAGGTTATTGGAAGAGTTGCTTGTTGAGAGAACTTGCAGATTTATGGAAGGTTGTGTCTCAACTGTTGGAAATATAAAACCAGCTGATAGGTAAGCAATAAATGTTTATGATTATTAAACAGTGGCGATGGAGTTTGTGACTGAGGTTTCAGTGAAAGAAGTAGTAGAAAGTAACTTATTAAGTGGACTTAAGGAAAGCAAGCACTACCATTTCAACAGAAAAATGTGAATATTGTCGTGGGTGAGATTCCTGTTCCCTTCATAAATGATGACTTTCTTTTTCATTCTTCAAAATCATATGTGTCATGTAACAAAACATGGTGTTCTAAAATGATAGATCAGAATATTGAGTTTGATGATCTCCCAAGTGATGCATTTTTAATGACATTATGGTCACTCAGCATAGTCATTATGATAATTCAGGTCCCTGTTCACCACTGCTTGCAACTCTTCAACATTCTTCCACAACCATTAGTGGTCTTCTAATTGTTTGAAAAGGAGTATTGGTACTTCAGTTCCCCCAGTGGTAGTTAAGAGATCTGTGCATTTCTGCATTTGCATCCAGCTGTCAAGGTATGTGGAAATTTGCATTTGCTTGAAGGGTTCTTTATGCCCAGAAGAGGTTTTTTTATTTAGAAAAACTGCAGGAAGAGATTTGGTCATTTTAACACTCTTGTAATACTATAATACAGCTGCTGTTTACATACATACATACATACATACATACGTATATATATATATACGTATTTTTTCATCAAGGTAATGCCTTGAACCCACATTAGGATAAAATAAAATGATCTGGAAAAGTGCTGAAGCATTTCTGTTACGCGCTAGCATAACCAATCCCAAGTACAAAAGTTAAATAGTGAACCCAGATCAAGGAGGAGAAAGTTGAAATCCATCAATACAATCCCTTCTTTTACTTTTTTTTCCAGCATATAAAAATAGGAGCTCCAGATTTCTATTCTGAATTGAAATTTGAGGAGGGCTCTGCAATCATGCTTTGTTGCATCAAAATACTGGAAGCAAAATTATGGTTGTCAAGTTTAGAAACCTTTTGCTTTTTAGAAGATTTGYAGTCTCTTCCAAGATCAGCCCATTTGGACTTGTTTGGTCAAACTTAGTAATAGTCACAGTAGGGAAAAATAAACAAATAGTTAAAAATACAAGGTCACTTGCAGGAGGATTAGTTTCATAGGCGGCCTCCTAGAGACGTAGCAAAATAAGAAAACTCCACAGTAATAAATTTTAACGTTTTACTTAGATATGGCAAATTTTTCCATTTGGAAAGCCTGGGTATGCTTTTATGAGCAGAGGAGTAAATATGCTTATAAAGTGGTTCAGATAATGGAGTTCCTATTGTGTTCCATGCAGCTATTATGTGTTCCTCTTTCAGGACTCTTCCTCCTCCTGTTTTTTTTTTAGACATTTTCAGGGCTGTGAAAAATCAGGAGACAAATTTGTACAGTACCTAACACAGCTCAGGTTTGCTCTGAACTGTAAATTCTAAATAATGATAAGTGGAATTACTGTTGTAATTATCTTGCTTTAGGGAACATTTATAACTTGAAATATAAAGCCTGTCTGTTAGATAACATTTATGAGGAATGTTTCCTTAGGCATATTTTTCAGAATTGTATTTTATTGTTATCTCCAGGAAGATCTGACTCGGCACAGTTTGTGTTASAGACAGGAAGAATAACTGGAACTGCCAATGCCTCATAGGCAGCAGGAGAGCTAGTGGAGAGATGAAAGATGAGCTTCCAGCAGCTGCAAAAAGGATATACACTTCAAGGGTGCCCTATAAGCCTTATAAAGCAATAAAGGAAGGAAAACAACATTATGAAGGGTCCTAACAGCCATAAAATTCCAAAAATGGCAAGGATTGCCTTCATTATATAAAGTGTTCGTTAAAGCTTTAAATAATGAAATAAACTCTGACTCTGAGAATGGAAACCTTCACTGTTAAGCTGGGCTCTGTTTACTTTACAATAATCCAGGCCATAAAAGTAGTGCTTCACAAATATTCCATTCTTGGGGAGCTCTGAGCAGCCCGAAGACCACACAGTTCTCCGGCTTCAAAGAGCCCAAATCTGCAGCAACCCCTCCGTAGCGCTGGCGTGCCGCCATGCCTCGGGCAAGTTCCCCGTCTAGTAGCATCGTCAGAATATTAGAAAGTTTGAGGCAAGAAATCCAAAGGATTGTTTTCGTTGGCTTCAATTAGGTGTTTGGGGTTTTGGGGGGAATTTTTTTGTTTCTTTTTTTTTCTTTTGAAGTCCAGGCATATTTTGGGTTGGAAAAATGCGCTGAAGACTTTGAGCCCAGAAAGTAAGTGGGGAAACTGATGGAGGGGTCTTTCGGGATTCAAGGTATAAAATGATTGACTACTGACCTGTTTGTTTAAAAAGGTAGAATTCAACTTAAAACAAATATTGAATACATTGTAAAGCAGATATTTTATTTGTATATGAAAAAAACAGGCGTAAATGTATTTATTTGGAAGAGGAATAATTCTGAAATTCTAAAAATATGTTATTTTATCAGTGCTAATATTGTTTATTTTATCTGTTAATAGCAAAATCTGTTTAGATATTTTTTCCTGAATTAGAAACTACTTTAGAAAACATAAGCTATAAAGTATACATGGAACAGTCTTCCTTATCTGTCATTGAAATTCAGCCATTTTCTGCTTTGCTTGCAAGATACAGGGACAAAATGTATCCTTGGGGGGAAAAAATGATTCAGCTATATGTGGGTAAAATTATCATTGAAACCTTTAAGCTACAGCATATGCCCCTTAAAGGCATTTGAGCAGTCCTGTAATTTAGGGTAGTGTTTGTAATGAAAGTATGCGAATGCCATTAATTTTCCTGAACAGTGCAGTAGTTCAGCATTTGCTTCCTCTCATAGTTCTGATTAGTTTTCTAAGCTGCTAAGGGGGTTAGATATCTTCTAAAAAAGATGCTGGAAAAGCAAGCAGCTCCTGACTTACGTATTTTAATGTGAATGTACTTATTACATGAAATAGACCTGATATTTTTTCCGAGTGTAGTTTTTATATCTCTGTACTCGCACCATCCAAGCTGAAATCCTTTGTCTCTGCGTATTTTTGGGCAACCAGACGGGGAGACTGTCTGCATCATGAGTGGGAGAAGCAAATGAGTCACAGTGCTCGTTATGAGGAGCTTTGTTTCATTCAAATCCCTCTTGCCAACATGCTGACACTGAGCTTGAGTCATCAGCAATAAACAAGTCTTATAGAAAATTGAATCTTCAGAGGGCAGAAAATCGCGGAGAAGGGAAAGGCGCTCACCGGCAAGCTCTGGTTTAGTCCTCGCGCACTTGAGAGGAGTTATTGATTGCATTGTTTCCTGCGGCAGATTTTTCATAAGAACCTTAAACCGATTCAAAAGTCTCTGAAATTTCATTTCAAAACATGCCTGTGTAGTGAAAAACAGCAGCATCTGTCAGGCTTTGAGATCAGTGAATATTAAATTGAGTTTTCACCATGCTAAACAAGGTGATTGTAGTTCCTGTTTTTATCATTTGCTTTTCACCTGTGCTGTGTCCAAAAAGACTGAGAACCGTAATAAGTACTGGCATCTTCACCCAGAAATTCTGCCTGGAGTTTGGGTTTTTTTCTTTGTTTTTGTAAAATATTTGATGTTTTTTGAATTCTTAGAAACATAATTTTTTTTATATAAAACTGTCCCTGTGCTAGTAACACTTCCTTTGCTATTCTTGCTATTAATTGGCTTCGTTTTGAGTGAAGAGAGAACATTAAAACAGAAAACTAAAGCACAACTGTTGAAAGTCTACTTAGATTTATACAGTATTGCACTTTAATGAGCCCACTGAAACACATGCATATGGTATTTGCATGTTACAGTAGGATATTCTCAATCACGCTTTGAGCTGGGGTCTGCTTTTGATGGTGGCAGTGAAAGGTTATCGTCTGACTTCAAAAACTTGAAAGCAGAGACAAATTGTTCAAAGTGTAAGGGCCCCACGTTTGTCCTGTGATCTGTATTTTGGTGTYGGACAGAGAATTCCTGACAAACCTCATTTAGGTCAACTGAAACGGTGGCCCTGAGCACCTCCAGAAGTCCCCTGTCTCCATGCCAACCTACAGGCTTGCAGGTCTGCATTCTAGGTTTCCAACTTAGAAAATGTTGGTCTTTCTTTGTGTGAGCGCATACGAGTGATGGGGGAGGGATAGGTTGGTCCATTCAGCAGAGGTAACATTAGCGTGAAGTTATGGGACACTGCAAATATCAGATATATTATAATAAGCATGAACTTTTATCAGTGATAAACTAATGTGTAAATGTTTGCTTCTTTCAGCTTCAGCACGTAATAATATGAGCAGATAGGAGATTTTGTTTGAATCTTTACATAGCAAAAAGAAGAGTTGGTGAAGTTCATCTTGTTTTTCTGTATAATACCATTATCTTTTGTGTGAATAAAGGTAGTTCATGCATCATGGTAACAATCCATCAAGACTGTTACCACGTGTTTGTGTTCTGCTAGTGATAATAAATCAGCCAATAAATATTTCAGCTGAAGAGGAAACTGTACAGATATATCTACCTTACCTTAAGCAGTCCACTTTCATAAAAGCAGCCTAGGAGCCTATTTGTCTATGGCACCAATGTTTCTAACCACTGTCAGGGCTACAGCATTTAGAGTTTAAATGCTTTAAAGAAGGGTGGTAATCTGTACAGGTTTCCCATGTGGAAGTGTTTCATGCTTAATTAAAAAAAAAAACAGCAAAATGCTAAAAAGTCCTTTTTTCCTGATTAGCCACAATGTGCCTTTTATTTTTTGAGATGTGATTCCACGGTGTGGCTGACTTGCTGAGAGGCCAGGAAAGGGGGTAGGAGAATGGGAAYGACTTCAGCATCTACTTGCATTTATTCTAACTCCTCGAAATGCCATTTACAACGTGGAGTATCCAAAATAGCTCTCTATTCCCAAAGTCGCTGCCTTGCCCGGGGTGAGTTTGTGTACTGTCCTTGCAGTGCCTTGGCTCGCCGCCCCCTGCTTTTCCCAGGGATCTCTGTAATGCGCCAGAAATGTAACGCTGATGAAGGAAGAAGAAAATACCATTGCAAATTTGCAGAGAAAGCAGAGGGTGTAATGCAGACAGTAACAGTTGCGGTGAGCACAGTCGAATGAACTTGCAGTGCAACAGAGCTTTACTAAATATAGTTACCGAGTATGTGTTATCTGTGAGTGCCAGGGTAGGACAGCGTTACATCTGCAACTCGGAAAGCTGCTGCCGTAGGAGCACAAATCACAGCTCCAGATGGGGATGGAGTTGCAGGGTGCCAGAGCCGTGCGGGTGCCACCTGCCCCAGCAGCCTCTTCCTGGGCTTGTGCTTGGGAGCTGCTAATCCAAGGTGCCACCTTGCAGCTAGCCACCGTTACCTGCTGGCGGCTTGTCCCTGGCAGACTCAGCCCCAAAGCTCCCTGCAGCCACATGCTGCTTCTGCTCCTGAGTGTCCTGAAAGCT
Organism: Apteryx rowi; assembly: GCF_003343035.1. Taxonomy (NCBI): domain Eukaryota; kingdom Metazoa; phylum Chordata; class Aves; order Apterygiformes; family Apterygidae; genus Apteryx; species Apteryx rowi. The sequence goes on along the minus strand of NW_020449307.1, from coordinate 3,494,155 downwards.
GGAGTCGTTTTGCCACTGCTCCATCCATGGCCTGGCCTTGCTCCTGCCACCTGCTCCCAGCCCTGTCCCCTGCCCGTCCTGCTCCATGACCAGGACATGCTGGGAAAATGCAGGCAATGGCATTGCGAGAAGGAGGGTAGAGGGTGCTGGTGCGGTGAGAAGGCCCAAGTCTGCAGGGGCTCTGAAGGGTTGCATGTAGTAAATAAAGAAAATCCGTATAGTGCCTGCTTATCAGAGCAACAAGCAGACATGGAGGATGCAATCCTTTCCCTTGTCTCCTTGGAGGTGGGCTTGGCATGCATGCAGCAGAGTCCTGAGGGGCCACTGGCTTTTTAAGAGAAAAAGGGCTAATTAAAAAGGGAAAGATAGTATAAACCTCGTATTCTCAAGGCAAGGAAGTAGAGTCCGTGTAATCCAGTCAATGTTCTCAAAGAACCAAGCCAAGTATGATACCATGGAAGAACAGGACCTACATGAACCTATCTAACCGGGATGTTTTATTTTAAAATTATCACATACGTTTGCAAAGGAACATAGGATGTAGACTAAAGGTCTTAATAMTGTGTTTAGAAAACTGGGTGAGTAATAATTTATGACACGAGCACAGTTTCAGCTCAGTTAACTTTTGGTGAGTTGCATTTAGTATATAGCAGGAGCTTACACTAGGAATTCTCAACAGCTTGGAAATGCAGTAGTTTTACATATATATTATAATATTTTAATGGTTAACCAGTTACTGTTTATATTCTGAAGTCAGTCTACCTGAAACAATATGAAGTTTAATCCTGATAAATAAAGTGCTTCTGTGTATGTCTGCAGACTATATGATGCAGTTGACTTCTTTCCACCTCAGAATTGCAGTACTGACCCTGCAATGAATAGTTTAGTGATTTTATATTTTGCTTCCACATGTTTTTTAGATTTGGTTGCCGGGGCAATGGTGCATGTGATTTTTGAGAGATTAGCGATGGTTTTAAATGATTTGGTTGTTAGCGCCTGGAAGTTGAAATATTTTCATAGTGAATTGTCTCAGAATATCATTTTATAATTTTCAGAAATAAACACATTTTACATTAAAATCTTTTCATGAAGTAATATCTATAGTTACTGTCTTTGATTTGTGAGAAGCTGATGATTACAATGGAGAGGGAGCTGTTTTTCCCTAGTTTGAACATATGCCAGCAGTATTCATAAAGGGAAGAAATGTGCTTCCAGAGTCAGTGGGTTTGAACTTTAAAAACTTAGGTCCTCCTGCCAAGTCTGCCACTTCTTCTTTGAGTAAATATGGGACAGTTATCATTTGAAGTGCTTCTCTCTCACTCTCCTCGTTTAAAAGCACAGATATTTTAGCTGGCTTCCTTTGTAAAGCAGTTTGAGATATGGCGGCAAAGAGCATAGGTGTTATTTTAAGTGATATTTTTTAGTCGGGGGCAGGAGGTTGGCTCAGGACATGGGCAGAAAGGCTTGGAGAGTTTTGCCTCCCTATTGCTTGTTGGAACTGTCCCCAAGAAAGTATCCTTCATCGAAAAGCAACCGTTACCATTTGAAGGGGTTTTGATGTAGTTATGGATTTCAGACCAACCCCCAGACAGCTCTCTCTATACATGTGGTGCTAATTTAGCATCCATTTACCGGAGTGGCTGGGTTTTAAATGTGTGCAGTCCTCTTAGCAAATGGTCTCTTTACGTCAAGGTGGAACATTGGACTGGAAAACATGAGGAAACCTGCCCTGCCGCACAGACCTGCACGTTACCGCCAAAGCTCTACTTATTTTTGTGCTTTCTCCCCTCATAGGCAGTCAACCTCTTGTGACCCTACAAGGCCAGTGCTGCAGCCTCTTTAMCTGTATGATGAGTCTCGCAAGAGCAAGGCTGATTACTGAAGGGGCAGGCAATAGGGTGTTTCTCATTTTTTTTGGTATCTGGCATAGCTTGCATTGGATTTAATTCATACATATAGGTGTGTACACATGCACACACATTTGGAAAAAATTTGAATATTTGAATTGTATTTGAATGAGTATTTTAACCACTAACTAGAGATCAAGGGCTCCAGAGCCAGGTCTGCATCCAAACTTCAATGGTCAGGCCTCTCTCTAACTCTGGTAAGACTGAAAATGCTTATTTTGTCCTACATATCCAATTATCACTTTCTTTTAGAAAACCTTTTCAGAAAATATTTTTTTAATGCTTATATTAAAAAATAGTTATCTGAGGAAATTACAAACATAGTGAAGGGTCATATTAATTGAATTTAAGAAATTCAAAAATTTGTCTCCAAAATTTTTAAGAGATTTTTTTGGAAAGTCAAAGAGTCTTTATGACAGTAGTTTCAAGTGGAGCTGTGGTGGATTTGCTTTGATTTGTTTTTTTTCCTTTCCCTCAGTACTGCTTAGAAATTCATCTAAAGCATTTATATTACAGAAATGATATAGCAGCAGTTTCAGCTCTTCTGTGCCTTACATGCTTGATTAGAAAAATCCCATTAATGACAGAAAATGCTAATCAGTAATGTGTTTTGCCAGCCACCACAAGCCCACGCATTCTATATAATCCATTGTTTATTAACCTAATGAAGGTCATTGTAGCTTGTGAAAGCTTGTGTGACAGCATATCAAAATGGTTTTAAAACTCTGTGCTGCTGGACTCCAGTGCTGGAATAAATCAAGGCTGGGTATTTACTTGTCAGACTGGTTCTAGCGTAAATGAGGGTTTTTTCTGGGTGGAATGATCATACTGTGCTTTCATTTGTTCATTATAATTGTTAAGACAGACAAACAGTGCAGTGGTGGCTAAGCTGATGGTGCTGCCATTAAGCAGCTAGACTGTCTTTATTCACATCTTATTGATTTTCCTTTTCTTTTCTTGGCAGGTGACATCACACAGAAGGGATATGAAAAGAAGAGATCAAAATTAATTGGGGCCTACCTGCCACAACCTCCTGGTACGTGTATCTGTGCTTGCAGTATATGAAGATGTCAAGCATACTGATAGTTGCCACAGTAAAAATCTGCATCTCTGAAGAAATATATGTGGCAGTAACAAAGCTATTGCTATGCAGAAAAAGCTTATTCCATCCATTTTATGTATATTTATATATATATATGTCCGCTTTGATGTGTGTGTACATTTTTTACATATGTTGCTGTGGGTTTGCCAGTCATGTCTCAGAAATAAAATCAGCCTGGGCTCCTCAGAGAGCCTTTGTTTATTGTAAGTAATGCAGAAATAGAGAGGAAAACATAATGTTGTAACTCATTAAGACCTAAGCCAAGTACAGCTTTCTAAAGAGAGATGTACACGAGAGTGGAAGAGAACCTGATAGGCTTTGTGCCTTCCTCCATTTCAGGTTTCCTGCGCAAATCTCCCTTTTGAAGACTAGACGCTAGAGAGAACAGCARCATCCCCAGAGTTCAGCTTGTTATATGCCCCTAATAAGTGAAGCACTGATCCTTTAGAGAGGGCGGGTCTCTGTGTTTAGGGATGGGACGCAGGTGCTGCTTCACTTGCCCAAAGATGTACAAAAATCTTCAGGCTAAATTTAATATCAAATAATTTAATGCTTTATTGAAATTATTTCATATATATATATTTATGAGAGGTAGATATCAGAGACAAGAAAAGAGCTCTGAAGAGACTCCAAATCCTGAGGCTGAATGCGCAGTTGTGCGTATCTCTGGAGGCCTCCGTTTTGTGTGTGCTTCCCAAGCTCTTGCTGGGGCTCCACCCGGGCTTGGCTGTCCCCTGAGGCCTGTTTTTATTGCAGGCCTGGGAGCATAGTTCCCTTTTTCTTTTACAAAATTCTGCCTTTATGGTGCAGCTGACGGTTTTCTGTTTAAACTGCTCCTGTGTAGCAGTACACTAGCTAGCTCCATAGCAGAATGTTATTTTGGGGGCTTTGGATTTCCCTTGGTCTGCTCCACTGCTGAGAGCTCCACAAAAAGGATCAGCGTTATGGACACCTCATTTTTCTGAAGTGACATAGCCTGATTTGAGGGCAACAGTGACACTTCCTAACCGCTGGGAGCCATTAGGAAATGAAGCAAACCCAGTCAACAGAACTATAATCCCCCAGGTGCAATTATTAAATGTCTCGGTATTCTTCATTCTGGCTAGGCTATCAGAGCTCGTACAGCAGTAGTCTTCACAGGATGTTCTCATGAGACTTCCCTCGGTTTACTGAGTTACAGAGAGACTGCTACCTCACAGTAATCCTCAGCGCAGCGGTGTGATTGATAGCAGTACTTCATTTACAGTTAGTTGTATCTTTTTTTCTTCACACAAGAAAACATGGCTCTTTCTGCAGAGAGCTCGTAGTCTTCTGGTCAAACTGTGTTGTTGGCTGAAGCTGCAGGGGATTTATCATGCATATAAAGATAAAACAGGGAAGGCAGAGAACCCGCTGAGGTTTATCCTTCAAAGTCTCTGTTGTGATATTGAAGTTTTCCAGTGTAAGGAGGAGCAGAGAGGTCTCTGTAAGTCAGTCTATGGTCTCTGTAAGTCTATAGGGGGGTCCATTCAATAATTTGAAGAGGTTGTGACTGAGGAAGTAGCTAATTTAGTGCTGTTCAAAGTCAGGAAGAAATTCAGTGGATGTTTTTTGCTCCACCAGTTCCCATAAAATCCTGCACTGAGGATGTGAGACATGGATGAGTGAAGGAAGATTTTGATAGAAAGGAGAGGGAAAGAATAGTGACGTATTGTCTGCTGTTCTCTTATACATACATCAGTCTTGATCCTTTAGCTGATGGCTAAATGAATTATTTGATTATAGTGGAAGACATTACTTCCATTGTATTAAAGTATTTTCCACCAGAAACTGGTATTATTTGTGCTTGGGTCTTTGCTGTCTTTGTAGTTTTTGTTTGTTTTGTTCTGTTACCTTTTGGACAAAATTTAAAACACTGCATTTTGATATTCTGCTTCTAAGTCTTTACTCACCTGAATGGCTTGAGGTCCCTGCTCACTAGGAAGGGGGAGATGAGTCCTTACCAAGAGGAAGTAGGATAACAAAACAGATGCTGCCTTTTGTAAGCCTCTGTTAATATCTCTGAACAATTGCAAAATTACCAAATTAGTCATTCATTTGTTTGTTGTAATCTGTTTTGATGGGGAACTGCAAGAATTTGTAAGCTTTGGTATTAGATCTTGCTATTAAAAGGGAAGCAATGTTTTAGAAATACTTTTAAAATGGTATGGAAACAGACATGGCTCCTTTGCTGGGGTTGAAGGCATTGGGCTGGATTTGCACTCTGTAGCTGCGTTCACCAAACTGAAAGTAAATCCCAGGGCAGTTCCCCACTGTTCCCACATCCAGTCCTCTCACTGCACCTTTGCTAACATTACTAACGCCAGTGTTGGCAGAGTGGACCGTCGGCCCTCATTGGCTCCGTGAGTGTCCTGTAGTGTCTGTGCGTGCGTGTGCGTGTGTGCTGTACTGCATGGGGGCAGCCGCTCCATTCGTTGCTGTAACAAATGTAAAAAAACTAAACGTGAATTAATTAGTTTTTTTCAACTTGTTACAGCAGCGAATGGAGCTGCCGCGGTACGGTGTAGACTGCAACACAGTGAAGGAGCTGCAAGAAGAATGCTCCGCACTGCCAACATTGGTGTCTGTGACATCCGGGAAGCGGCCGCTAGAGAGCGAGCAGCCAGCACAGCAGGAAACCGGCCACTCTTTTATTTTCGTTTTGGTGAGCACAATGAATGTATCTTTTCCAGTCCTTATCTGTCTGTAACTGTGCCTCATCTGAAAGCCTCTAGTAGATGCCTACATCAATGAAATAGTCTAGGAACTGCCAGTGAAAATGTAGGAGAACCGAAGGACAACATCTAGAAGGCCATTATCAACCTCTGTTTGCCTAAGAGTGAAGTGATGGAAGGGAAGGAGGAATAATCCTTCTTAGTATAAGATGTGAACATGTTAACGTGTCTCTAGCTTCCATTGCATCAATACTACGGTTTCACACAATAAAATAAGCTGGCAAGACACAGGAAGGCATGTGTTTCTAGCTCCCTTTTTGGCACTGACTTCTTACAGAGCCCTGGGCAGGTCTCGGCATTGAGTCCACCAGAATCATGCGGAAGCTGTAAAAATCTAAGCACCCCTACTTCTGCACTATTTCAAGTAGAGATCTCTGCCTGAACTCAGCTCTTGTCCAAACCATTTGGAAGAGCCACTTTTAGGAATGGGTGTTAGGCTAGTAGGAGCAGACTGGTGGAAGGACTTTCTGCAGTGATACTTGTCTGCGATGTGGACAAGTGGGCATGAACCTAGCCATGTCTATGCAGCTGAGCCCTTCAGTAGGTATCTGTGCTGCCTCTGGGGGTGTCCTGTGGCTGATGGCAGGCAGATAGCCTGTTCCTACTCCCTGGGTTTGTAGCAAGGATTTATAGGCCCCCTAGACAACAGGTTTTCTTTTGCCAGCCGTGTGGGTGCACAGAGGATGTCACCCCCTTCCCTGTGTGCTTGTGTACCCTGCCACCAGGCAGTCCAGACACGGTGTAAGAGATGGCTAGATGGAAGATAAGATTTGCAGTTCTGTCAGTACAAGATATACCTGTAAAAATGTGATCCTCCTCGACACACCCATCCCATCTCATTTTCAAACAGATTTGGTATTAAATGTAGGGAGAATCCATATCAGATTCTATGTTGTTTGTCATTCTCTTCTTAATGTGGGGCTGCTCTAAGGTTCCCTCTGTCTGATGTGAATAACTTTTTCTGCCCCAGTTATATTTTTTTGTAAAATAAGAATGATTAAATTTAAATGGCAATTTCAGGACTAGCAGAATTAATGATATAAAACCATTTAAGTGCTAAATGTAGGTGGTGGAAGGATTGAGTATATGCATATGTATAAACACATACATACATTGATATATTCCAGAGGTCTTTGTTGAGTTTCTTGGGATGCTATCATTTTAGAAAAAGGGTAGCTGTTACTTTTCTTGAATGGATATAACCCTAATGCAAAAAGGGGAACTGTGCAGCCATGTGGCTGATGCTCTTTCATGTGCTGTGGGAGTTCACTCTTAGGCTCGCTATTTTTGACAGGAAAATCCCAGAGAGAGCCATATTGTCACATATGCTATGCAGCAAATGTGTATGAATCTGACACATGGGGGACTTGCTGGATCCACTGCACATCTGCAAGTTGACTCTGCAATGCCTGCACACTAGGGCTGACACGTCCAGATGCTGCGCAGATGGCACAGACACAATGGACATTTGTAATCTTCCAGCCAGGCTGCCCAACATCCAGAAATCGGGAACAGATATGCTGCATTTGGCAGTGTTAATGGGAGAAGGGATAGGGGAGCCCCCTTTGTCTTTTCCATTAAATTCCCACCTGCTTTAACTTAGGGAGACAGAATWACAGCTTTGTTTCCTCAACACGCTTTCACCAGGATGTCAGTTTGTAGGTGGAGATGTTCCGTGCACAAAGTAATTTTTCCTTTCTTAACAAGTTCAGATGTCAGACATCTAAAAATAATAGTATAATCTGGACCTTTATGTCTGCATATGCATCCCAGTCTGTCTTGTACTGTGACCTTTCTCTTACTGCCTCTGTAGAGGAGGGGTCCTGACAGCCAATAGTTATAACCACTTAAACCGGCATTTATTTCAGAATAATTTTCTGAAGATTATCTTGATTAGATCAATCAGTCAGTTCTGGGTAAGATAACGTGAACAGCTGGATGCGTGCTATTAAGAGGAACCCTCCCTGGAAGAAAAATAACTAAATTACCTGTATCCCTCATAAGCTGCGTTTTTGCCCAATTTGCTTCCAGCGTTTTGCCAGGAAATTTGATTATTCATTCACAGAACAGAGAGACAATGTTGTTATCAATTAAGCTTTGCTTCTAACAGTTTAGACATGGGTGTTTCATTCTCTCTTAATCAAGTGCTGTGTCTACACTAGATTATTTTCTGTAATTTCCCATCACTGGTACCACCAGTGTAGCTCTATTTGTAGAGTAACCATGTAGACCAGTCACCAGTGCTTTATTTATTATGGCTAATAAACCTGTGAGATGTAGTGTTTAAAAGGCACCTGCTGCTCCTTTCACAGGCCTCAAGACAGAAGGCTGCATCTCCCATGGCTCAAGCCGCAACAGCACTAGGGAAGGGAGGAAATTTTGAGCTATGTAGAGCAGAGAAGATAATAGATTGCCACAGAAGATCCCCTTACCTTATGAAGAAGTAATTTGCTCTAGAATTACAGGAACCAATTTCTGTATCCTCTATTATTAACATAAAACATATATATTTGTATATATCTATAAAAGTGTGCATACACTGGCACATTTATCTRTGAGTATGTGTGCATACATTTGCTTTTGAATCTTACTGCTACTAGCCCTTTGGGCTGGAAAAATAAACTTGTCACTTATAATTTCATTTTCTCTTCCACAAACTAATACAACATTATTTGGATTGCAAAGAATGCAAGGAAATGTTTAAACAAAGCTTGATTCTGGAAYTGAAATAAAACTCACATAATTCACTCTATTAATAACTAGTACTCCTAAAACATCTGCCTGCCTAATTCTCAAAGGTCTTAGCAAGGGATAACCATGACAGGGTATTTCAAAGCATACATATAAGTTAAGAATATGGATCTCACTGAAAGGCATATGCATTGCACAACTCATGGATGTGTTTTTGAAAACATCATGGTGGGTTTTTACAGATGAGAAACTGGCACACAGATAAGTGTTTAGTAAGTCTTGTTTTTAAAAAGTGTTTTTCGTTTGAATTGGTTGGATGCCTTACAGAGGCATCTGATTAAAAATGGAAGTTCTGAAAGCACCTGAGAATGATCCCTTGGAGCCATCACTGAAACAGCTGGGCACCTGCTTTGCTTTTGCCGTGCTGACTGAGAGCCCATTTATTATTTTAAGCATTCTTCATTTTTTGATGTCACCTCTGTTTCCCGTCCTGCAGTAAGACCTCATAACAGCAAACCTTATTCAAACTCAGAGCAAAAGGTATTTTCCCTCAAATACTTCACACCATAATCATGAGACAAAATTATGTGGAAGAAAAAAAATGAGAATATAATGAAATCAATCAGTGCACCAGTTAGTAATGTGGGCAGTGGTTTCAGCACTCAGCATGGTGTTTGTTTGGGGGGGATTCTTTTGGTACATACAGAGTCAAGAGGCTTTTTAAAGGAATTTGAAGGAGAACTTTGGTGAAATATCTGTTGCTGTTCATGGAGAGCACCGCTGAAACATAAGCGAATAGGAGCAAATATGAAGGTGTTTGTCTAAAAATCTGACAAACAGGTGAGGGAAGATGGATCAGTCAGAGGTGAGCAGTGATGGGTAGAAAGGAAATATAGTACTGAGGGCTTTGAAATGGCCTTAAAAAAGTTCATGCCTGATGTAACAGAGGAGAAGGAGCCAGCGGAGGTGTGTGAAGAGCTGGGCGACACTCTCAAAGTGAGAAACGACTATAATTCACCACACTGAATGGATGGGTCTGAGGCAAATTTGACAACTGTTGAGAGCTAAAAGAAGGATGTTGCACTACTTGCAGTCTGAGTTGACCAGCACATTGGTGAATATGTTAGCTAGATGGAGAGAGAGTGTTTTTCTACATGCTTTCCTATAAGAATCTTCAAATCTTACAGGAAGCTGCAGGCCAGCCTGGAGAAAATTAAATCCAAGGTGGCACATGAATTGCAGCAGTGGTGTGATGTCCACCACGACTGATGAAATGGGAAGGAGAAAAGAGTCCCATATTAACGATACTAAGCTTGAACTGAAGGCTTAACGTTTGCAAGGCAGTGCTGGAAGGCAAGGTCAAGATTTTAATTTGGACAGAAGAAGATAAATTTGGAGTAGGCAAGCGCATTGTTTGAAATCAGAACCAAGTACAGAAAGGAGTAAGCGTGAAAGCTCGCCTGTGAAAGAAGGCAGGATTGTTAATTAAACATATCTAGTCAGCAATTCCATCTCCTCCATATTTACCTAGCAAACAGCGGCTTGACTTTCCCRGCTAAATCTCCTTTGGCTTTGGCTGATCCAGTTGATTTCTTACTTGGATGTACAGCTGAGGGGAAGAGTGAAATGCCATACAATGTAGTAAGTACCACTGGGATGGTGTGACATGTAACCTGTTTGCAACTGCGTTCATCACTCAGGTTTGCTTTTAAAACAGAACCGGCAGTCATTGTGTAGAAGCTCAGGAAATAATTCGAACTGAATGTAAATACTGTTTTTTAAACTGCGCTGCAGACACTACTTGCCTGTCCTGCCCCTAGCCCCCAGAGTTGCTGGGTTTGTCCTATAGCTGTATCCCCTGGGGTCTTACACTGTAGGTTAGTTTTAGAATAATAAATATAGCCCCTGTCTGAGAATGCCTTCTATTTCTTGTCGATTAGACATTTCAGCTTTTAAACATTTTTAGATTCAAAATTTTGACACTGTCATAGGAATAATAGATACATCAAAGCAGCTTGTCAGCTGTCATTAAGGAAACAATTGTCCTCTGTTGGAGAGGGCAATGCAGCTCTTGCCGCATTATCTGCACTTAGCACTGCAATTTAACTACAGAAAGAAGCAGTAAAGACTGGAAGGGAGGAACAAAGAGGTGAAGGGGAAAAATGAAGGAAAGAGGTGAAGCCTGCTTCCAGCTGACAGTTTTGTGTCTTCCATGCACTAAAATGAAACTAGCCAACCTGCTAGGTGCTTAAATAGCTTTCCTGTGGTTCTTCAATTTGTAGATAGATACAGTAAAGATATAATCCAGCTTGCAGATTAGGATTTCTCTATTGATATGTCTGTATTAAGCTGTCTACCTGTGAACCTGGTATTTAAACTCCCAATCCCATCTGAAGAGATACAGTTAATTCAGCTGATGAAACCTAGAGGGCTTTTCAGCTTATTCCAAAGTAGACACCTCCACTGGCCACCTGCATAGCTTTCCAGGCTTCACTGGGCTCACTTAGTTGCCTGAACATAGGAATCTAGTACTCTTCAACATTTCCTAAGGCATTAGAGACATCTGCACGCAGCTGGCACATATAAAACAGGACTTAAAGGGGAGGCATGCCTATGTGGTCAAGCCAGGTATCATACTCCACAACAGCTAAAAGGACATTGGGCTCCTCTGTTTAGACTACTGAATCCTGGCCTAGGTTTCCATTGTTCATAATGGGAGCTTAACTTAACACCTTCTTGTAAACACCTAAATATAGGTGTCTTAATCTGCAAGCTGAATCCCACATTAGCCGCATTAGATAAAGGAACTGGTATTTCTGTTAAGAGCATGGCTGTTTGCTCTGGTGCATCTGCTGCATCTTATTTGTAATGTGATGAGCATAATGCACTGATTTCTCATCCTTTTATATCAGTTATCTGTGTTCCAGGTACATGCTTCTAATATATATTTTGCTAAAATTCTTCATGACTGGTAACAAGTCATTGGTGCTTTTAAACTCTTGCTTTAGATGGAAGACAGGGGAGAACTGTTGCATTATTAAGAATGATGCTAGTTTGAGAGTGACTGTGATTGTGCCCCTCTACAGGGCCTGGAGTGACAGTGACAGTTTTATGAAAGCTGTTTATTGCTCTACTGCCTCTCTAAATTTAGGAATTGATCGAGGTATGAATTCTTTAAGCCTATTACAGTACCACTTCCACTGTTTCACAAATACATTTCAGTGAAGCTGCACTTGAACAAGCATTAGCACTTAATCATGGACCCGGTGTGTTGGCTGTGAAAGCTATGAAATTTTGGGGTTTAGTTATGTTCAGAAGTGCAAGTGCAAAAAAGCTGCTTGTTACCGCACTGTTGCTGGAGCCTTCATGGAGGTGAGCAATTCTGCTGTTAACACCACTTGGCTGTTTATTGCAGCACTTCACTGGTTTCATGGCATTCGTTATTCTGTATGGCTTTCACTCCCACCCCGGCTCAGCAGGGTCGGTGCGCAGGGTCTGAGCGTTGTGTACCCTCAGCTTGGCTGCATGAGGGAGCCAGTACATGGGAAGCCCAGGCGAGTCCAGGCTGTGCAGGCTGCTTCATACTCCAGCCCTTTTCAGCAGGAACCATCGTGAGGTCCTTACTGCATCTCCAAAGTGAGCATACGCTGTGTGTTTTCTCACGTGAAGGATCTTGGTACTGCGAGAGGGTCTGCACAGACAGTTGGTGTAGAGTTTCTACCCTGTATTATACAGCTGCGTAACTTCATTATGTAGATTGGTGCTGTCAGAGAGCCACGTTCACATGTCCTGCTCCGTGTTTGGGTGGGGAGTTACTTACTGTTACCACGTTTATGGGAAAATGGGAAGCAAACCCATCAACTGATCTCCCGATCTCATAAAAGAAGAGATAATTTGATTCTCTCATTTACTTTGCCATGGCCTTAAATGTAGYGTAGGATGTTAGGGCTCTCCCTTTACTAAAGAAACTGCTTATCACTGATTCATATCAGAAGAAACTTATTTTAACCAAAATCATATACAACGTAGGAGGGAGAAACATTAGTTAAAGTGACTGATTTTTAAGATTAGGTGAGAAATTGCTGTATCTGTAGTGAGAGCAAGTAGCACTAAAATTGCTGTAATGGACTGGAGGAGGGAAGAGCCATTTTACAAAGGTTTTTTTTCCACAGTTGTACAAAGTGGTGGTGACTGTGGTATCGCCTGGCCATCTGCACTTCGTGCCATGGCCTGCAGCAGCAGGGCCGGCCTCCGGGCTGCCTGCCGGGCCCTGGCCGAGCGGGGCCCTGGAAGAGGGCTTCAGCCACCGCGTGCTGCTGAGGGAGCTGAGGGACTGCTGAGGCAGCTCAGAGCCAGAGGTCCAGCGGGAGGAAGCAGCGGGCTGGCACGAATTTTGTGCCCTGCCTTTCAGCTCTACCCAAAAGGTTTTCCTCCTATAGCGGATCTTTACTTGTAACTGATGGTTTTCTCGAATGGAATTTAATTCCCCCTCAGTGTTCATCAAACCTATTGCATGTGGTTTTGGTGTTGGAAAGATCCATTTAATCCCTTTTTTTCTTTATAACCAGGTTGTTGCACTTCGGTAGCAACACCTGACTTATTTTGGCTTGTCCTTCTTCACATGCCATCCCCCTGCCCAAGTAATTTGTTGTGGCACTGCTTTCTGCACAAAAACGCTGTGACACAGGAACAATTTGTGGGTGCATTTTTTTATGTTTGGTTTTTAGGTTTTTTAAAAAATGTATGTAATTTCCAGAAGGTATTTGATTACTGTGTACAGTACTGACAAAACAGCCAGTGACTGAGGGATGGATAGTGGAGGTTAGAATCTCRTACAGACTGAAACAGGGGTTTAATCTTTTGAAAGTTTTATCAAAATTAGTTTTGTTTTTGACTTTTTATTGCTGGTTCTCAGGGTGACCCAATAAGGAAAGAAAAACACTAAGTATACAAAGGAGGAGGAAAGATTTCTTTTGGTTATCTTTATACTTTAGATGATAAGTTTGCCTGACTAAGAGTATAAAAGCTAGAGAGCAAGTAAAATTTCATAGTAGTGTGGAGACAGAGCAGTTAAATGAAGATATTTTATTTGAATTAAGAATATGAATTAATAATCACAATCTGAGTATAAGAAAAGTTAAGGATTCACTCGTAGTCTTTTATGTTTCTAGCCAACCAACAACTTCCCCACAAAATCGAAGCAGACGTGACATTTCTGATGTTCCAGAGATTTAAGAGGGAGACGCTGTATTTTGAGTTCTGTTTCTGCAAGTAATAAGCGTACAATGCCAACTTTTAAAAAGATGATTATCATTTTTTAAGGAGTCCTTTGAAATATAGCTAGTACTCATTGAAAGTCAACACTGCATTTTTTGTTGTACCACTTTCTACATAAAAATTCTTGTTTTCCCCAACGTAAACTGTTATCCCGACCCCATAAGAAGGCATTGAATAGTTTGGAAATAGTAATGGAAAGGTTTTTTATATTGTGTTTAAATAGAAAAAAATGAACACATTTCCAGGCGTTGTTTTGTTGAATCCAGTTTCAATTTGTTGGTCATTTGAATATTTAATTAATTATTAATCATTTAAATAATTTCATTAAAACTTTCCTACCATCAATCCTAAGTGCAAGAGGACTGTTTTACTTCTGTCCCTGTAATTATACAAAGTTTGTAATTATTTTTTAAAGGTAGAAAATAATAGAAAATAATAAATTTAATTTATTTAGAAACTTGTGTTACTCTGTCCCTAAGAATGTGCCTCTGTGCTGTATTAGACCTAAGTTGAATGAAGTACTTGCTGGGCTTGTTTAGCCAGGTTCTTCTATGGAAAAGAACAAGGTAGTGTGTTTTACCACTAAATATTATGGATTCAGGTTTACTTTCTTCTCCCATTGCCTATTTGAATTTTCCTGCATGAGTTTTTCMCTTTACTGTTCTCTGGAAGTTGGGAAGTAATGCTGGTTTCTAGAACTGTGTATATACAATGCTGCTGTCCTGCTGCTAGTGTCTTTGAAGCTGCCTCCAAGAAAATACCTTAAAAAAAAGCATGCAAGAAAAAGGGATGAATACAAGGTTAAAAAAAGGGTGTTTGAATCTTAAATACTGGAGGTCTAGGCCTGGCATACTAAGATGCTGCAGGTATATATTATAAAGCTGAGGTATTTACATTATTTTGCTGGAGTAAATTACTCTTTCAGACTTTGATGGTGCAGCTATTGTTTACTTTCTGGCCCTTGATAACTGAAAATACCTATAGATATTACAGAGTTCCCTTCCCCCTTCTATAGCTTAATATTGTGTTTTCACCAACTGGTATCATCAAACCACATGAGGTTTTATAGACACATATATAAAACAAACTAGCTAAGTCTTCTTAGGAATTGTTTGTAATCAGTTGCCAGGAAAGCTTGAAGATCCACTGCAATAATGTCCCATTTATTAGCACATTAAAATAATTCCTGATTACTACTTCTTGAAAGGTCACCTGTGTGAAAAAAAACACCAAAATTGCAGGTTGTATGCTCTTCTTATGGTGTGTATGATCCTGGAAACAAGGTGTCTTAAGCAGAGGCAGAAATATAACCACACCAGTAGAGCTGACCAGAGGGAAGCACTGTTTAATCAATTGAAATTACTTGATTTAGCAACTGAATATTCACTTTCTACTTCTAGTGTATGCTGAACTCCTCCTCACTGAGAAGTTTCTGGAATCCGGTCAGAATGAGCTTTTTTTTTTTTTTAATCAATGCAGGGGTGGACCAGGCATTACCACAAGAACGTCGAACTCCTGTTACTCCGTCCTCTTCCTCTCGATATCACCGTCGCAGGTCCTCAGGGTCACGGGATGAGCGCTATAGATCAGGTAAGTAGAACTGATGGCCACAGAAATGGAATGATAAATAGAAATGACTGGTTCTGTTCTTTGCTTTTTAATACAATTTTGTTTAAACTCTTCTAATAACTGCACATGGGAAAGATCCATTGTAGGAATATAAAGACACTGTCCAAGCATGCAGAGGCATCATTAGCAAAGCCAAAGCCAATTTGAGTTGAATCTGGTGAGGGATGTGAAGGGCAACTAAGAAGGGCTTCTATAAACACGTCAGTAGCAAAAGAAGGCTAGGGAAAATGTGGGTCTGTTGCTGAATGGGGCAGGGGACCTGGTGACAAAGGACACAAAAAATCAAGGTAYTTAATGCCTTCTTTGTCTCAGTCTTTACTGGTAAGACTTGCCTTCAGGAGTCCTAAGCCCTTGAGACCAAGGGGAAATCTGGAGCAAGGAAGACTTATTGTGGGTGGAGGAGGATCAGGTTAAGGAACATTTAAACAAACTGGAAATATACAAGTCCACGGGACCTGACAAGATGCACCCACGAGTGCTGAGGGAGCTGGCCAGTGTCACTGAGAGGCCACTCTCGATTATCTTCGAAAGGTCCTGGGGATTGCAGGAGGTTCCAGAGGACTGGAAGAAAGCAAATGACATTCCTATCTTCAAGAAGGACAAGGTGAAGGATCAGGAGAACTACAGGCTGGCTAGCCTCAGCTTGATCACTGGGAAGGTCATGGAGCAAATAATCCTGAAAGCCATTTTGAAACATATGAAGGACAAGAAAGTGATTGGGAGTAGTTTGCAGGGATTTATGAAGGGGAAATTGTGCTTAATCAACTTAATAGCCTTCTACGATGAGATGACTGGCTTATAGGATGAGGGGGGATGTATATCTTGATTTTAGTAGGGCTTTGGGCACTGTCATCTGTAACGTTATTATTGACAAATCATTGAATATGGACTAGATAAGTGGACAATGAGGTGGACTGAACCCTTGCTGAACTGCTGGGCTCAGAGGGTTGTGATCAGCTGCCCAAAGTTCAGCTGAAGACCAGTCACTACTGGTGTACCCCAGAGGTCGATACTGAGTCCAATATTAACATCTTCGTTAATGACCTGGAAGTTGAGACAGAGTGCACCCTCAGCAAGTTTGCAGAYGATACCAAACATGAAGGAGTGGCTGATACACCAGATGGTTGTGCTGCCATTCAAAGGGGCCTCAGCAGGCTGGAGAAAYGGGCAAAGAAGAACCTCATGAGGTTCAGCAAAGGGAAGTGCAGAGTCCTGCACCAGAGGAGGAATAATTCAGTGCACCAGTACAGCCTGGGGGCTGACCAGCTGGAAAGCAGCTTTGCAGAGAAGGCCCTGGAGCRGCAAAGAAGGCCAGAAGTCCTTTCCAAACTCAACTATTCTGTGATTCTGTGAACACCACTGAATTTTATCATACTGATTCTAAYTTGGCAAATACCAGAAGAAAAATATTTAATTGGAACTATAGCAAGTTGGGAGCATGACTATGCTCTAAGTAGAAGCACTGACAAAAAGAAGGTAAAATTAATTTTAGAGCTGAACAAAAAGGTAAAATCTCATTTTCAGATAAATGGGATCCAAATCTCTTCATGATGTTGCCCCAGATATAACAAAATGGTGATTGGTTTATAAGCAAAAGAAAATTGAGGTTCTGAAACTTCTTTACTCCTTTGAAGGTGTAAACTGCATGTACTGCACCTTAACTGGATGAACGATAGGTGTGCCTGGGTGCTGTTTCAACCACTACAGGGACTGCTATAGTATGAGCTCCCTTCTCAAATGACAGCCAGAGGCTGGTTTGTCTGCCACAGCCTCTCTCGCAGCTGCAGGGTAAGGGGGCTATGGAGAGCAGCGCCCTTGAAGCACCGTGACAGAGGAACCCTTGCAAGCGGGGAGTTACGAGCCAGAGGACGATGGTTTTGGGGGACACAGAGGAGCYGATTGTGGAAGTTCTGGATTGTGTTGGAGGAGAGAGACACATCTTGCTGGAACAGGCAGACGCATTGTGCTGACACAACTGGAAAATATTGTAGAGAACTCCTTACTAAACCTTTTGCAACATATCACTATGTCATTCCACTAGTCAAAGAGCTTGCCAGTCCTACTTAAAGGAAAATGAAACAATAAATGTTGGCAAAGAAAATTAATGTATGTCCAGWTCCTTCTGATAAATTTGAAAACTCCTTTCTCCCCTCAGAAACCTTAGGTTCACACAGTAGATGCTGCCAGTTTTTCTTTGAATAGCGGTCATGTGATCTGCATAATAATTCCTTGACATACAAACTTCTAGAAGCTGCTCTCACATTGTACTAAAAATTGTCTGATTTCTACCCAGTGTTTTGAAATAGGTACAAATATTATTCTTGGAATTGTCTAGCTTATGGGCGTGCAACCCATGATCCTCATAACCCCAAGCCCTGACTCTTGTGAGCAGTTGTGTTAAGAACACTTGTATTTGACTGTGCATTGAAAGTGGTCTCCTTGAGCTACACTTGCCATTTGTAAACATAAGATTTTGTGTCAGTCTGGGGATGAGGGGTAGGAGACGTCATGCACAACTTCCCTGTGTGTCTCTTCTGATACCCCAGGAGCACTCTGAATTGCTGTTGCTGCTTCTTGGTTTCAGTTGCTGCTTGCTGCCTTAAAAGGAAGGCATGAGAAAATAATTTAATTACTTCTTCTTAGGGAAGCAGTCCAGAGGGGAAGAGCTGAAAGATTGTCTGCCTATGTTATATATGATCTATCARTCACTGTCAAAGTGCTGAATTCTGCCTCTGACTGACCCATCCTTATGACCCTTCCCCTACTATTCATTCCCTTTTCGAACAGCACCTCAGTTTTTACATGTGKTCAGAAATACACACTTGGGTACAGCTCTTCAAACTAAGCCGTTGCCCCTTTTTACCTCGGGCCTTCAAACTCTCCTTTGCTTGGGTGACTATGAGCCCTTCTCCACTGTGGCTCACATGCTGATACCATAGCTTACCATGCTGATACCACAGCTTATCGTGCTGGTTGGTTTTGTCTCATTGTTGTGTGTGTGCTTGCAGGTGTGCAAAAGGCCTGCTTTTGTATCTGTGTATCCATTTATTGTCTTTATTCAAACAATCCCTGGCTTAGGGAATTTAAAATCTTATTCTGGATATGTTCCGTGAATAGCACATAAGGTCCTGGCTTAGGAGTAGGGCTAAGCAGTGTAGTAATATGTATAAATAATAACTGCACAGATTGTGTTGATGAGAGGAAGAATATGGAAATCAGTGCAAAGGGTTGCTTGTTATTAGGGAAGGAGTCTAATCTTAGGAGAGTCAGGATTATGCTGTAAATTTTGATCTCCTTTGCTGGTCTGAAAATATCCTTGGTGTTAAAACTGGAAAGCTTGACAGTATTGTTGGGGCTTAAGGCAGGGCTTTGCATTCCTACATTGATTGCTGTATAACGTGACGCCTCAGCAAAATAAGCCCCCGAGCTCTCCAACAAATTGGTTTGAACAGCTACCAAGTCTTCGTTCACTCAGACAAAAACTATACATAGCAAATGTCTGCAGAAGTAAGTGTAAACTTGCATTTCAGTTCTGAAAGTTTATCAAATACATCATTTTCTTCAGATTTCATTTTTAGGAGCTTTGCTAAGATACAATGCAATGTTCCTATTCTAAATTATGTTTTCCCTTTCTATATATTGCCCCTGTGAGATCAGAAGTCCATTTCTGTCTCGATCTGATAAATCATACTCTCTTTTACTGCAGTTTACGAAGTTTTAAGTCAGATTTCTTCCTGGTTATCTTGTCTTCAGTTTCAGATTTGCTGCAGTTAGAAGCTTTTGTTTAGCTTGTTGTTTTGCTGTGCTTAATACTTCAGCATCTCTGCTCTAATCATAATACAATTATTAGATCCTTGCTGTTACCCAGTTTCAGTGCTTGTTATCATATTTGGCGCATCTTCCGGAAAAAAGCCCAAAACAAAATGAAYGTGCAGTCTTTATCCAATAAGTAATTCACTTCTAGGAAAACATTTCCCTTCCTTAGTTTTTGCACAATTTATTTCAATTAACATGTGAAAACAAATCCTCTACTCCAACTCTGATCAAAGTCCTGTTCTGCCTCTCCTTTGTAAGGTTTTCCTAATTGGAAACCTACTATCCTGCGAGTCATCCAGCTCTCCTTCCATGCCTTTGCTTTTTACATAAATTTAGATGTCAGCAAAGATTGTTTAATGAACTCTCTTTGGAGACTCAAAATCATTGCTGCCACTATTATCACCTTCAACTTATGCTCTTTTATTATGGAAAATGTCAGACTGTGACATTTTAAATCCCTACCTATTTTCTCACTCCAGTCTTTTTTATTATTATTATTTCATTAATGTTGTAAGAGAGTTTTTCAGCACTATAACTTTGAAAACCTGATTTTCAGGATTTTTATCTTCTAAATAAAACTGACTTTGAGTTTGTGGAAAGTAATTTTTTTCCTAAATGTTTCTGGTACATTTTGCATATTTAAGATGGTTTGATTTTAGAATTCAGCCTACATTGAGAATTTAAATTTAAATTTAAATTCTTTAAAACTGGAAAGGTGGAAACATTTCCTGGCTACTTCTTTTTATACAAGGAGTGATATCGAAATCATAATGTTCCAGAATGTTAGTTTCTTTGATGATTTCTCAGATGTCTAAAGAAATAGGTAAATTCTGTAATGTGGTAACTGAATTAGTGCAGAGTTGAGCTATGTTATCTGCCCTGTATAAATTTGGCAGCTAGGTTAGCTAATGTGAATGAGCAGTAGTTAATTCAAAAGCACTTCAAAATGGTTTGTTTACTACAAAGTATAAAAATTCTCTGAATCAGAATCAGAAACAGGATTTGAAAAGGTTTGCCAAATGTCAATCATGGCAATGATTTTCTCTTAGCAGCTGCTGTTCCTCAGCCTGTGCCTATACTAGAACATTATCTGGGGGCTCAAGCTGACACTGAAGCCAAAATGTTCATGTAGGTTGGATCACTATTTCTGCCAGGAGGCTTTTCAGGCCACTGGCTTTTCAGGCAAGAAAACTCTGTCACAGAGAAAACTGGCTTGTCCTTGAGTTCTGCCTCTGTGTGCAGAGGAGATGTTGGCATCTGGCTCGATCTGGCTCAAGTTACGTGATGCTGCAAAATCAAGCACAGCTTTGAGTACAAAGTTAGTAACGGTCATGTAGATGTAGCCACAGCTGGAGATACAGCTTCATTTCTTTAATGCAATCTCAAAACTTGGTTTCTCGGCTACTTTTGAAAGTGGTAAACCCATGGCTTTGGTATGTTGAACTGAGATCAGAACAACAGATAGGAATTACATAGTGGAGTAAACAGGTAGGTAACCTGAATGGCTTAACTTTCATGGTCTCATCTGAGAGACCATGTCTGACTGAACTGTATTAACTCAGTAAACTACCAGGTTTTACGGAGGATGTTTGTTCTACATGCCTGCTTTATGGTCACTAGAGACTATTTATTTCCCAGTTTACTAGCATGAGTTCAATTCCTCACCTGCTAACATTGAAATCCCTCATAGTAGGTCCAGAAGCTTCTGCCACCATTATTTAAAATACCRTAGTATCGGCTGTCCTGCTTTTGGCAGAACAGTCTTACTGATTTGGTCCTTACAACAGTAATTTGTGACCTATCCACAGTGGAGCCCTGAATTAACACTGCTACTTGAGTTTGACCCAGGATCTGTGGTTTTCTGCTCTGGTTGTGTGCAGTAGAGCTGAGCTCTACTGCCACGTAAAGGCTGCAGCACAGTACAGCAGTGTCTGCTGCTGTGGCAGTGCATCCCAAAATACCCCACGGGTAATCTGGGCAAATCCTCTGAATCAGAAAACTTTTTCTTGATCAAAGTGAAACCYCTTCAGATCTGTGTTTCTTAACCAGCCATGACCTCCAGGGTTCAGAGACTAACTCTCTTTCAGAGACCTTCAGCACCTATTTTATCTCATCTCCAGAGCCCTCAGATGGGTGTTCAACACTTGGAGAAATGAAGAGTCAGGCACTCACAAACTTTGCTTTCCCAAAGGGAGACCCCTGTGGTCTTTAGATTATGGCAGAACAAAAAAAACTCAGTTCTCCATCCCAATCCTGAAAACCGGAGCAACTTCTCATGTGCCAGAACCTCTCTTTTACAATTTCCACAGCCAAATTGCTGCTTGTCAATAGAAAAAAAAATGGATTACTTAAGTACATAAAAGCATATGCTGATAAAAATAAACAAACTAAAGAATTCATCATGAAATGACAGACAATAATGTGTTCAAATGCACATGCATGTGTTAGGAATGAGATAGTGCCTCTTGGCGCTGTGATTTCTGCTATACACTTCTCATCTGATGGACAGCACAGGGCTTGGGCCAAGTTTACTGAATCCGCTGTTTCTCAAGGGGTCTCTAAGAGACCTTGAAGATGATCAGCATTGCCTGAAGCAAATGTAATGCTTAAGGAAAATACAGACAGTGARCTCTGGGAACTGAGTTTTCCAGATGTCAGCAATGATGTGGGAAGTAGCAGYGTAAGTGAAACTGTACTGCCTCGCTATGTCTAATGGTTCGGGCACACCCAGCTCGCTTGCAGCTCAGGCTCCCATGAAAAAAATGTTTTCACTTGGCTCAGCTTGTAAGTCCCTTTTTGCTGTTCTTTATCCCCAGAACAGCTGTCATTCCCATTTTACTCTCCACAGAGGTTTGCAGAACTTACTGGCTCTGTGTCTTATGTGTGACATCCTTGTGCCTCATTTCTGAGGCCTCCTTCATTTGTTAAGAGCCATTAACCTAGAGCAAAGAGCAGCAAATGAGAGCACACGTGCTACAGGCACCAAGTGGACAGATTTTAAAAGGCACACAGTGGACGAGCATAGGACTGGGAGCTGAGAATTAGGGTATTTTAACGAAGACCATATGTGAGAGACAGCATCCCTCAGCTGACAGTGCAAAGGGAAGACACTGCTGGTAAGGTGGCTGTGGTACCTTGACTCCTGGAAGGAGTATATCCCTTTTCCCACTGACTCTTGATGAATTTCTTCCTGCACGTTTACCCTTCTGAGATGAGAAAGAAAAATCGAGTCTGGTGCACCATTCTTGGAGGGCTGCCAACCCCTGCCCTAGAGATTCCCCTGCTGGGGAGAACAGTTCATTTTCCAAGCTCACTCAGCCCTTCTTTTAAAAGACATCTTAATATAGGAGGTTTTTGGAGATACTRCCAAAACAAATGCATCCTAACTGCAATTCTCTCCTGGCTCAAATTCCTGAGCTACCTTTCCCACACTGTGGTTCAGCAGGGAAAAGACAAAGCAGCTTACWGTGAGTATGAGATCATTAAACTTCAAATCCTCCCAGGATCAGTTTCAGGGCATTTGAAATAAGGGAGCTAGCAATGAAAGAACATCCCCTATAGACCCAAGTCCTACAGGAGCTGGCATCAGACCCGAGGTAGTTGAGCTGCTCTGCTGTAACTACCTAGGTACAAGCTTTACTGCGTTTGTTCTTATTTACCATGAGCTAAGTGTCCATACGAACTATAACAAGGGGTGCTGACATGTTGCGTGTTTACAGCTTACCTCATGGTAATTTAAAAATATGTTGTTAGTTTGTATTTTGCATATGTTATGAAAAGTCATTCAAGATCTCACTCTGGAATCTTTCCAGGGCTTAGAAGGAAGAAATTAAAATAACAGACAAAGAGGAATTGCATTATGAGAATATCAGAGTCTTAATGCATGGCAGGAGAAAGGATGGAATGTCAAGATTTRAGGAGTTATTTTTGTTGAACCACCACCATGTAACATTAATCCAGAGAATAAAGGAGCAAGAAAAACAAGTGAAGATACAAGAATTTACTATGTATCAAGGCAGGAGTGTATATATGTTTTAAGGTGGCTCATCATAAAACAAAGGATTTATTAACCCTTCGGGTMAGTGAGGGTACTTGGAAAAGTTAATCTGAAATCATTAACCTGGCTGCAGACACACTTACTCAGAAATAAATTCAACTCTTATTTGACTTAGCTTGCTTACAAACTTACTTTAAACCTACAACTCAGTCARTACAAAGAAAAGGTTGAAGAAAAACTTTTGCAAAGATGTAATTTATATGGTCATGTCCTTGCTTTTGACCCAGCAGAAAGCATTTTAAGGATAATTACAGAACTCTAGAGGAAAATTACTCAAATATCCCCAGAGAGGAACAAATAGAAAGTTGATATACTTCAGCTCACATAATAAGGGGGCCTGAGATGAAGTCACTATATGAAGCTTACTTCCAGATTGCATTACAAATGAGACAATAAATATATAGAGGGATGGAAATTATTAGTGGGAGGCCTGCATGTTTTGTGATTTCACTTATTAGAATTGATATAGTTTTAAATCTCAGAGTTTAGAGAAAAACAGTTTGAAATCAACCCTATCATAATATCCGAAGACTCCAAAATAAAGCAAAACTGTGCCTTTCAATAAAACTCTAGCAGTAGAGTCATAAAGAGTTCAGTCTTTGGTTTTTGCATCCTCTGTTTACATCATATAATGTCTGTGTTTTACAATCTGTCCTTACAGGTTTCCCAGTTGTCTGTTCAGCCTTTACCTTCATTGCACCCAGTATTATGGAATATCACTACTGCCATCCAAAGCAAGAAATGATAACAATACTTTTCTTCTTTAGAATTAAAATTTCTGAGTGCGTGAGAGCATGCAACGTTCCTATCTCCTTCATATGTGCACTGGAAGGTGGACAGTAGGACAGACAGTGCAGGTGCCCTGTAGTTATTCAGCAGCAGCTAAATGATGGTATGGCACAGYGTTTTGCAGAGCTCATGGAGCTAGGTCTCCTGTTCCAGTGGAATTTGTTTGCTGCAGCATCCTCCAGAAGCCAGGCCTTCTTCTGCAGCACGTTCRTGGGAGTACAGATGTAGGGTTTTCTAAGGCACTGACGTTTTGTTGTCATAAATTGTGCAGGTCCACAAAATTTGGCACCAAATTCATGAAAAGTCAACAGAACTTTGTCAACAGAAATCACAAAGCCTGTATATCCATGTATTAGGTCACAGGAAAACCTGAGGCCCAGTATATGTAAGTGTAAATATCCCAAAGACTGAAATCTATACACTTAAACTGTTTTTTTGAAATATTTATCTGTAAGCAATAGTTTCTTTCTATTAGTAACTTGTATAACCCCCACATAAATGAGTAGCTTATGAGAGCAGATGTTCGTACTTGCRGTAGGGTATTCACTATTTGTTGTGAATACCATTATTTTAGAATTAGTAGCACACCTGCTTGTAGCTAGAAAGAAATAAGGTGTCACACTGTTCAGGCTATGTGTTTTCCTATCTTAATGCCTAGAGATGTTGTAGAAGTATTCTGACACTACTTCATTGTAGCATCACCCACAGCAAAGGTCTGTTATTATATGGACTCACTTACCTTCACATTGCCAGGATGAGATGATTTTCCAAAGACTCGTCTGTGTTGAATAAACACAGYGATTTTTATGAAATCACTTGCCCTGAAAATACAGTATCTGCCTGAAAATATGGTCGGTACTGTCAGTCCAGGACAATCAAAAGACAAAGCCTAATTTTAATCTGTTCTGATGATACCGCATTTACCGTGTCTTACCCCATTTAGTACGTCCTGATTGCATTTCCAATAGATGTAGCTACTAAATTATCTCTAGCCAGAGTATTTACAGGCCATGTATTAGGAAATGAATTCTCAGTATATCCTTAGTTTCCATGGTAGCTACAACGAAGGTCTGATTAAACTCATAAAGAGACTTCCATGCTTTCAACTATTAGTTTCCTATAAGGCAGCAATTGCCAACCTTTCCTCTTTATAATTACTCTGTATATCATTGCTATACTTAGCATTGTCTTATCTAAAGTTTTCAGCCACAATTCATCTTTGATTTTGAGTGTTGGTGGATCTGAAAGGCTGTTTTCCTGTAGTACCAATTGCCTCCCTGTAATAACTCACAATTTGTTTTGATGCTTCCATTGCACCTTTTGTATATAAAGGCATAACTGCCCTTGCTCCTACCACCTCCTGCAAGCCACTGCTTTCTGCCTGTTCTTACAGCCGTTTTCCTTGATACAACCCCAGATGGCGGCCTCCCTGAGACGCAGACTTATTTTTGTTTTTACTCATTTGTTAAATGTCTGACTTCAGGGCTGATCCTCTACTGCAATATAAATAATACATAAATATGTATTAAATGTACATAAATAACCTCTTATTAAGAATCCTTTGGCATTCTAACCTCATTAGTGTAGATCACCAGCCTTCTTGAGCTTAATAATTTGCCATTCTGTAAGCGAGTCAGTTAAATTTGTGAACTATCCCATAAAAAGCARGGATGCTAAACCTTCTCAAAGTCCTCAGGCCAGTCCTGTTCCCAGTCATCTGATTATGGTAACAGGAATTGGTTACTACAGCAAAGGAGGAAAGATTGTTTCCAAAGGTGCAATCAGCAAAGGCAGGAATAGCTCTGGGGAGAGGAATCAGCAAAAGGAACAAAGAGATGAATGAATGAACTCAGATCACATCAAGGTACGTCTCCCAGCAGTTTTATTCCCTCGGGGATAAGCCTCCTGGAGGGGGAGATGGAAGTACCGTTACTTCAGATCTTTAAAGCAAGACTGGAGAAGATGCCAGGAATTCTATTAGATAGTCCTGAGTCTCTAGAGCAAAAAAATAGGCAGCAGCTTGTTTTCCATACTGGTGTGTTCCTTACACAGCTGGTGACTGGGTATCAAAAAAGTCCTTTTTTCTCATGGCAGGAAGATAAGTGAAGCAACGTATAGAAATGTCGAGGCTTTATAATTACAGGGAAACTGAAGATTCTAGCAAAAATAATAGAAATAATATGTTTTATCTGAAGCAGGGAGAAAGAGACTTTTGCCATCTTGATTCTAGCAATGCACAGCTATCTACATGCAGTGTAACATCTGGTCTTAAAAAGAAACAGGGCGAGTGGTAAATCAGATGCAAAAGAACTACCTGACACTAGTTGCAAGACCTGATTTCAGTACAAAAGAAGCTGTTTTTCTTTTGTTTCCTAAGGCATTTGATGCAAGAGGTAAGAGGAACATAGTTTTATAGTGTGGAAATTTTTAATATAATGCTTGCTGTGGGAGGAACACCCTGGTCCATGATCCATGCAGAAGTGACAGACAGATCCATGATCCGTGAGGAGGTATCACATTGCCTATGATATGTTAGACATTTGACATATCTATAGAGCAATGTGGCAGATACTGAATAGAGGAAGCCACTGAGGCTTTTTAAGCTCATATAGGAAGAAAAGCTTAACAACCCCTCCACATCAAGGAAGAATACAACTGTAATTTGTTGAATAGCTGTTTTTTGGKTTTTTTTGGAAAAAAGAAGAGATCCGAACAAAAARGAACAAATTGAATTTAGTGCTAAAAACTGCAAAAGTCTGTGGGAGGACTAAGAATATGCAGCATGTTTCAGATGTTTCAGTTACACTTAAAAGCCTTCAGGGACACTGTATCTAGCCCAAGTAAGGAATGGGGCATCCTTACTGAGGGGACRTAAGGGGAAGGGTAGGTCAGGATTATGCTGCATGCCAGACAAGGAGGCACACTTCAGAGGAGTGCTGGTCTAGCAGCTGCAGAGAAACATGAGATACCCCAGTATTGCTCCATATGTAGGCCAGGAAATGGCTGAACTTGTTCATCACGATTGCTCTCTTGCTTCACGAAAGGAAGACTGATTTCCTTGGAGAGCTCACCCGAGCCTAGAAAATCTTACATACTGTCTCCCCCAAGATAAATGGCTAGGACAGGGCAGCTTGTCATAGAGGGAACTGGCCGCTTATAAGAAGATATTAAGCGTATGTTTGCGCAAAGATGAGAGAGAGTATGTTTTCCAGAGAAGACTAGAGTGAAAACTCAAAAGAGGCTTTCCTTACCCCAGAGCCTATACAGACCAGATTGAAACTCCTGGCCAGGCCCTCCTTCTTCCTGCCAAATTCTGACTAAATAAAAAACATGCCAAAAGAAAATCTTATGTGTTGGGTCATCAAAAATGTAGGGAATAAATGGTTAAAGGACACTGTGATAAAGGGGATCAACGTAAGAAATCTGTAATTAACAATATTTCTCTCTCTCTTTCTGGGCTCTATTGTTTAACTTTGAATGAGTGTATCCATTCGCACTGTCCTATCAGCAGTTAATGCAGTTAATGCAGTTGTTTCTAACATCTTCTGTTACCCAGTTGCCCCTCTTCAGAAGAGGTCGCTCCCTCCCACAGCAGTGTCCCTGCAAAATGAGCAATCTCTGCACTAGTCCTGTGAGTCTCAGCTCAGCTCTCTCTTGCTGGGCTGTGTGCCCACTATTGAYCCTGCTTCTCCTGCTGGTTTGTTATGGTAGTGGTGTCCCATCGGAGCACCCTGCCAGTGCAGGTAGGATCCTGCTTTGTTCCACAGGAAAAGAACAGCGGGCTTGTTTTCTTTTCCACTGACCATCCCATGCACAGATGTGTAGAACATACAGCCACTAGGTCATACTGAGCATCAAAGCTAGGAGAGACTGAGAAGAGCAGGGAGTTCCTAACTACATGGGGTGTGCATTAATGTATTTTAGGGTTTTTTTATTTTATGTTTTTTTTTCCCTAAGGCTTTTCAGTTAATCAAGGTATACATCATTGTGCCAGGTTACGAGATAAACCAAATGAAAAACAGTGGCCAGGCTAAACAAAGCACCTCCTGGGAAACCCAGACAATTCCTCCTGCTAATAAAGAATTTACCCCCTCAGTAAACAAAAAATTTGCAATAGGATGAGAGTTTCTGATTAAGGAGTGCTGTGGCCAAATCCATGGGACATTGCTGTGGGATTCAGAGCTTATGGACCCTCATATTCTTGCCAACTTAAATTTCTGTATCTTTGTTCTAAGTTCTCACTTCTTATTTAACAGATTGTTAGCTTTTTGAGGAGAAAYTTTCTCTCTACTATGTGCTTGTTTTTACAGTTCCACTTCCTTTGTATTTCATTTACTGACTTTGCTTCCAAAAGTTTGTTTGCCCTTTCTATCCTGTCATAAGAAAGCAAAGGGAGAGAATAAACAAATAAGAATAAAAGGAAAAGCTGGGGACAGAGCTGGGTTGTCTTAAGTTTGCTAAGTATTACCAGGCAGCCTGTAAGAAGTACTTGTCGGTTTGAATAATGAACACCAGATAGACTGCAAGAGCACAAGTTAATTAGCTTTCCCAATCATGTCACTTTATCCTTTCCTGTTTATTGATTCCTTGAGAACAAAATCACGAATTGAATTCAAAGTATGGGTTGGCCCATCCAAAACAATGCAGGAAAATAAAAGATAAGGAACTGTACATTGGTTCCTACTATTGTAGATAGACATGGTGATATTTTATTCAATACTTTAGATTTTCTGTTGAGCCTTTCTTGTGAAAAAGCCAGGTGGGAACAGTAAAGATTTTGTTACCTAGAGGAGTGCTTTGAAGGGTCAGGACCCCAAATCATTTTATCAGCTGTAACAGTGTAGTTAGAATGTCACAGACTGCTACATAAAAGAACATTTCACCTAAAAGCATTTTCTTTCCACTTAGACCTGGGGCTTTTCAGAAGGCTTGAGTGCAACTACATCAAGGTTGAAACTCTGTCAGAAGTTTATAGAGGGTTAGAAATTGTAGCATGTAGCTATGAGGAAAGAGAGAAGAGGGGTTTTTTTCTTTTTTATTTTAATGAAATTGCCTGTTTTTTCTGGACAAAATCTTCATGAGGGGAGGAATTTTTTAAGGAAAAATTAACAAGTGATCTGTATTTTAAAGCAATGGTCAATCACAATTTGATGAATTCAGTTARCTGGAGTGTGCCAGAGCAGGCTGCGAAGCCAGGTCAGACACTTCTGCCAGACCTGCAAGACAAGGGGCATCACTACACTGGAGACGGCTTGAAATTCTGCTGTGAAGTTCGCTGCCGATGCTGTGTGTAGTACGCRGGGAACACCACCTGCTTCGTGCTCATGGGATGCTGGGGGAGAAAGAGCTTCCTGTCCCACGGGAACTCAGATATGTCTGCTCACCCTCATTATATTTTTTCCCCATGTGTATCACAAAAGCAATTTCCTTCCTTTAATGAACAAGGAGCTTCCACTTGCTGTTCCATAAATTCCCATTGCAAGCCTCCATATATTTTTGCACTAACCACTGGAGAGAAACTGTTGGCAAGCAGTGGGAGAGAACAGCTGACATGCAATATGTGGGTCACCATAGACAACCGTTCACGAAATAAAGGCAAGAAGCTACCACCCTCTTGCTCAAAGGGAAGAGAAACAGATCACCATGGCCACCCTTTGATGAGAAATGTACCTTTCAGTGTGGGTTTAAATCTTAAATCTACAAAACCATTATCAAATGTATTTTGGTTAACATTCCCCTATGAAACATCAGCAAAGTTGGCTTGTAGATCAGAAGAGCAAAGGAAAAACAAAGAGAAGAGCAAAGTGTTTGTATGGTAAGCACATATCTGTAGCTGATTTTGGTGGGAACAGAGCTACTGAACTGCTTATGTCTTGTGGTTACAGGAGAGATGTTGGGACCTGTGAGTTGTTCTCACATGTAGCTGTGAAGTGTTGGTCAGGCATTCCCCCCACCTCTGCTGTCCGACCACTTGGGGACAAAGGGGATGTGAGTGGCTCCAATGCTGCATTTGTTAGCTTAACACGTCCAATGTTATACGAGACTGTCAAGATAGATTAGAGAGCATATTCAAAACCCATCAGTAGTTACTCATTTAAAAATAAGACCATACTGTTATCTCTATTTCCCTATACCTAATCCATAACTTTTCTTCGTTGTGTAGACACACTTCATTTAGCCAAAAGAGTTTTATTCTTGGGAGTGAATGTTGTGAAGAGATTTTTTCATCCCAGGTCGACTGCTTCTGCTGCCTTTTTTTCCTCTCTCCCTAAAAGCCTGTAGGCTCTGGCTGATAGCCCCTGGACCATCCCCAGCCTTTCCCAGCCCTGTGTCCTGCCTCCCTTTGTGGCCTCTTGCCTCAGAGTAAAGCCTCCAGAACAGCTGACCTTGCCGGCTGAGCTGGGAGCAGGTGTGAATATTCCTCCTCCCTGATCAGCTTCCCTAGTGTTCAGTCAGGCTTTCTTATCATTTCTATTGTTTTAGCTTTCCTGCTTTTTTTTTTTTTTTTTAACAATCCTGTTTGGTTTATTCCACAGTAAACCAGTAGAAATAAACGTATCGGGCATGTGCTTTATTAAGAAAACAGTTCAGTTCCTGGACTCCCATGGACTCATGTGAAAATCAAAACCCTGCAAAGTGTTTATTGATTGAGCAGAGGGGGTTACCTTCCCATTGCATCAAAAAAATATCCAAGAATTAGCAAGATAGGATTCAATGTCCAGCTGCCACTAAGGATTTTAATAATGTATTTCTCTCAGTTGTCTTCCTTTAAAAAACTTTTGAAGAACTTAATAGTTACACCTCATCTCCTTCCCAATACTTACAGTTAAAAGCAATCCTTAATCCAATAATTCACAAGTAATTTCTTCTGTTTTGATCTGCAAAATTTATTCTCTTCAGAACATTGCTGTAGAATTCAAAAAAAAAAAAAAGCTGGAAAAGACCATTCTCTTTTCATTTTCTATTTTCTATTTTCTATCCTCTGAGTGAAAACCAAGAATTTTTCCTCAGTTTGTTGAATAAGAAACACAAACTGTTAGTGAGCATGTTCAGTCCTGTACACGTGAACAGACTTGGTGTGGAGTGAGCTGGTAGGAATTTCTCTTGGGGACATGCTGGTAGGTAAAGACTTGCACTGCTTTTTTTCTTACACTGATAGTTTTCACATCAAACTTTTCATCAGATTTTATTTATAAGAAGGAACTTAAGCCGTCTAATTAAAAATAATAATGACTTGACAGGAGAGAAATTGTTTCCTGGTTTGACGTCAGCGTTGTAAGCTTCCCCTGTTTTGGTCTGTCAGCCTCACAGCTCTTTTCTGTTTCGAGGATGCTTTTCCATGCTTCTCTTTTGGCTTTTCTTGCCTTGCTTCCCCTGACATGCACATTCTCTTCAGGATTTAAAACAAAAGCAAAAAACAACTCTCAGAAGCAGCTGGTAACATTGTTTTTCTTCAACTTACCATCTTTCCTGCAGTCTTTCCACTGAGGGGTGTTTAAACCCCAAGGGAAGGTAGGGAACATGGTTCAGCACAAGGCAGTAGGACTCATCAGCAGGGTGCACCATCTAACGGGCCTGCTCATCCTCCCCACTTGTTCCTTACGACAGCTTCTTACGCGGCTGTGGTCCAGCTGACAGCTCTTTAACCAAAATTGCCACTCATTATACTCTCCTCTTTTCTGGTGCTTTTCTTGGAGAACATTGGAAATGGCTTTTCACTCAAAAAGAGCTGTTTCTTAGAGCTGCCACCACAGGAGTAGGAAATAGGGTACACGCTACTAACCCAGCCTACAAGGGAGGTCTTTAAACAGACTCAGCAGCTGCAGAAGTGAGATCAGGCTGGCTTAAAACATCTTCACCATGCTCTCGCTTCATGAGTGGGAATACCTAAACTGTGTGCACAACTTGTTGCTGCATTTTCTACAGCTGACTGACAGCAACTGGCTAAAAGGCAGTGTACAGTTTGCTTTCAGCTGCCTGCTGCATGTGCTGTATGCCCAGTGCATGGCAGCTCCCCCGACCACAAATGCTTTTTCTTGACTGCCATGTGTTTTGCATACAGTCTCCTCATACATATCTCTATGAACTATAAAAACATGCAGGCAAATAGTGCAAGGTAGTAAATTAAACGCTGACTTATTTCAATGTAATTTCCATGTTTAGCTGTGGTAGCAATTAAAAGATTAGCACAGAACAGAGTGATTGTCAAAATATTTTGTTAGTTTATTTTACACATGATATGTGGCCTTTTTCAAACTTGGGAGACAGACTGCTCCATAAACACGTGAAAGCTTGAAAAGCTCTTCACTGCGGAAGTCCTGAWTGTGAAGTGGAAGCTGCTGCATGCTTTGGAGGCAGCTGGTCTAAGCTGCGCACTGTGACACCCGCTGGGAAGCTGGAAGGTCTGGGCTCACTGTGCTTTTCCTTGCTCAGGCTGACCTTAGTAATACTTCGTTTTTCATGAATAAAGCCAAGTGACAGAGGCAGGACTTGGGGATGGGGGACCTGCTGCCATTTCTGTTGTGACACTTCACATACCTCTTCACTTTCAAGCAAATCTTCCTATTCCCTTAGTGTGACTTTCCCTTAGTGTGACTTTTTGTATAAATTGAAACCTCATTCATTTCAAAAATATGCAGTGTTAATACACAGTACTTTCATTAAAAACAGTAATTGTTACTGAAGTAACAGCTGTTTGTAAAACATCATTAAGCAGAAGTTTGCTCTGAGGAAGCAGAGCTACTACTCTTCAAATAACGGAGCACTGTCCTGGGAGCATACTACTACTCGAAAGACTTGTTTGTAGCTCCAGCACTTTTCACTATTGCTGCTTTCCGTACGGTGTGGAGAACCTATGCAATCCCTATGCGGTCCCAAGCATTCATCATGTCATAGTGTTGTCAGCCTAACTGGAATACCAGCTAACCTGGCTGCAGATGCACCAAGTACCCAAGCAGTTCTTTTCTGATTGAACACTAGTGTGAAATGTCTCTTTTTTTTCCAGATGTCCACACAGAAGCAGTTCAGGCAGCCCTTGCTAAACATAAAGAAAGAAAAATGGCAGTCCCCATGCCCTCAAAACGACGTTCATTGGTGGTGCAAACGTCAATGGATGCCTACACACCTCCAGGTGAGCATCTGTATTGTGCCTTTTAGGAAAAATTTTTAAATGATTCCTTGTGCTGCTATGAGCTAATAATGTATCTACATAGGCAGTAATAGAAATGACGTTTGAAGCACACTGARCAAAACATTGAGGTATGTTCAAAGAGCAGAAGAAGGTGAACTGAAYGGTTGAAGAGTGAACAAGGGCAGTTCCCAAGACTGCTTTGCCCTTGGCAGTGCCTGAACTTGCACTGGTCCTTTTGGTCTATGAGGACCTAACTGGAATGGCAGATTTGTCATATTTTATGTGACTCCAGGTTCCTTTCAAGTTTCTGGTTTACCTCCTTAAGACTGTAATTGAACTTTCTCTTTACGATTTTTCCTCTTCAGGGTTTTTTCTGACATTCCTTTTCTAATTTATCTGCTCTTTTACCTACTACAATGTGAAAATATCCCACATCCCATGCATTCTGCTACTCGCTGAATCCTTGGCACAGCAGCTGTGACTGAATTTCTCACTGAGGGGTGGGTTCCTTATGACTGAAAAAGCTTTTCACAGACTCTATGGACTGATGTTGGGAAAGTATTTGGGATTTTCTGTACTRTTAATAGGTGGTTGGAAATCTTCAGAAGAACTTAAGCCATATTATAAAGGAAGAACTTCATATTATCCATATTTGTTTTTGTAAAAAAATACATGAGCAATGACCTTAGAGCAGAAAAACTCTCTTGATGTGAAGTTAGCAATTGACTTAGTTTCAGGGCCTGCCTTGATGAATTTTTCTTAATGGAAGTTATCTTTAAATTTGTAATGTGAACATGCTTTATTTCTATTAAAAAAAAAAGCATTGCAAATAACAGGCTGTTTTTAATTATTAGATACTTCTTCTGGTTCAGAAGATGAAGGCTCCGTACAGGGCGACTCCCAGGGAACTCCCACCTCAAGTCAGGGGAGTATAAACATGGAACATTGGATCAGTCAAGCGATCCATGGCTCTACCACGTCAACCACTTCTTCCTCCTCAACACAAAGTGGAGGCAGTGGTGCTGCCCACAGACTAGCTGATGTTATGGCTCAAACGCATATAGGTTAGTCAATCACCCTTTTGAGTATTTTCCATTTTACCCTGAATTTGGTCTCTGACATTTAGCTTATGCTGCTGTTTGAAGCTTGGATGTGACCTTTCCTACAAAAGTCTCTCTTGTGCTTTTTCTTCTTTCCTTTTATCCCATTTACATATTTTATATGGAGAGAGATGCCTATGTTCTTATTCTGAAAAAAAAAAAGTAGAAATTAAGAGCTGGGGCAAATTTCTGTTGTGGCAAACAGGGTCTAGGTGCATATGCATGACTTCCATTACTTTGCACTAAAAAAGACTTCTGTAGGATCCTAGATCTGTAGGATCTATAGTAGGAAAAATGAGTGCATGCAGCATTAGCGATTGCTTTTGTACAAACTTCCCCTACCTCTGCACCACTTTAATTACATAGTTTGAGTGATTTTTGATAATTCTCTATTAACAGTAGGTCCTCTTAAACATTTTTTGCTGCACTTAATTCAATCTAAAATACTGTGATTTCTGACTATTGCAGTCCTTGGGAACTATTATGTACCTTCAAAGAAGGGAGCTGATGCTATTATTAGCAGCTTGTTTATATCCTTTGGAAAGATCCTAGGAAGCCAAGGCTTTCTATCCATTATGGGGCTAAGCTTCATAGACATTAATTATTTCTGAATATTTTTGCCATTGACATTAGTCAATGACATTAGACGTGTCACTGACATTAATCTTCACTTAAATGAGGCAGCTATTAAATTAGGCATATGGAAAGTGAGGCTTGTTGTCCTCCCTTCATTCTCCAGTAACTGCTGTTTATCAGAGGAGGCTTGGAGAATTTCTGTTCCTCTGTCTGCTCTGAGTGCATTCTTGCTGGGCCTGCGTATGGAGTTGTCTCACTGAAAATCTGTATGGGAACAGACAAAGCAACCTTGCTATTGTTTTATTGCCCATTTCAGATGCAGGTTAGTGGAAAAATTTATGTGACTCTTCCTCAACTGATCATTCTTCTTGAGGTATATATGTATAAAGAGGTACATAATAGCATCTTAACTGTTCCTAATTTCATGTGCTGGAGCAGTAGTCCTTATCCCTTCTTCTGCTATCGGCATTGCTTGATGTAACACCTATATTTTTGGATAAGTAATCCTCTAACCAATGCTCTAGAAGTGCCAAATTGCAGTTGGGAAAAGAATTTGTGTTGTATTCTTAAAATCATGTTAAATGAATAGCTCAGAACATTGTTTTAGAAAAGCACACACTTCTGAACACATTAATCACTGCATTTGGTTATTTTCTGTGACTTCATCTTGAAATGCTAGAGGAAATTATAGCATAGAGAATTAAATTTATCCAGACTCTGAAAGGTTGCATTACTCACACACCAAGTCTTAATGTGTCTTTAAATATAGCTACTTTATAATGTGACATTTCAGTAATTTTAAATCTGGCACAGTAAGTCTTCTTTTATATTCACTCTGAGTTTGCAGTAAATAATACAGCGTTTATAGAACTAAATTAAGATGGCAGTGTTTTGAGGAAGAGGAAAAATACTACTTCTTTTTTTCATGTTTTTCTCTTTGCTGTTGTTGTTGACTGGAAAGATCTCTCCTTTGAAGAAAGCAGTTAAGCCCGTCTCAGTGTATACATATCTTTATTTTATTCTGACGATGGGAAACCTTAAATTGCGTGGCAAGGTGGACAGCAGTTGTGATGTAGTAACGTAAAGGTCGTACGGATATAAAAACTGAGCAATATCTGCTACTAACTGTAACACATGTTAAAATGTGGATTCCAACTGTGATCTTAAGGTTATCATCAGTCCTTGTTGCAAGAGTCAGTGAAAAAAGTAAAAGAGAAGCTGGACAGGTGCTAACTATAAGGTGTGTTTCTTCATGAGTGAGTCGCTGTCTGATTTCATATTGTAAGAATTTGAAATTAAATGGCTCTCGTTTCTTCTCAATCCAAGGAGGTGGATTTTGCATTTAGTTGTATCTAAGAGGTAATAGATGTGAAGTATTCCCATAGATAACCTTGATATTTCAGAGACGAATGTTAAGACAAAGCAGTGTGCCAGTGATCATAGATGAGTAATCCTCTTTGATAGGAGAAAAAGTGAGAGAGAAAAATGATCCCATTCTGTGAATCTCCTCTGGAGCTTCTAAGACAATGTGATCTTGAACACAGAGAATGTATATTCCCATGGCTTGATGTTCAGCCCAGGGTGGTGGTGTTCTCTAGAGACAGATCAGCCTACAAGACAGAAGTCATCTGTAAATATGAAGGACAAACTGTCATATTCTGGAGATGCTAATTCTGATAAATAAAATTCAAGGGGCAGTAGTAAAGAACTTTAATGATAAAAAACAAAAAAGACTCAACTCTCATCTCAACTAGAATTTGACCTCCAGAGTTCATCACAGAATCAAAGGGAGATCTTTCCAATTTAAAAACCATAATGCAGTCCTGAGAAGGGATTTGATAAAAATCTTTGACTATAATATCTAAAGAGTTCGGCTTTGTGGATCATTTAGATCATTTGCATAAGCTATTACATGCTTTTAATGTTATACTGTTCATTTAATTTAGTGGCTGCTGCTCTGTTGTGGCCAAAGATCTGGTATAGGATAGATTTCCTTTAAATATTTATTCTGAAATTCAAGACACTAAAGCATCTGTACTGAACTACAGGGAGAATCTTGAGTTTGACTTGGGTATCAAAGTTGTATTGGATAATTGTTGAACTTAGAGGTCAAACCAGTGGAATCTGTAAAAAATACCTAATGTTCAGGACCTGTTTGGGTCAGTACTGTATACATTTCTAAGGTATATGAGTCTTTAAGTTTGCATTTGTCTATATTATATTTTTTGGATATATATGTATATCAAAATCAAGGAGAGAAAGTATATCCTAGAGGTCAGAAAATCTGTGGCTAATGATAATCATGCAGTGCTTACCTATCATTGTAAATTTGAATCTATGCAGATTAAAGAGTTAAAAATCTCACTACAAAATCTTGATCCTGTAGGCACATTTAATGTTGCCTTTATATGCTTCAAATATGTTTCTACTTGAAAATCAAAGGCCTCTTTCCAAATTAAAGGCTACATAGGTTTCTAATAAAAATCAATATAAAAACATGTGCCATAAGGCATGACTGATGGTTTTCTGACAACCTTAAAATTCCTGTGTGTTCTGAGGGGATATATTAACTTAAGATGTGGAAGACTAGTTTATGATACTCTGCATCACCTGGACATTAATACAGAAAAAGCCTATTTGATGGAAGAGATACGACTTTGGCTTTAAGATCACTTCCCCAACAACAAGAGCCAGCTTGCCAGGGAGAAAAGGCTATGTTTTCTTCAAGTACAGTATTACAGAGATGCAGTTTGAATTCCTGGAGACTTTCCAGTTGCGTAGTACTTACGTGTGCTTCCAAAACTTCCACCGAAAAGTATCCCTCCACCTCTTTGCTTCTCCTCAAATATAGGGCTGTGTCAGTATACACACTCTATACCTACATGAATGTGCACTGAATTGTCAGTTCTTTCTCACTTTCATAAAATGGGGCAAATTATATTACTCCAGTGGCAGAAATGAGGAGAGTCGTAACTGGAAACAGCTGTTCAGTCTGTGATCTTCTAATGCAAGAATATTGGAAGAGATGGGAAGAGAGGGTGACGCAAATATGTATGCTTGATGGAGGAAATGCTTTGAAGTCATGCAGCTGTCACAGTTTCTACTTTTTAATCGACAGATGTGTCAGGATCGTTATTCTTAACTAAACCTCAAACAGTGCTTCAAGTTACCTGACATGAAGTCCAAGCATCTCTATACACAATGTGCCCATGGTCAAACCTTGAGTTGACTGTTCTACTTAAATAAAGGCTACATTTCACATAACAGCAATTAACTTTTTCTTTAGACATCATTCAGACCACAAAGTCTGTAGGACTTTGATTTCACCAGGCCTGACTGAGAGGAGAACTGACAGAGGCTTTGCAACTTTAATCGATGAAACCTACAGCTATAGATATTGCCATGATAAGGCATGTGCTAAGCAGATACTACAAAGGAACAGAGCAAGACAAACGTTAGTGCTCCTCTTCTGCTGGATAAGGATTCATCTTAATAGAAGTCTAAATAGCAGATGGGCAGCCAGGATACTAAAACCCAACTCTGTGGCCAGCTTGTGGTGACCACATCAGGAAGAGAGGTTCCTTTGGATAATTTCAAGTGCCAGGGCTGCTTGTTCAAAAGGAAGCTCTTTTCCAAAAGAGCAGGAAGCTCCTTTCCCATGTTATTTCACCTTGCTTAGCACCATGTGTTACAAAGATATATTTGGGCTCAAGCGTATAGACCTGAAAGGATAGCATCTCTGCTCTGTGATGCTTTGGATCACATGTCTTCTCTCCCATGCATAAAAACAATTTCATCTCAGTGCTAAAACCTGGAAGSGGAACTAAGGAGAACTAAAATTCAATTTGCTTTGTAAAGTCTGAAAGATGGAAATATTTCACTGGAAAGATGTAAACAATTATAGCTAACTTCAAAAATACTTTCTCATGTTACTAATAGCTGACTAAGTACAATTATTTTCTTAGTCATGATATCCTCTCCAATTTGCATAGCAAAACTGCATTATAAGTAAAAGATAAAAAGATAAACATCAGCATTTTTTAATAGACTTAGTTATTGGGTAATTCAATCATTAACTATAAAAAAGCTGCCACTTAGCAAGAAAGGCCAAAAATTGTGCTGAGACTAGAATACTTGTCAAATGACAAGATGTCTAAAATAAAGACATTATTGAAACAATTACCAGCATAAGCTTCATTGTCCAAGCTATTATATTTCAGTTGGTTACTTATAACACTTTATAAAGCGTTTTGGGGATATAATGATAAGGATGGATGTAATCAGACTCAAAAGGCTCAACTGGACATGCATAGGGTGCAAGATATTTTTGAGTGGCAGGATCAAAGCCATCTCATGTTTTGCTCAACCAGATTCAGTAGTGTCTATTCTTATGGTGACCATGACTATAAATCTTAAATAACAACTATAGGGATTAGTACCATGTCTTAACTTTTCATGACAATTATCCATCAAATAGCCATATAGTATAGCCATCTATATCCTGTATATATAGCCATAAAAATCAGTTATCTCTGTTGATGGTGCATGTATTTGGGATTGAATGCACTAGAATTACAGTGCTCCAAAGTTCTTCAAAGTTCTTGTGGAAATTCTTTTTATCCATTTCAGGTGGAATTCACTGTAGAAGTCAGTGTTGTAGTAGAGTTAGGGCATCAGAATGCATATAAGACAGATGTAATAAAAATGTGTCTTGAAAATAGTATTGGAATCAGATTAAATTTTTCCACAATTTTTGCATTGTTAAAGACTCTTATCCTGTCATTAAATGGAGTGTGTTCCTCCTCACTTCAGTGGCAGCAGTATGAAGACCTGTCTTCTTCTGTGTCTCGGAGGCTGCTGGGGATCATTTATGTCAATAAAGAGAGAAGTTATTATTTGCTTATGGTATTTATCTCTATTTACCCTAATGCTGTTAAAAACCTGGACAAAATTCGTCAGACAACCCGTAAAAATAGTACAAATGCGTAGGTAATACAGACTCAGACTTGAAAACAAACTGTGGTAGCACGCTGAGTTATCAGGCTATGAAAGARAAAGATTAGCTTTGTGGAATTGTTTAGTAGTGATGGCATGAGTCAGACCAAATTGTGTTTGCCTTCTAGAAGGCAAGTCTTTGTTATGCGGAAGAATTGAAATAGCTCTGTCTAAAAATAGTAGACAAGTAAGTGTCCATGCAGAAAGCAATGTTCATGTTTCTTTACATTTTGTTTCTTTCCCCTGCATTCCAACCCTAATTCCTAATTCCTGCTGTGATTGAATTTTTTTCCTAATATGCAACAAATTCATTTTGAAACTAAAATTGTGAAATTCAAAATGCAGAGGCTATAAAAGTGATATGCATTGGCACTTGCAAGTGATTGACTTAACATGCTGTGTTTTTTTTATTTTGAAATACTGATGCAATAATCTATCAGAAGTATATTTGTATGGGTCTTTTTCTATCTGAACTTTTCCACAAACTTTAACTTGATATAAAATTAAATGTTAGTGGAGAACCAACAACCTAGTTGTATAATTTTTTTAGCCTATTGCTTATATGCTTGCAGATATACAGTCCCCTTTTTAATCAGTGGAAAATTTGTATATTRAAACTATGCTGTACATAATAGTTCTATACATTCATTTTGTGCATGAACTTTAATGCCTGTTTGGATGATGAAAAAAAAATACAAATGGTATTCCTTCCTCTCCCCTTTGCTTTTCTCCCCTGCAACACTAGAGGGACATGGTTAAACCTTTTAACTTATTTTTCACAGAAAATCATTCTGCCCCTCCAGATGTTACCACTTACACCTCAGAACACTCAATACAAGTAGAAAGACCACAAGGATCAACAGCACGGGTGGCACCAAAGTATGGAAATGCTGAACTTATGGAAACTGGTGATGGTATGTCACAGAGCAAAACTGTTTTCCTTTTGAGTATTGTAACCTTTTTAGTGGTTAGTGTATACATCTGCTCTTTGTTTCTTCTGGGCACATTTCATTTATGAACATGTACAAACAAAGTTACAGCATCTTTTTAGTCCTAAAATAAACTTGCATACATGAAGCCAACATAGAGAAGTATTTCTTAATCATCAGAGCTGATTCCATATAGAAATTGTTTAGCAAATGAAAACAGCAAACCTCTCTAGGTCTGCTTTTATCATGCTGTCTGGTTATAACTAGTCTTCAATGTCTATAACTAGTCTTCTCAACGGCAAAGAATGTGACATACTAAGATGGCTACATCCTGAAAAGTAACATGTGTTGGAAGTTTTATTTTCTGAGTATATTTTTTTTGAAAAACAGTTATTTGTAAACCCTTTCTTATTTACTGCTCCTCTTTTCTAAAACATATGAAACAGTATTTCAGCAAGGTGTGGAACTGATGACCAAGTGTGTTGCATCTAAACTTAACAGCTTCAGCTCTAAAAATCACATGGTAAAGTGTTGGAGCCAACCTTCTGGAAGGATAGGAAGCTGAAATTTCTGCAGTGCAGTGGGAGAAAGCTGTTAGTTCAAGAACTGATGACATGGATGTTGCAGAGGCTTTGTGCTCTRCCAGGAAGGAAGGGGGAGATGTTTGATGTGTTATATTATAAAATGCCCCATGTTCCATGCCCCTTTTCAGAACTGTGTTTTTCAAAGTGCTGTATGAGCAAGCATACTCCCTTTGGAGATTGCAGGCTCATGAATTGGCTGTAGGCATGTTCAGGGAATACAGCGTCGTGCTGAAATCATGCAAAGATGTGAGCCATGGCTAAGAGTGCACTGGACAGACGTCCACTGCAGTTTAAAAGGCAAGCCAGAATAAATGACGGGGCAGAATCTATGACCCATCCTCCCTGCTGAGCTGCGGTTTGCTGGAAGCCCTCTAGTTGGACAGTGTTGGTATGACCAGTAATCATGAGGAAAGCCAATGCCTGTCTTCTCACTGACCATCACCAAAGCCACCTAGAAGAGTTCTCTATGGTTACCAACATTTACTGTAGGGAGGGGGTTTTTCACTGTGCTTCTCTCCCCCAGTCTATGTGCTGTTTCCCCTCTAACTTTGCAAGCTCACTCTGAAATTATGCTATTGTTGTTTTTATTTAAACTAGGCATCATTGTTCCTTTTTGCTGAAATGATCTTAATGTCTTAATGTTGAATACTTGAGTCATGGTCATGGTATGGCATGAAACTGTAGTTGTGGTGGCCTTGCAGTCCTAGCCTTTTTCTTACCCCACTTAACATCTGGTGGCGTTCAGCATAGCGGTCAACTGATGTCTCCATTGATCCCTGTCCTACAGGAGTACCAGTGAGCAGCAGAGTGTCAGCAAAGATTCAGCAGCTGGTCAATACTCTAAAACGGCCCAAACGACCACCATTACGAGAGTTCTTTGTAGATGACTTTGAGGAATTGTTAGAAGGTAAAATGACTGTTTTTCAAAAGGTTTTGGGATCTCTTATTAAAACTCTGTAAAATGTTTGTTTTCTACACTGGCTTTCTAGAACGCTAAGTAAGCCCTCCTGGTACTGACAAGTACTGAAAAATATTGATATTTAGTGGGATCTGCTTGTAGTGAATGTGGACACAGT
This sequence comes from Apteryx rowi, assembly GCF_003343035.1. Lineage (NCBI taxonomy): Eukaryota > Metazoa > Chordata > Aves > Apterygiformes > Apterygidae > Apteryx > Apteryx rowi. The sequence goes on along the minus strand of NW_020449307.1, from coordinate 3,451,744 downwards.
GCAGTAGAATCACAAGTCTCTTGTTTGCTCCGCTTGTGCTTATGCTTGCAGTGAAACTGTATTCAGTATAAGGGAATGTGGAGGAAAGCTTTGCTCCAAGAACATTCAGCTGTGTGTTACAACCATCTCTTTTGAATATCAGTATGAAAAATATTGTCAGTGAAGGGGCATGTTAAATGTTTTACATATCCTTTGATAACAGAGAAGCATTGAAAAAATGAACTAAATATAAGATAGAAACAAGCATAAAGTCAATAAACGAAAAACTTTTCAAAAGACCAGTGCTTCTTAACTCACCTCAAGGCTTTGAGAATTATGATTTGCCAGGATATGGTGATTCAAATAGTCGTCTTAGCAGTTTATAAGAAAGCACTATAACAGAACATGTCTTAAATGGATGTGTTAATGACTTAGAGTACCGTTTTTCACTGGTTCTACAGTTTATTTTATTAATGCTTTTTTGTCAAGAAAACATATTCCCCATCTCTTCTTAGGAAAAAAAAAGGTTAATTATTTCTAAGATAATCTATGCATACTGCTTCAGTAGTGTCTTCCTCTGCTTGTAAAGCTGGTGTGAGGATAAGCACATGCATTCTGAGGTGTTTCAGTTGCTTCATCTCTGTTAGGGTTAAAAGTTAATTATTCTATTATATTTCTCTGTAGCTTCTCAATACCTTCTAACATGTCATTATTTTCAGGATATTTTGCAAAGGTAACTTATTCTCTTGGTTACACAGGTATACTCAAGGTATTGAATTTACATGGTAACTGTATATCTTTTCATAATCATAAGTTCAACAGCCAGACCCAAACCAGCCAAAGCCAGAAGGAGCTCAGATGTTGGCCATGCGTGGGGAACAATTAGGTGTGGTTACAAATTGGCCGCCTTCTCTGGAAGCAGCCTTGCAGCGATGGGGGACCATCTCACCGAAAGCTCCTTGCCTAACCACTATGGACACTAATGGGAAACCACTGTATATCCTCACTTATGGTAAGCACTCTTCAAACTTCTCATTTTTTTAATATAATAGTATATAGTATAATATAATAGTATATATACACATACATATATATAAATATATATATATAGTAAATGCACATATATATAGTGGAAAAGCCTTCTAATGATCTATCTATTCCATTTCTAAGTAGGGTAAAACAATTCTGAAGCTGGTGGTGTCTGATTAGGAATTTGTGAGTTGTTGTGGTACGGTTTATTTCATGAAGAGGAAAAGATCTAAGCTGATACTTCCCTGAAATCACAGATTATAAATGAAAACCACCTTTCAAATAGAAATAGTAGGGCAGATTTTACTGAAGATTAACTTGAAAATCCATTCCCCTTGGAAATTCCCCAGGCTTTGTTCTGCAAAAACAGAATCTGGTAAACAAAGCTTCCTGAAAAACTTAAAATAGGATTTTTCCCATGTTCTGCTGACATTATAATTTGAATTACTCTTCCTGGTATTTAGCTGTACAGCTAGAAAACATATCCCCTTGAAATAGATTTGYCAGGATACATTTCAGTGTGGTCTTGCTTTGTTGATATATTTTGGCGTGTACTGCCTGACAGTCTACTGCAACCAAGAAAGGCCAAATGGAGATAAACATAAGGATATCCCTGTCAAATAACTCACATTTAGCTTCTAATTGTGAGATATTCAGGGGACATATGGGAGATGTTCAAAGGAATTGTTATGGACAAATGTCAAACTTTGAAAGCAAGCTGGAACATTTTTTGTATGTTACTGATATAGATATAAAAAATGATTTTGCTTTTTTTTATTTCTACCTTCTCATGGATCTAGAGTTTGATGCAGAGAATATTTTTACATGGTGTAATACAGATATCTTGTCTATATTGTTCTGTGCTGAGTGATCCCTTCCATTTAAGAGTTAGACTGAATGATGGTCCTTGGCTGAAAAGATTTTTACTGCAAATTTGGGATTGCAAATATATTTAAAGGCTTTTAAAGCGTAACAGAACTCTACTGAAGGTCATGCATGAAACATTCTCCCTTCAGGTACCTACAGTTAAAAAGTTACTTAAATTAGGGGACAAATATTCGATTCACTGTTGATCGGTATTTTCTTCCTTAAGGACATTTACTTGAAACTGGAAAAAAAATTTAAAGTTTGCAATTATATCTTTACAGAAGAGCAATTCATATCATCTACTGAAAGCCATAAATAAATTGGACAGCAAAGAAAATGAAGATGTTGTTGAGAATCAGACCATTTCTGAATACGGGAATCTGTCCAGGGAGTCTAAGCATATGTCCTTCTTTGCCTGAAGAGCTGAAAAGCTGGGCAAATCAACCTGTGGAGCTCATCCACCCAGCTCACCTGGTCTGCTTCTCTTCCACGCTAACTCTTTCAGAACCCCTCTTCTAAGTTGAGAAAAATGGGACTAAAACTCATTTTTTCTGTACTACCATTTGGCAGCCCTCCAGGAGGTCATTTTTGCAGCTGCTTTTCAGTAGTTTCCTGAAAAAAAATCAGAAAAAAATCAGATCTTTTTTTTTTACTTTTTGTTTTTATAGATAAAATAAATTATAAGCCAAAATATTTCATAAGAGATTTAGTGAATTCTTCTCTGCTAGATAGATTTCAAGCTGATAGTCATCTTCATGAGAAATGTTAATTCATTGTGACATAACAGTTTACTTAAATGGCAACTGCTTTTAAAATATAATTAACATTACAGCCATCTGCCATTTTATTGGCAATTTTATGGATGATTTTGGTGTAACTATGCCACCTGTTGGCTCTGTAATATTTCCTAGTAACTGTTGGCATGTCATTATTTAAAGATGAATATTAATAGAAATTAAGTCTTGAACTCAGGAAAGACAGTCATAGGCATGATTTTCTATYCCTATGCAGAGTTCCACTAGCCCTTGTGGTAGAATACACTTTTGAAAGATGAGCCTGCTGACAATCCTACCGTATGGTATTAATATGACACTTCCTTTCCTTGTGTGCATGCTATGACCAGATGACAAAAACTTAAAAATTTCAGCCTTAGTAACTTCCAATAGCTTCTGAGGTTATACCCCACTGTTATTTTCAGGTTCTTTGCAAATTCAAGGAAACATCATTACATGGATTTGGGGGGGGTCATATGTTCACTATTTTGACAAATATTGAAGTTTTTTAAAAATAATTCTAAGATTCTAGAAGTTCATTCCTTGACCTCTTATCTACACAGTCATTTATGTACCTCTCCTTGAATATTTATCCTCTCTTTACTGTTTTGGCTTCTATCTCTTTTTACCCTCTCATGTCTTTATGAAGATCTTCTTCATTAATGCTCCAACTTTCYGAGGAAGATCCTATGTGGTGTCTTTTGATCCCTTCTTTTTCTCTTATGCATCAACTTCTCCAATTTCTGTCTCTACATGGATAGATTTACCTGCTTATTCCAGACCTACATCCTTCTTTCCAAATTACATTCTGGGACTGTCTCTGTGACAGATTTGTAGCTGTCAGCTAAATCACATCATGGCTGAGTAAGAGGGCTTAATCCCTCAACACCGAGCATATTCATCTCCTCCTTTCTTGATCGTTGTAGACAATATTACCATTCTGCCTGTCACTCGGGCAATAACTTGAGTATCATAAATGACCTGGACATTTCTTCAGTTCTGTACAACCATTCTGTGTCTAGACCTTTCAGGTTATTTTGGAGGCAAATCTTTTCAAACACAGACCTTTCTCCTCATCTACCCAGCTAAATCTCATCCCATCAYTCACCTTAGTGTTGATTCTTGCAGCATCCTTTTTCTGGCCCTGAAAAATGCAGTCTTGCCCATTTTATCCATCCAGAACGTGGCTGCAAAGGTTCCTCAACTGAACAACTGCTTTTTCTCTTTCATCTATGTATATCTCTTCACTGACTTTTGACTGTTTGTTTTCTAAAAACTAAATTCTCCTTTGTTTTCAAAGCCCTTCCCATTCTCTTCTTACCCCACTTAGCTTTCCTGTTTTCCTCCAGGACCTCAACCATCTATCACAGTCTTCTTAATTTTTTCAGACACTTTCATACTCCCCCTTGGTGGCCTTACATGCTGAAAAGGAGCTCTTTGGAAGTCCACAAAAATTATCCTTCTCTGAAGTCTTCCTCAAAACTCTTTTCCTGTCCTGTCTAGAGAAATCTGAGAATGGGTTGACTGGTGAGCTAAGGTTCAATATGCTATGGTAGACAGTGGTAGATTGGTATGAAAAGACCATCTTGTGTGATACGTGCCTCATTTACTAGAATGAATTTCCCTATATATGTTGCAGTGGCTGATGTGGATATGATACAATTAGAGTGGATTTAAATGTTCAGCGCTATAGATCATGATGTGCTGTTGTGCCTTAAAGAGAAGTAGTTTAAAGAAGTTATTTAGTCTCAGAGTGCTGTAGATCAAAAAAATGATTAGCTTAACTTTTTCCAGACTTAAGTTGTTTTTAAGCAAGGTTTAGAAGCAGCTAGCCTCAGTTTTCAGAGTTCTTCTCAGCACCCAAATTGTAATTTTTATTTAATGTGCTCAAAACTGTTAAATTCTTTTGAGTGAATGAAGATATGAATATTAGCTATTTTTCAAATATCTTGTCCCTCTGGGAACTTGGTTAAGTGGAGAAAATCTTAGTTAAGTTTCTCACAGTCCCTTTATAAATCAAATCACTGAATTTGCACAAATTGAAATGTCTGAGATAAGAGAGGGAAAAGATGTCTTTACAGGGTTTTATGTAAGTCTGAACTTTGACTAGAAAGCTAATACATACTTTGAAAAAAAGGAAGGCAATTTCTTGCTCATGCAAAGTTAATCAGAGTAGTCAGGCACCTGGTTTTGGTATTGTTGGTATTAATAATGAAATGCTTAATGCTTTCTTTTAGAGGAGAAACATGAGTATAGGATAAAAATCTCATACAGTACATATGCTATCATAGCTACTTTTCTTGCTGGTAAAGTGATTATTCCAAGAAGGAAAGGCTGGAGAAAAAGTAAAAAGTAAAAAGTCGACAGTAATTTGGAAATGATTTAATTTTTTGAGCTTTTTATTTGTAGCCATTATAAAAAACAGCAAAACTAGGCCAGTTAACTGCATCTGATTTGAAGAATCTCATTTCCTCTGTCTAACACTTTCTGTAATAAGTTTTTGGGTTTTTTAACCATTTTCAGTAGCTCTAATGTATTGTTTGCCACATCAGAGGCCTGCTGGAGATGGCAGGGGTGAGAGAAAAGAGCGCAGAAAGCTCTCTGGATAGAGAAGTGTCGTCTCTTTATCCCTTTGAATACTATGGAGAGAGAAATGCCTGAAAATTGGCTTCTTTTAAATGAACTGCCCATGAAAAAATAACAACATCACTGTAAACATTTTGAGGCTGAAGTCATGCTGCCTTAGTGGAAAGTGCTACAACCCATCCGGGGGATACCCTGAAGCCACTGAAATTTCGGTAACAACAGACTGAAGATAAAGGGCCAACCCCATTCTGCRCTGTAGCTGGCACACGGCCCCAGCCACCCCAGTCCTCTCACTGCATGAGCCTCCTAGGCCAGGGATTTCTCAATTACCAAGAAGAGAGAGAGGAAATCAAGACTCTTCTCCTAACAAAGTAATTACATAACCCGACTGTCCTTATCTCTGAATAACTCATTGCTCACAGAGGTAGTTATTTCTCTAGCTCAGCTGGCAGATATACTTGCTGAATACTTGTGGTTCAAGTCCCTAGATAAGGTATCAGCGATATGTTTGTTTAATACTTTAAACCTTTACTTCTTTAATAAAAATACAGAAAATTATACAAAATCTGTGTTACAAAGCTATAATTTAGATTGCAAAATCAGGCACTCTAAATACCAGTTACCTCTATTCTGCATATGCCAGGAGTCTTTTATTCTCTGCAGTAAGTCATTTTTGTTCTTTTGGTTTGTATTTTTCCCAAAAGGCAGCTTCTTCATTTGGCACTCAGGAGGAATCTAAGGAGTCTGTGAAGAAAGGGTTAACACAGCAGCAGAACTGCGGCTATTATTTTGCAAAGCAAAAAAAGTGCCCCTTTAGCTGCATAGCATTATCAAGCCTGCCATTTACACTAGGTTTAATAAATACTCTCTTTCTATTTAATATCAGAAATGTCATGTTGTGATATTGAAAGAATGAATATTTGACAAAATTATTTGCAGTTGAACTTTGGCAGTCTCACAATTGCTGTGCACGGAGATTGGTAAGCGACCACTGGTTTGGTTTTGCTGAGCTAGTGCTGTGTGGCTCTGAAAAGCATACTGAATATAATAAGGAAATTGATTGTGGTTTGTTTTGTCTCTAAGTTTTCTTCCTGATGCAAACTTTTCTTGTATAACCTTCTTTACATTCAACACAAATGTATAGTCCTTCTACGCATTTGTGAAGGAGGGGGAAGGGGCTTTACTTCAGTGTCATGTGGGAGGTATATATTTTTTGTCAACCAATCCCTTTTTATACAATTTTTAAGACTTAGTGATTTCCTTTACCCTCATTATTTGTTGCTTAATCAGATGGGACTGGCTATTAGCTCACTCCAGCTTACTAAATTTTAGCTGGTAAAAGATATTGCCCTCTGAATAGGCTGTTAACATCGAACAAGATTGATAACAAGTGAAATTTAAGGTATGTGGTTACTGGTATGTGTATGAGTTGCTACTATGCAACTAAATCAAAATTCCAGCAGCAAAAGTAACTTGCCTCACACAGGTGTTAACAAAGTTCGCCACAGCTGCCAGAAAGTGAGATGATTTTTTTCAGCCTGTCCTATCGAGCGTATCTGTGTATATGACATCTGCAGGGTATGGCTCAGCTTCAGAGACATAGCTGCCTTACCACTCACTTGCTGATACTTGCTATTATGCATTGGAAACACTGAAGTTAGTTTGCAAATGTGTAAAGAATATTTTAAATGACTTGGCATCCCTGCATGAACTTCTAGGACTTGAAAGTCTGGCAGCAATGCCCAGACACGTATTCTGGACAAGTGACAGAAGTGGCTAAGGAAGAAGTGATCCTTTTTCATCTTTAGAAGAAAAGATCTATTTCTTCAGTAGATGCTTTAGTTATTAGACGTACATCAGAGAATGACAGATATGGAGAAAAGCTAATTTCTTACCATCCTGCAGAGTTACTAAAAATCTCAGAAACCAACACCAAAATTCGCACTTTTGTGGCAGGTGTGATCAAGACTAATTTGTAGTAGTGACGAGGGGCAAGTTAACGTTGTAGGGTTTGGTTTGGTTTCCAGAATTGACTCAGGAATCTCTTCTTTGGACATTGAACAGTCTGGTTCATTTTGGGACTGAAAACTGGGAGTAATTCAGGTGCTTAAACATAGGCATCTAGTGSCTTGAGTTACCCAAGATGTAACTGGATGTGACTGGGTGTGACTGGCAGATACAGCACAGGATCAGTGCGAGTCCAGCTCGCTTCTGGGTTGGCAGCTAGAGGCCAGGCAGGATACCCTAGTGTTTAAAATGGCACTGGACACCCATATCTCTCTCTAAATGACTTATCAACTGTTCATTTTTAAACTCAAGAAAATGTTCATGTACGACTGGCCTGGTGAGCGGATGCCAGAGCTAGCGAGTGAGGCAGGGGCAAATCCTGTGAGAGTTTGGTGTCCCCAGAGAGGCAAACTAGAGCATCGTTCAGAAGGACCACGCGGCGGTGGGGACATCAGCGGGAAAGGAAGAAAAGGAAGCCCCACAAGTTCTGCTCTTCACCTGCGGAAACAATCTGGAAGTGCCAGTCGCAATCCAGGTAACTACCCTCAACTGGCACTTGCCCTCCATGGCTGTGGGAAGAGCAGAGAGCACCTGGCTACTGCAACTAGACTGTGAGTCTCCCTGGGAAAAAAGGAGCTCTGCCACTAAGCTAAAACATGGGCTAGTCAAGTCACTACTAAATGAAACTGTTGCTTGAGTTTCTTACATCTGCCCTCCTGTCTTCAAGCCAAGTAATTAGAAGATTAGTGACAGTGTGTTTATCTGAGGAAGACCTGCGCTTAATTGCTCTCCAGCTGAGGACAGAGGGGGCATATCCTCAGCGGCCATGAGCAGCAAGATTTCCTTGGTAGCCCATGCGGCAAAGTTCACGCTGCTCAAGGACTGGCCCCATGGTGGTGAGCGCTGTCTCAGAGATAGCCTTGGATGAAGCACAGCTGGCTTCCTCGCCAGCGCTTCCCTCTCCCGCAGTGCAGATGTGGCACTGTATCGAGGTCAAGGCAAGGCCGCATCATCTGGATTTGTGGGAGAGCTTTGAGCAATCAGCTTTTTCCCAGCAATGTCTAATCTCTAAGTTTGCAAAGGAAGAATTGCAACCCAGGCAGAACCAAGGAAGGAAATACTTCAAAGATTTCCTTTTTTGTAACATCCTTGTTATTGAGCACTTTTATCCTGCAGTCATGGAGTCCTTTGTGTTTCTCAGTGACTCTGGCAGGCCAAAGAGCCAAGGTGGCAAAATAAACACAGTTCTCTCTGCCTCTGGACAGGAGATTGTGCCCCGTCCATCAGTCGCAGATCTGGCCTTAGTGATTCATACATTCCTTGCTCCAGCTTCTGTACTGCTGCTCACTTTGGAGCTCATTTTTTTAGGAATGAAGCTATGAAAAAAAATTACTGGCTTCCCGTTGAACACAATCCAGTGCAAGATCTGCGTAGAGTTTGCGCTACCTACTTGAAAGATTTCCTGCTTTCCGTCATTGCGTTGTCTCTGCTGGAACGCAGCGGGACCAGCAGCCGAATGTGGGCAGAGTCCGAAAGGCTGGACTTAGGTTAGGGGACTTCTGAGGGTCACAGGAGAGGCCATATATTTCAGCTGCTTCTGAGCTGAATGCAAACTAACTTCTTTGTTCCAATTCTCTGCAGTTTCATACCCATATGCACATGCAGTTAATTAACGTAGTTTAATTGTCCAACAGTTCACAAAAGGATAAAGAATTTCAACTTCGGGATAATTTGTCCTCTGATAATGCAGATAAACAGAGCAGAAAAAGGCTGTGGTAAAGGAAAAGAACAGTCTTTTCTGAAGTATTAAATATTAGGAAACATTAATGGCATATTCTGTGCGGATCAAAGTGCATTTACACAGAAAGGTGAGGAGGTAGAGAGACAGCATTGTATGCTCTGTTTTAGAAGCTAAGATAAAATTGTGGAAATAAAAGGAGCATCATGACAAAACTGCAATAAAATGTACTTTAAGACTAAATTATTTACAAGAAATGCTTACTATACTTACTAATACTTACTAGAAAGTAGCCCATAAACTTTTCCTAGCCTTGGAGAGAACTTATTTTCTGCATTTAGTCAGATTGCTTATGTGGAGGTGGTTGTAACTCTGGTGAACTCCTGAAAGAGAGCATATAAATACTTTAATGTAATTAGCTCTGCAATGTTTAGATTTTTAAGAAAATAGCGTATATAAGTTGTTGCATTTGGTATATGCAAAAAGTGTGAACATGTTGCAAATGCAAACTGAAGACTTGCAATAGAATTAATCCCCATAGCTGAAACAGAACTTTTCAGAGCAGCCCCTTATGTCTCTCAGGAAAGGGATTAAAAACTCAGTGTCCATGTCAAGCTTGAAAGTGTTTTGTGTAAAGATGGTTCTTTCTTGCAATTCTGATCTTTTGCCAGGCTTTTGATTTCCATTTTCCAAAATTCTGTATCACTATTAATTGCTCTTTTAAGTTTGTTATCACTGAAACATTAACGTTGGAAACCTGTAAGAAAAAGAATGTTTGTTTCCTGAAGACTTCTTTGTTTTTATCTTCCTCGCTTGTCAAATTTAAGGTGCTTTTAAAGACTTTCTTTCAAGCAAATGCAGGTAGTTCTACTGTCCTGACAGTAAATGCTTGTGAGGGTTAATTCTGCAGATGTACTCATGTATCCCTGCTGAATTTCCAGTGCAACAGAACTGACTAATGTTTACATGCTTACATTAATGTTTAATGTACATCCAGGCACTTCAGCACCAAATACTGGAGTAATTTTAAATAAATTAAAACTGCAAAACATAGTTAGGTTCAAGCCTGATGATACAATATTACCATTTTCATAAGTAGTGATTGCTCCTCTCCTTAGTACTTCCTCAGTAAAAAGCAGTAGTGACCCTTCCAGTTTTCCTCAAGAGGAAAAAAGAAAATCTGACATTCTCATTGTGTCTTCTATTTACATAAAATTTGCACTTAAAAATCCTATGATAGCATTGCATTTTTTATCCAGGATGTTGAGGAGCTTAGTATAACAACTGCTTGGGTTAGTTGTAAATAGCAATACCACTTGTTTGGGAGCCTGAACTGCTGAACCCCATAGGTAATCTGTTGTCAGAACCGATTATCGTTTAAGCTATTGGTGGGCATGAATTAAAGATTGGTTACTGTCAGATTGAATACAGCTTAAAGACAGAACAGAAGGCCCAACAAAGAACAAAGTCTGTTGTGCCAGGTATTGTTCAGAGGAAGTAACAAAGACATTGTCTGAAAGACCTTACGTAGTCGGAGTATGCTGCTTCCTTAAAGGATTAATGAAAGAGACGCAACATGGCCAACATGCTCTTGAGGAGATCATTTTTCCTTTAAAAAATGCTGGGGTGAGGTCTTGATAAGGATTAGCTAAGTGCAGAGATGGAAGGATGAAGAACAGAACAAAGGAGAAGAGAGATGGTAAAAAGAAGAGTACCGGGGGCAAGTGAAGTGGAACTGAGGGAAAGGGCTGCTTGGGAGCGRGTGGGAAGAAAAAGCCAACCAAGTGAAATGGAGGAAGGCCCAGAGTTAAAGTCAGAGTGCAGCATAACGATCTGCTAAGGGTCAGAGGGTCCCTGCTGCTTCGRTGTGCCCCTTTGGCTGTGGGATGTCTTGTGTGTTGGGATTTTTTTTTCCCTTGCCTCTTCTTTTTCTTTTTCCTTGGTGGCTTGGTGGGGAGTGTGCCATCGCGATGGCTGAGTGGTGCCCTCAGATGGTGCTTCCTGGCCAGGCTGAGCTACAGCCAAGGATGCTTCAATAAGCTGCTTGGACCTGACAATATTCCAACCACTTCCAGCAGTTAGCTCTTTGGAGTCTGGATCCAATTTTCTCCACGTCAATAAAGAAGAAAACTATTTTTGCTTTTTTTTTTCTAAAAAATATTTCTGCATTGAAAAAGAAAGTTCAAACAAAGTTTCTGATGTGCATTTAAATATATTCACAATATGTRCACTAGCTCCAGCAGTGATATCATATTTATTGAGAAGATTAATATAAATGTCTTCACTGTTTAGGTTTTTTAGTCTAAAGGTATTCTTTCCCTTTAGTAATCCTTTAAAACATAAGCAGAATTTTAAAATTAATTTTACAAATTTTGTGTTAATAGGCAAACTTTGGACCAGAAGTATGAAGGTTGCTTACAACATCCTACATAAATTAGGCACAAAACAAGAACCAATGGTACGACCTGGAGACAGGGTAAGTATCTCAATGATTTTTAATCACTAATAATTCAAATTACATGTTGATGAAGTGAGAATGAGGTATTTTGGGTGCTCAGAGGAAACTAATAAAGTGAAATGGTGGGGGGTGAAATCTGCCTTCTACTCAGAAAAAGGCTGATCATTCAGATACGTATTGAATTGCACAATAAATAATGAGTTGGTACTTGCTGAATAGTAACTGGAATTTGTGGCAACATTAACAATAAACTTTCCCATGGAGAGTGATTTTTGGACATAGAACAGCAGTCTCTAGCATAAGCTTGCTTATAGAGCCTGGAGGTGTCATGTGGGTAAAACTTACTTACTAATGACTTTGTAGTTGTTGAGATGGTAGAAACAAGAGAAGCATTGTGGAGGACGAAGACAAACAAACAAAGCACATTTTAGCACCCAATTAAATAAATAAATTATGCTGAATGTTAATGYGGAGCATATTTCCGTTCCTTGTTCTTGACTGTGATTCAGCAAACCTCTAGTGGCTGAATCTAGGTGAATAGATAGTGGAAGGGTTGCAGAGCTAACACTTCCAGCTGTTAGGTGAAGACAAGAACAGCCTAGGGCTATGCACTCCAGAGGGTATTTACTGGCTTACGCTCCTACCCCWTCCACCGTCAAGGTTGGCTGAACTTGCTCCCCTCGTGCTAGCTGGCCCATACTAGCTCTGTGTCAGAATGCACCATCACACAAATTCCCACAGTCCTCATTCCAGGCTGGCCTTGGGCCGCGGAGCAGAGATTCCAGAACTGGATACTTGGATATGCACAATCTGTCAGAAGTGCAAATTTTAGTCATGACCTAGTGATTAGAGGTTTGTGTGTTAGACTAAGTCTTCATCTTGTGGTGCTTGGTAGCAGTTCTTGGACTGTTGATTCACTTGGTCCTCTTGTACCACATGTAAGAAATGTGTCTGTTTAGGTTACACATTTCTTAGGGCTTCAAAAATGAGAGCATGCAATTAATGCTTCCCAATAGAAAAAAGAAAAAGAAAGAATTAAAAAAAATCAAGCCTTACAATCTTTCCTATGTCTCTTTTAGAAGTAAATCATGAAGAATTTAACTACAGAGTCTCTAGATGCTTAATCTAAATTGCTTCCTACAGTGGCATTTAGCCAGGAGTGGGATCTGAAGAATTTCTTTTACTTGATTTACAACTACGTAGCTAAGCAACAGCAGAAAAAACAAACTGTGCAAGTGTATACATCAAAAGAATCCACCCAGAAAGCTGTAAAAGGAAGAAAGTTCAGAAATGGGCAATATGTATGTGCCTATCTCTCTATTGTGTATTAACTGCCCGTCTTCGTATTAATTTACATCAGCAAACACTGACATCTCCTAACATTAACAAAGGATTTGTGGATAATTCAGAGTGCAAGACATACACAGAACAAATTGCAGTTCTTCTGAAATAAGTCCATCTAGATTACAGTGAAAAAAAATGTTTATAGCTGAGTGCTGAAAGCATATGCTTTGCATTGTAAAAACATTGTGCTTAGCGTCTCTGTGTAACAGAAACATGATTATCTAAAGCAACTTCATGCTGAAGATGAGGTGTTATTGTATATCTGATGTTCCAAGCAGTTATTCTGCTCGCTCTTCCTGTTGTAATAACATAAAAGCTTTCTGACCTCTTTGAAGAAGGCTTTCTATTCTAAATAATGTATTTTGTGTGACAACAGTTAAAGGTAGTTTTAAAATAATAAATGAAATACATGTGGATATTTGTGGTCTTTTCTAAATGAGAGTGAAAGTGTTGCCTTATGTTAATATTATCTAAAACTCAGAAAGGCGTTTTCCCCTTTAAAAGCATCTTCTGTCTCTACAGTCTCTATTTTTCATTATTATTTCATGACTATTATTACACTCCATATTTTCTTTGTCTGAGCTAAAAAGATAGTGAATGTACCTGCATTTGATTCCTTGGTTCTGATATAACTGTAGTACACCAAGAACTGCATTTGCCTTTTATAGTGACTTCAGAAATTTAACCTTGGGTCACCCCAGACAGCTGCCTGGAAATTAAGCTTGTCCTCTAAAATATCTTGTAGATCACCGTATAGTTTGTTTTCCTTCTGCCTTACCCTTTTTTTCCTTTTACACAAGTTATTTATTTCTTTGGAACAGGACTGTTAGTGATTAATGGTTTTTAGGGGGGAAGTTAATGCCTTATTCCCACTGGATTTAAGTGAGAATTACTCACCTCTGTCAGCTCCTTTGAAAAGACTCCCAGCCAAACCAACAAACACCAACAGTCCTCAAGGTATCTTTGGGGATCTTGCAGCATATCTTACAGATGTTTGCTGGGTTCAGGAAACTCTGCCATGCCCTCAGTGCACCTAGTAAAATCCCTTTCTTTCCATCACCCTTGAGCCTGTTGATGATATGTGTGTAGAGAACGTATACAGACAGCTCAAGCAGTTCTATAGGTTCGTGTGCCAACTTACAAATAAAGTAGGAATGTGTTTTCTATGAGTTTTCTCTAGACTTCTCCAAAGTTACAGTCTTCAGCTTAAAAATAAAGATATTCTGATCCCCTTGACACAATTGTTTGGGGGATTTTCTAGTTTGAAGAAAGCAAGCTACTTTAACTTGTGGGAAGCTACGATGTTTGAAACTATATGAAAACACTGAAAACACTTTTCACCTACAATAACTGAACCTTGGAGCATATATGAAAACACGGATATTTTTACTTTGAGAGATGGAAGCACACAACTGTTACAGATGTCAAATCAGTCAAAACTCAAGACTCGTAGATTTAGCAAATTTTAGGATGCTGTAATAATAAACTCTGATCCTGCATGCAGACCCAAAAGAATTAAGCTAGAAGCTGTTCACAGTGCCTTTTTCATGCCACTTCAGTCAGCCGTGTAAGACAGAGTCACCAGCTGTATTACAGCTGTTGAAGACATGAGTTGAGAAAATGCTTCTGACTGAACCAAAATAAAATTGTAGACAGGATCTAGCCGTTGAARTCATTAACTAAAAATTGACTGCATTAGTATTCCCTGCCCTTGCAAGAAGAGGTGTGGACTCCAGTGCCCCAATTCTCAGTTCAACAGTGCTCTCCTTCTCCTTTGCCGCTGGGTGATCTAAAGACATTGCTTGCAGTGTCCATAGGTGTAAGCTGGACATTTCAGCCTATCTGGGGAGGAAGAAGGGCACCTAGTGAACATTCAGGTGATTTGCTATGATGTTTTGTCTTCTCTTGGAGTTCTTCTGTCTGTCTAAGCTGCCAGCCGTAGCCCTAAAGTGGTGAAGTTTAACAAATCCAGCCTACTATAATTGCCAGCTCTGGATGTGACCTTTGCTGTTCCAGATATCAACTGTTTGTGAACACTAAATACACAGAAACTTCTACACTTTGACAACAGTCCAATCCTAAAATAAAATTCTCCTATGAGACAAAGCATAGGGAGACAAAAAATAATGTGTGAATGACTGACAAAATGGATTTGGTCACAGATCCACTTTGTTTTCAATAACTTTAAGGAAATTATTAAATTAGAATGTAAAAATTCTATTAATTCCATTTATTTTGATATTTCACACCTGCAAAGCAATCAGTAAATGGAGACTCAGCTGAAAGGTATTGTCAATGTAGAAAACAATGCAGCATGAAAATATTTAACTACAATGAAAATTTCCTGAGTGAAAATGTTCACAAAAGGAACATCTATCAGAATAAATTCCTCCTGATTCCTCATCCGTCTGTCATTAGGTATTTGAGTACTTATCATAGAAATGTTTCTGTAATAATCTCTCTCCAAAAGGAAAGGTGGAAACTCCAATTATTGTTAGCTGAAACCTGTAATTAAACACGCACTGCAGAAAATCTTTAACATATCTCTCTCTGTTTCAGGTAACTCTCGTATTTCCTAACAATGATCCTGCTGCTTTTATGGTAGCATTTTATGGCTGCCTGCTTGCGGAAGTTGTCCCTGTCCCTATTGAAGTGCCACTTACAAGAAAGGTAGGGAACTAAATTTTTCCTCTATACTTCACTTAAAAACTTATGTCAGAATAGATCAGAGCTGAACATAACTCTTGAGTACATTTTTGTGGCTAAGTAGTTCTAGATATGAGGATACAAAGATAGTACTGTGTGGTGAGTTATATATAGTTACTTCTTTTTTTGTGATGGAAAATCTCAAGCTGTGCTTCCAGTTTCAGCAAATGCAGGTCTGTCTGGAAAAGGAAAGGAAAATTTTGCAAGGTATCAGCTCTGCCAGCCTTAGATCGATTATCTTTGTAGCCTCTCAAAGCAGTCTGATGTTGGCCACTGACAAGGAATCACTGGCAGCCACTGCTAGATTTTCCACCTGTCCCTGCAACCTAAGCTGTGTTATAACACCACTGCTGCTGCGTAGGCTACTTCAAAGCAGTTATGGAAGTGCCTTCTCCTGCATATGTATGCTGGAGCTTCTGTCACCACTGTCATTTCTGCCAAGGGTGGTGGTTGAGCAAAATAAGTTTGGGTATTCTTGCCACAGAACCTAATTCAGAGCCAAAACTGACTGTTGCTCGTCAAAAGCATTTTACAAGCAGYGTTGGTTCAGAGGTTTGACTGTGTTTCCTAGGAAGGTATTAGCAGGCAGGTACAGCAGTTTCAGCCTGCAAGAATGCTTGGGGCAACAAGGGTGGGAGGCCAGAGCTGGGAATTTACACTGATGCTGCTGAACATGCATTTTTTCTGTGGATGTATATCTTTAAGGCTAGAAATATAGCAAAACATATTTATTCATTTCAGGTCCTTTTTGTCATATCCCTTTAACTGTAACACGACTGGCAGCAATGCCTGTTCTGACGTTCTCCAAAACCTCCCAAATCCTTTTTTTTATTAGCTAGCACTAATATTGCCTTACTTTTAATTGTTTGGGCTGGAACTGTCCAGACAAGGTAAGTTCTTTAATCGAAACCAGCTTTCTTCTTTCAAACAAACTCTTTCGGAAAATGTTGGCTGAAGCCATCACATATTTCCAAGAAAATGCCTGGGGAATGTATTGCTTTGCTCACATTAAAGAATTTTCAAGGACTTTCCTTTGAAATGCTTGGGTGCCACAGCACACTGGAGCAAAAGCTCAAATCTTTGCCTCATAGATAGGGACGCTGCCATTCAAATGAAAAGGCATGAAAGCACAGCCAAGTTTCTAAGCCCCCATAAAGCCTTTGCAGTTTGCACATACTCTCATAGGAATTTAGCAGCTAAAAATGCCTGAAGATTCCTTCTTAACCGAACAAGCTTGAACCTTTCTCATCTCTTAATGCTTGCTGGACTGAGTTAGTCTCATCATTTCTCCATTATGTCTGCATATGCCCCTGCCAATGGCTATGGTGGGCTCTTGCCATGGGTGAAACCAAAAGTTGTCAGGGAGAAAAAAGTGTAGTAGGTGGAGGGAGTTGCTGAACTGATGAAGAAGTAAAGGAGAAATGGAAGAAAGTAAATATATCTGACAAAAAAAAAAAGACACTGATCCAGCCAGGCAGATGTGAGAGTAGCAGAGCGGCAGGAGGGACACTGGGAATGCAGGGAAAGTGAGTCAGTTTAACTGGCTAAGACTGGAGGAAAGGTTGGGGCTCAGCAAGTGAAGTAGAAGGACCAGGCTGGGAGATGGAGTAGGAGGTCATCTAGTTTACTTGCTTTGGGGAATAAGGCTTTGCTATGTAAAATGTTGTATTTGAGAGTACTGAGTGGTGGACATGACTGTAGAATGAAGATAATGATTTTAGTAGAAGCATAGTGCATTTGCATTGAACTGTCATCATGCTTTCACATGTGAGTGCAGTACTGTAAGATAGTTTGATGTAATTGCATAACGTACTGTATTATTTCTACACAAAATAGAGATTTTAAGTGCATCAACAAAATAAGGCAAGTTGACTTTTGTAAGAACATACAGAAGACGCATGGATATGTCTGCTTTCAGTCTATGAAAGAGAAGCAACATAACTTCTAGGCATAAAAAATCTGTCTTTCCCTATTACTTACTTTTCAAGGTTTAATGGCATTTTAAAGCAAAGACATAAGTGAAAATTGCATTTATTTTAGAACATCTGATACCACCTCTATGTTATAAACCATAAAGCCCAGCTGTCCAAGCAAAAAACCTATATCAAATTAATATTTGACCTTAATTTGGCTGAACCTTTTCATTTTTTTATATATGGGTATGTATATATATATCTATTACATATATAAATACACACTCATACATGCATGTATTTGTGTATATATTTATATGTACACATAACTGTAGACTTAGACTGTTTAACTATTGCCAAAATCATTTTATAATATTTAAATATGAAATTGATAAAACAATAATGGAGACATCAGTAGTATAATTAAAAAGCAACATGAGCTATGATCTATAAATAAAGCTGCACAATCTCAGAGCATATACTATTGGAAATATTTCTGCACTTGTTTATATGGAGGAGGAACTGGAGTGGAAGCAATGAGATGAAAATCAAGTTCTGTGAGTAGTCCCAGAAGGAAAACCTCTGCTTGGTCAAATGGTAGCAGATTGCTTCTGACATCCGTGGGAAGATGTCATTTGTGTCATCATACAAAGGCCTAGGCTGTTCTTTTATGCTTTCCCATTATTTGTTCTCTTTTCTGCATGCTTCAGTAAATTCTGGCAACATACATTTTTTGGTCTGATTTTTGGAAGACAGAGTTGTGAACCAACAAATAGACCAACAATTATATTATAGGCTAATATAGACTTACAGAATAATAAGCTGATACGAGATGAACTATTTCAGGGAGTTACATTATGAGCACATTTTTAATGCTAAAAATTTATGTTAATTAGACAGCTTTAATTCTGTTTTATATTTCCATAACGAAGAGTTTTTCACAGCTCTGTGCTAATTGTTTCTGCCAGGTAGTTTAAAATTGAACAGTGGTGTTTGCAGCCAGATAGCCTTTTGACTTACGTATTACAGGGCAGACGTCTATATACATACTGAAGTAAAGGCTGCTGTTTTACCAGCCCATGGATTTTGCACATTCCATATTCTTCATATCATGACTGTAATATTTTTAGATTTTGATAGAGGCTTTTTTAGGTTCATTATTGGGTGAAGGTCCATCTCTTCTTGCTCTTTCCTTCTATATTCCATCTTTGTATTGACCGAATACCTGGAATTAGTTGCACTTTCTCAGAGTACTTCAGCAGACCTGTCTGGCAAGCAGCTCTATGGGGTGGGTTGTCTGAATTCTTAGCAACCATTCAGCATTCTTCAGTTTTGCTTTATTCCCAGAATATTACTGGTGATTAGCAAAAACCTGGGAATTTCCTTTCATGTAGGCATGGATGTGTTTGGCTCTTTAGACTTGAGAAGTCAAGATCTAAATTAGGAAACTGAAAGCACAATTTTCTTTGAAGTACATCAAAAGTAACACTTTATTTGAGAAGCAGCAGTCAGGGGTTCCACAGTTACTGCAACAATAGAATAAACAGCACATTTTATCTCATTTTCCTTCTCTGCATTAATACCACAGAAATGCCTATATCATGAGCACTCCCAAAATTTTTTCGTAACTAATCCTCATCCCTTGGATTATGGATTATGTTCTTTCACAATGGTGTCCCTCTCTCCAAATATCTTATTTATGGTTTCCAAACATTAGTAAATAAGTTATAGTCACTTCTTAGTATGTTCTGTACAGCATCTCTTTCTTCAGAACTGTCAGTTTCTATTAATCATGTAATGGTATGATGCAAATTGCAAACTATATATTGTAGAATTGCCGTCAAAGCCTGGCAGGTAGATGATATGGGATTTTTGACATTTCAAGTTCTAGTTCACATAGTGATTTACTGTTTGCCTTATGAAAAGATTTAAAAATTTGTTTTTGATTTCTTTTTCTTCATATTATGCAGGTTATTATGTTTTTTTCCCTTTCATGAGCACCCTGAATACAGTTATTCTGCTCTGATACAGGCAGGAGATTTTAATCTTAAAAATAACATTTTTGTCCTCACAGCACATTCATAGTCATGCTCAATCACACGCTGTGGATATAATACAGAGGGATCCCAGATAGATCTTTATGATAAAGGTGATAAAGATTTGCAGCATGGTGTGACATGAAAGCATATAAAAAAATCTGTTTTCTCCATCAAAAACACTTTTTCCTAGCTCGGAAGATTTACTGCTCTGTGTGCTTCCTGGAAGCACTTCTACTTTCTTGCAGATGTTAGCTCTAACCGTACCTTTGGAAGAACGTGTGTGTGTGTTATCAGAGGAAGTTCTGAGATATACATTCTAGGACATTTCTTTTTTAAAAAAAGAATGGATTCTTCATACTTTTCAAGGGTAAAAACTGTTTTGCAGGAACTCTTTTTATTAAATCCTGAGAAGTTAGTTTATTAAAGCTTTAACAGTAGCCAGAGAGAGATCTTTTTTTTCCAGACAGTGAAATTGTCTCAGTGCTCTCTTCCATTTGAAGGCAGAATTGTAATTCCCTAGGAAATATGCCTTGACACCTTTCCTACTACTCAGACATTTTCAGTGACTGAGATGAAATGAGCCTTGTTTCTTCTTTGTTTTAGTTATTACTGTGCTGTATCTGATACATTGAGAAATACAAAATATTCCAGTAAGGTGTGTAATAAATGTACATAGTTTTGAATATGTTTTGACAATCTATCTCTTTCTCCACTGGATTTAAAATCCATTTGCTTTTTGATGGCACAGTCTTCCAGCCTCTCCAGCGAATCTCAGTGCTGATGAGCAYTGAGGCCGCAGCCGCTGCGAGCGCAGCGTGCCCTGCCGTGCCCCGCACGCCCACGGCTGCACCTCTCGCTGAACACAGGCAGGGCTTTGCTCAGCTGGCCATGGTGGTTCCCGGATCCGTTAGAGTCTGCACTTTCTTTTTACATTTTCAAATTTAGGAAATGGTGGATTCCTAGGGGACATACCACATTTCATCCTGTGTCCCCTGCCAAAAATAACTGTTGCCTTACGTTCATTAAGACTTTTGGTCATTAAGGCTGCTCATAGGATTTCAGTGCAAATTACTGCCAAAGGTATCTCTGATGAGACAGCTGACTCCCTCCTCTTAAAGCTGGTTATGAAAATTGCATCTGCTTCATGTTTAATTTTTATTAAGGTCTTTGATATTTGGGGTTTAAAAATTGAGGGTTTCCTCGATTCCTTTTCACTTTCGATTCAAAAGTGCTGAGCTTTATATCTGATGGTTGGCCTATTTGTCTCTACCAGCAAATTTTTCTTAAGGACAAATGGGACTCAAATCAGTGTTGTAAAAGAAGCCGAGATTAGTTCAGTTTGCAGCGTGTTGTCACATAATTCTCGTTTTTAAATCAGCCTGGGATTCGAGAATGGACAGGAGTAACCTTTATCAGCCCAGCCTTTGCACAGGCTGCCTCTTCCTTCCTTCCTTATTAGATAAGGACGTGCACTCTCACTCGCGGAGAAAGCAACCTAATTGTTTTCCTTCACATAGATACTCACACAAAGCATTATAAAAATGCCGTTAACAGAGTGTTGAAATGCAGTCACACATGGGATTTTTTTTATCCTGACAATGAATTATCACTCTCTGCAGCAGGAAGAAGACAATTTGCCTCCAGGTACTGGTGAAAACCTTTAGGGAACCTTTAATAAAAGTCTTTAGAGAACCTTGAATGGCTACCTACAGCAGAGAGGATTTCCGGCCTGCTTCATCTGAAAGATTGATCTCTCTAGGTGTGCGCAAACCTCATTTATCGTACCTCAGCAAGTGCTGTGCCTTCAAAGGATGTAAAATGCTAGTTCCAAAGTCAGCATTTGGTCTCAAACCTCGTGCTACGATACTATTACTTAGCTTCGACCTGCATTACGTGACATTTCAAACTGTAAATGGTGGAGGCGCTGATCAGCGTGCCTCACAGGCAAGGCTCTCCCCGTCTGTGCAGCCAGGGCTCCTCGGTGCGCTTGGTCCCTACTCGAACCTGCTGTTTCTTCCAGCCCCAGATTCAGCAAGATGAAGTGGTTGTGGAAACTGGTTTGCACAGGAGARTGCTTTTATATTTGGGGGAGGAGTTGATTTTTTTTTCATCAGCAGATTATTTGTTTTCTGCTTTAGTCACAAAGCAGTTTTCAATCTTGCAAACACTCATTTTAAATTACTCAGAAGGAATATCGATACCTAGTTGCCAAAATGTGAAAGAATCAATGCTTTTAAACTCARTGGTCTTTTTTCTGGCCCATCTGGAAGTTTCAACTGTTGCACACAAACGAATATATTTTCCACTCAAACRTCATTGTGCAAAGTGGCAAGTTTTACCTAAGGCACCCCCTGCTCTGGGGCTGTCACTCTGAGGTACGAGGACCAGCAAAAGGCTATCGCATGGTTACGTACTAGTGTGCTGGCGGTGAGATGCAGTGTGTTGGCTGGCTGCCGTAACACTCTCAGCTGGAGCCGCTTTCCGACCTTCCACATCCTGGCTGTCAGCTCTGTCCTCAACACCGTTTGGGTGTCTGCAACCAACTGCTGCTGTGGGGCAGCAAGTATCAATGTGTCACCTGAWTGGGGGGAGATACATTGGCCCCTTCTTCATCTTGCTGTTCCTTGCAGCACTTTTGGGGTCTAAGTCAGGATGAGGCCAGCAGAAGCGGGTAGGAAGTGGTGATAACCATCAGGAGGGGCTGAGGCTGAGATTGGGAGTAAGAATGAAGGGCAGAGATAGACTAGTAGACCACCACATCTAGACCAATGCATCTAGACCACCAGAAAGCTTCAGAAATTGAGTTAAATGTTCTCTTTCATATGGTGAGATCCTCAACTGAAACTCCTGTGGCTGTTGTGAGCAGTGTCCTATCACTCTTCAGCATCTTGGTTTGCTTTTCTCTTTCAAAGCAGAATTTAGTGTGGGCATCAAAGGCATGAAATAGGATTTGAAAGTCTGTAAAAGACATGGCAATTTGTCTATGCTTGGTGCAATTTTTCTAATCTTTTGTAGTAGTGTTGCAGCACGTAATTGTTTAACCATTTTATCCTTTCAAATGAAAGAAATAAGTGTACAGAAAAGAATGGTCTGAAGTTTTTAATGCTATTCGAAATGGGGTTGTCATGATGTAAAAAGGAGCATGTTACTAGAATATCTGATGTGCAGATAGATTGTATTAAGTAGACTATACATGATTCTCTCTGCTTGTGTGTGCAATACTGTAAATGAATGAATAATTTTTAAGCGTACATGCTCTAAACCAACTGATATGGCATTAAGTGGAAGCATAATCRTTCTTCCTTGTGTAATCTAGAAAGCCCAAATTGTTAATATCAGTTTTCCTTCCTGTTGTTTTGTTTTGTTATGAGAAGAGCTTGACAGAGCGCTTCCTGACTGATGAATTCCCCCCAGGCTGGGATGTGCTGATGTTCTCAGCTCTGCACTCTCTACTGGTTTGTATTAGGTTTCTAACAGGAATTTATTAGGATAGTTTCTGCTTGTAAAGTCCTAAATTACTTGGGACTTCATTGCCTGAGAATCTGCATTTTCCTGGTACAGTGGCAAAACAATTTCTTAGCAGTCTTTTATAGAGTATACACTTACAGCAAACTTTTAATTTTAATTTAAAATTGAGAGTGTGATGCAGTTCCTGCATTTGATTATGAGATCTATATGCAATTTTCTTTTTAAGTGGTAGGTATAAATGCATACAGACACATACATCACTAACCATTTTTGAGATTAAATTTGGGGAGGAAATTTGGGGTAATGGCAATATTGGTTTGATGATTTAAGAAGTTGGTGGCCTCCCTTACATGTAGCAGAGCATCCGGTCTCAGAGGCTGTGCATTGCCGAGGAGCGATGGACTCCCCGGAGCGCTCCCGTCCTCTGTGGCCGTTCGTAGTGAGGGAGCTGCCAGGGAGAGGCACCGCTGCCTCGCTGCCYGGGCCCCCACACTTCCCTCCTGTGGGGAGGCACCATGAGCATGGCCAGGTCTCRGCCCGCTGCAGAGCCAGGATCCAGTCAGGGTATGCATGTGTCCGGGGGTTTGACAACATAGATATGGACCAACTAACACCAGAGTCAGCAAGGACAGCAATGTCGTTACTTTTCTTTGTTTGACAAAGCTCTTTTGTCTTGGAAGCCCCCATGATTACTGGCATGGGGTTAACGTTGCGGGGTCAACAGCATGTTCCTCAAAATGCTGTTCCTGGATGCGCTATTATGCTCTGTTGTTTTGGATTTTTATTGGAAATGACAATGAGCAAGGTTAATGTTAGCAAGCTTTCTTGAAAAAGGACTGTGTAATTTTTTCCTGGCTTTAATTCATTCTGATAATAGTAAACAAAAGCAAATGCAGTAATTCTGGATTGAAAGAGTTACATGACGCATTTTTGACGGATCAGTTTATTGCCCCCTACTATTTACTCAGCTATCCTAGTTCTCATAATTGGTGCTATATACATTTTTTGCGGAAGTACGGAAAACAAGCAGGCTTTTATTTTTTGTCTGATTTCTTCGCTTCCCTATTTTACATTTCTTTTCTTGACTATAAAAATTTGTGTTAAAAATTAGTCAGATATGCTTTGGGGCATTCTTTCCATTATACAGTTCTGCATTGAATAAATTAATAGATTAACACAACTGTTCTCTACTTTTGGTTACTTTCATGGTTGAGTGTGCTTTCTGGTTGATTTGAAAGATATTTTAATTTAGACTGGATCTTTAAGACTCTGTCGGCTATTTTCTGAAGAGTCATTCTGCAAGGAAAGGGTTAATACTTCTGTGCATATTTGTATCTAGAGCTTTGCTCTGTTGAAGAGCCTAATGGATAGATGTAAAGTTCGTGAAAGAATCATGACAAGACAATGTATGTAAAGCAGACATAATGCTGTGGAAGCAGACCATCTCTTAAAGAACAACTGTGGCCTAGACTTGAAAATCATTAAATGGCATTTTAGCCTCACTGCCTCTATCCCCTTGTTGAAAGTAAAACATAATGTGCTTTCTTTAATGGGCACTTGGCTATCTATAGTGCTCCTGAAATATGTCAACAGCTACGAGTAGCAATACTGTGACCACTGTGTGTCCATCATAACCAGAAGGAGGCCATTTCAAAGGTGCGTGCTTTCTCCAGCCTGAAGCATCTATAATTCAAATTGTTTCCTAGTCATCATTTCTGAGGAGATGAGAGAGAGGAAGCCATCTGATTTCTTCAGTTCTCTTTATGATTTATGCTATTACAGACCAGAAAATATATAGGTTATGGAATTTCTTTGTTGATGTACAAATCAGTTTTGCTAATAAGTTAAGATGCTCAAAGGAAAGAGRCTGTTTTCCTTCAAAGATATGGTGCCAAAGGACAAAAACATTTTCAGCCTGGAGCCACTTCTAATCAATTTTATGTATTGCTTTTATTTTATGACCTATTAGGACGCAGGAAGCCAACAAATAGGTTTTTTGCTTGGGAGCTGTGGAGTTACTGTGGCCTTGACTAGTGACGCATGCCATAAAGGACTGCCTAAAAGCCCCACAGGGGAGATACCACAGTTTAAAGGTAAGCTAACCCTTGGTCATCATGGGCACAGGCATTCCATGTGCAACTCATTACAGCAATACTCGTTGCATTTGTTTGCTTTCAGTGGGTGAGGTTAGACATGAGACTGAGCTTAGCTGGGGCAAGGACCCTGATGAACCACTTGCTGCAGAAGCAGCCCTGGCCGCTGGGAGGCTGCTGCCCAGCTTTTCTTTCCTGGCTCACTATCAGAGATTCCTGTCCCCACTTTCCAGCTGCAGAGGCATGCCAAGGCTCCTCGTCTGCCTCACTGCCAGCTCAGCTGGCTGCTGGAGTCACCTGTAGTAACAAGCTGAATTAAGCCACCCGACTTTGCACTGGAGTTGGTGAGAAGCATTCGTGTGATTCAGGCCTGGAGCTTAGTGGTGGGATTGGTAACCTCTGATGGGAAATCGGTAATAGGAGAGCAGTAATAAACAATTTTGGACAATAACAACTTAAACTGCCCAGCCATTTCTTCAGGGATTATCTGAGAAGGCCTCGGTCCTTGGTAGCAACGTTAAGAAAGCAGTTCTGTAAAGTCTTTTTTTCCCATGCTATGATGAGGATTTAAAGAAGCAATGTTTAGGTAATGGTGATACACAGGCATTTGGGACAAAAAAAAACTTTGGCAGAGAAGAATTTTATCTTATCTTATCCAGCAGAAGTTCAACAAAAGCTGACTTTTCTTTGCAACCGTTCCTCAGGCTGGCCAAAGCTGCTGTGGTTTGTCACAGAGTCAAAACATCTCTCTAAGCCTCCTCGTGACTGGTTCCCACATATCAAGGATGCAAACAATGACACAGCTTACATTGAGGTGAGTTAATGAAGATGCATCTTCTCTTTGAATCATTGCATATGGCACTTCTGGATTAGATAAACATAATTACTCATTCCTGGTCAGAGAAGCAGAGAACATCCTGTTTTAGCCTGTTAACAAGCAATATTTTCTAATAAATTATACTGTATATTGATTTCAGAGAAGTTAATGAAATGTTAAATTGCATTTTGGGGTTTCTAACATTAGTGTTTTTATGTCATCTAACAGGCTGTAACAATATTATTTTAAATTTGACCAATTTACGTCTTGTTCACATTGCGGGCTTGCAAACTAGCCGTGAGAAAGATAGGCAGCAAGTTTCAGAGAGGAACTTCAGTTCTCACGTGACAACCTTCAGGCCCTTTGAAAGGGAAGGAACTTCTTGTTGCAAAGTTGCCGGTCACCAGTTGCTTTGTGGGTCACGCTCCCTCCTGGAAGACTAGCATCAGGAAGGGAAAACAAGCAATCCTGTTAATCTTATTTTTCTCTTTATTATTTTTCCTACCACTTCTGCTTAGACTCAAATGTCTTAAATTCAGTGATGTTAGTATTGAATTTAAATGATTATTCAAAGGTAATAAGTTCAAGTGAATGGAGCAAAGACATTTCCTATCTTTGCACTGTCAGAACACTGAGTTAAAAAAGCAGAAATGCCTGCTTTTCAGTCTTGCTGATTATCTTCATCATGACGAAAGATAAATGTTTAATTTACTTTAATTGCCACTAACAGTTTTCAAACTCTTGCATAAAGTTGCAAAAATTACCATGATCATCAATGATGATTCTCCCACCTGTTTTTCTTCTGCTGCTTTCTCGTGACTTTTTCATATTCTTGCAGTCAAAGCAGCTCTTGTGTTTTTCAGATTGCATAAATATTCCTGTGTAGATTATTATAGCAGCACCAGCAATGACCCTGCCGGCAGTTCTTATCCCATGCCATATATGAMACAGAAGGGAGAAGTTCAGGTTTATTAGTTTGCCTATAAAATCTATCAAGTGCACATTGAGCAGACTGAACTAGGTCCTTCTCTGCTAAATCTAGCCAATCCATTAGTCATTAATGTGATTAGAATTCTTGTAATTATTTTTCACCATACCTATATTCAAACAGATGAGAGATTTCTGACACCAAGCCTGGGAAGCTTCAGTCAAAAAGACATCCAATCTGAAAGTARTGTGTTTAAAAAAAAAAGCCTCCCAAACTGAACAATACTGCTGCCTTCTTAAAATAGAGTCATTAAATGTGTCCATCATTCACCTACACAGGAAACACTTTAAACATACATTGACTCTTCCCTACTTATTTCTTTTCAGTACAAAACATGTAAAGATGGAAGTGTGCTTGGGGTGACTGTGACAAGGATTGCACTGCTGACGCACTGCCAAGCTCTGACACAGGCATGTGGATACACAGAAGGTATGCAAGACGCTTCCCTGTTTCATTGCTAAAATCAAGCGTGAATTGCGGTTTGTTCCTCGCCATGCTCCTGTCTTATGTTTCACATAGATCTGTGTTAAAGGCTTCTAGATGTAAAAAATTGATTTTTTTTYCGCTGCTTTTAGAAAATGCACACACATTTAAAATATCTTTATGAAAAGTACCAAAGAGAAGACAAATAATGTCCTAGCCAAGACAAATCCTACAGTGGAGACTTACTCTGAAAGTTGAGCTTTGAGGTCATCAGTCATGTTATACTGAAGCTTACTCTATTTCCTTCCTTTGAGTGGGTTTGCCTTGAGTCAATGCCATGCTCTAAAAACTAAACTGTGTTTTGCTTTTATTGCACAGCTGAAACAATTGTGAATGTATTAGATTTCAAGAAGGATGTTGGTTTATGGCATGGGATTCTTACGGTAAGCATGGTTTTCTTTA
The DNA here is from genome assembly GCF_003343035.1 of Apteryx rowi. NCBI lineage: Eukaryota > Metazoa > Chordata > Aves > Apterygiformes > Apterygidae > Apteryx > Apteryx rowi. Next base: position 3,424,054 of record NW_020449307.1, on the reverse strand, counting down.
TTATTTTGTGTGAATATTTGAAAAGAAACTAACCTAATATGCTTATTACCATCACAAACTGGGATATCCTAAGGTTTCTTCTAACATAAATTTTTCTGCTTTGAAAGCAAAAAATACCTGACTTACAGCCCATGGTTCTCTGCTATTGCAGTTACCCACAGTGAGCACAGTAAAGACGCCAGAGTGTTTTAATGCTTCATGTCAAGTACTCTGGCCCTATTCTTACCATGTCATTCTGATCTTATTGATGTATATTTTTGAGATCAGCCTTTATACAATAAACAAATCAAAAGCATTAGTACTTGCTTCTGTGAGAACATGATCCAATGGCATAGCTATATTGCCACAGGCGAGGGTCTCCACCTATAAGACTTCTGGTCAGCAGGTGCTTCTGTTACACTGAAACATTTCTTATGCTTTAAGTTGCATAAATTGTCTACTTGCTGTTTGATTGTCTTCTCCGATTGACATGGGAGCCAATTTACGTATTTCTAAAGATTGCTTCCAAAGGTGCTGCTGCAGTTGATGTCTTACAGAATGCTAGTCACTGATCATTTTAAGAATAGAAGTCAAGTTTTGAAGGGTCACTGTTTGGGACTCCCAGCTTGGACAGGCCCTACATGCTGTGATTCCCAGGGAGCCAGGACACATTTCTCATGCAGTGTTATGCTGCTCCTAATATCAAAGGGCAGTAGTAAAAATTCTGGGGCAGGAACAGCCTATTAGGCATTATGCCCATAAATATATTATAAATCCAGCTCTATCACTGCTGTTGGAAGTAAACATCWGACAGAGCTTTCCTATGGCTTCCTTTGCTGATAGTGTTGGTCTGAACTTCATTTGTTGCATGTGACTACTTTTGCTGTACAAGCACCTGTGCCAGACTGAAAAGGGAAGTATCTTTTGTGGTCACCATCCTGCAAAAGTTTAGATGACTAATCCAGTGGAATATTTACCTTTGTCAGGAACATGGTTTCTTAAACCTGTTTTCCAAAAACAATGTTGTTTAACCTGCTGTCATGAGTAGAGATTGGTTACCCTCAGAAAATGATTTTAAGTGGTAACCAAAGCAAGGCAGCAGCTCATTTACAGGATGTTTGTTCAGTTGTAATACATGAGAAATTGCTAAAGGAACTGACTGCTTCAAATGAGGAGATCTGTTTGTTTGCTGCCATTGGCATCACTCACTTTCTTTTCCTAACTTCCTACAACTTTTCATAACCTTGTTAGGAAATGTACTGGAATTAACCTATCCTGGAGCAGGACACCAAAAAAATCCCTTCATTTATTTTCTGTTAAAATAAATTGCTCCCTGCTTAATCTGTGACTATGCTTTCTCTGTCTACTCTCTTTTAAGTCATTTTTTCCCACTACTGTTAATAGTTTTTCAGTCTTTGCAAAGATGGGTTTCTTCAGACACATATGTTGCTGTAACTTTTCATTGTGAATAAAAAGTATTCATATGAACTGGAATCTATCAGACATGGGGATAATATTAACCTATGCAGCAAACATGGGCATTGGTGACTCAAAAACTATGCATACTTTTGTATAATTTTTATAATTTTGCTATGTAAATAGCTGAGAGTATAAATAGGAAGAAAATCCTTTAAATTTTTTTTCACTACTGCTTAAAAGTTATGTTCTGATCAGTCTAAATCCTTAATCCTTCATTACAGCATTATAAAATGGTGGGTTCATTTCATCTTAATGCAGATAGCTTGATAGGAAAAGAAATGCCACCATTGACAATAAAGCAAGCATAGAGCAACTAGCATAGATGCCTCTGCCCATAGCACAAATAAATAATTTCTGTGATTATTGAATAAAAGCCATTTATTTKATTTGATTTCAGAGCGTGATGAACATGATGCATGTTATAAGTATTCCATATTCCTTAATGAAAGTGAATCCACTGTCATGGATACAGAAAGTCTGTCAATACAAAGGTAAGGGACAAGAATATAYAAAGGTATGTTTTGAAGTCAAAATCAAGAGGACAAGTTCCTGAAACACCTGAAGTTGTAACTAAAATAACTTCTATATGGTGTACTATTAATGTTTCCATTCTTATTATAGCAAAAGTTGCTTGTGTAAAATCCAGAGACATGCACTGGGCATTGGTGGCACATCGAGATCAGAGAGACATCAACCTTTCCTCACTGCGTATGCTAATAGTGGCTGATGGCGCAAACCCGTGTAAGTGATGCTTCTGCAGTCCAACAGAGAATAGGACATGTGTTTTCTGTCTTGCATTTAAAATTTCAATCTGCAGTCATCTTAGCTAAAATGTTTAACAAAGTGTAAGGTTTGTCTACTGCAAACTACACAATATTTATGGAAACAGTAATTAATTTTGGATTTTTTAAAATATATTTTTCTTTAGCTAATCCTGAAGCAAACTTGATATTCCACATAACGTAAGTTGCAGTAAATCCAGTTTTGTTTAACATGACAGCCATATGTAAAGACTGAAGTAAATAACTTTGAGCTATAGAAAGGATCAGAACATTCGCTTCTGAATGATGGCACTCAGATGTRGATGTAACTGAAAATTTTGGGGGAATAGTTATACTACTGTAGAGAACTGCATCTGGATCACTTCATGACAGTTAGTAGTATGAACTCTTTCTCTATGTTATTTAAGATACTGAGGTATAGACATCCTGCTTTTTTATAGTAGCTTGCTTTGAGTTTCTAAATTGAGTCTTTAATTTGCCTCAACTCAGAAAAAAACTGTAATGAAATTCATATTGTAAATCTATCAGCAATGGCTTTTCTACGTAAGCATAGTGAAAGGACTTTATGCTCAAAAATGAATCTTTATTCACTGTGTGTTTACACAACTATATATATAATATACATATATAAAATATATRTGTGTGTGTGTATATTATATATATAGTTGTAACAGATATGATTTCTTTCTCAGTATCGCATAGGTCTTTTCTAAACTTGTTGTCCTGAAAAGCCTATATATGCATTAAGTATGTTTGTAGTTTGAGTAGCATCACTTCAGAAATCAGATTGTTTTTCTCCTCTGATTTTTTTTTCCTTACCCCAGGGTCTATTTCTTCCTGTGATGCATTTCTCAATGTCTTCCAAAGTAAAGGTCTCAGACAGGAGGTCATTTGTCCCTGTGCTAGCTCACCGGAAGCTCTCACTGTGGCTATTCGAAGGTACTGTGTTACAAGAGCTGAGTTAAACACATTGTAGAATATCTATGGTAATTTGAAAAGAAATGAAAAATTTATTCAAGATTGAATCTGCATACTTAGCTTCTGAATGACACTTTTAGTTTTCATTATGTTTGTGTCCAAAGAAGACATACAAGACAAATTTGGAGAATAATAATTTAGCTTCAGAGTACTTTATAACAAAGCTCCCATTTCTGTAATATTATCTAATTTTAAATGAAACAGATTGAAGTGCAAAAGCTCATTCTGTAAAGAGACATGGAAAAAATGCCACCATAAGCATAAAATTAATTAAAATGTGGGAAGTTAAATGGAATTGCTGTAGAGGAAATTCATGCTTTAAACTAGTGTGTTTAAAGAGAATTCTGACATTCTGCAGGTTGTTTTGGGCTAACTGTTGCTTCTTAACCATTCATAGACTCTAGTTGTCATCTGGAAATTTCCTTTAAGTCTGTGGGATTTGTGCCTACAAAGGAAATTGATAAATTCTAGTAAAACCAGTAAGCCTTATGTGCATGAATGTCAATATGAAGCAGTCACCTGTCCTGAGCGTTGTGACACACAGTAAATGACATAACTGTTGTCTGTTTTAGCAAAACTGTGCAAAAGCTATCCCTTGATTAGTAGGTGCTTTGTTTTTAAGTTCAGATTCCTACAGCCATTGATAATTTTCTCACATGTTAAAACGTGCAGTATAAAACTGTAAAGCACTGCAATAGTATTAATAAAACACTTCCTGCTACAAAGTTTAAAATATAATGTCAAGTGAAATTTAACTAGATTTTCAATTAACTTTCCAACGAAACATCACAGGAAGAAAGACACAAGCCAAGAATGTGGCTGTCTTTCAGCCACTTCATTATTAACTTTAAAAGTCTGAAAATTATCCATCAGTGCCTCATCCTGTCCAGGTTAGTCTTCTTTCTGTAAACTGAGCTGTCTCAGGGAGCACTTCGGTCAGCTCTGCCAGCCTCAAACCTGATCTCAGCCTTGTCTCATAGACGTTGCTCTTCCCTTGGGTTGCGTTTCCCTGGTGTAGGCTATGCCATCCTTGCTCTCCCTCCTACCCTGGAATTAGCTGTTGCTTGTAAATGCAGAGTACGTTGCTCATGCTGAACACTGATTAGCAGGAGAGTTTTCATTTCCTCTGTTAGCCCTAGATAATCTGCCCCAGATYGCAGGCTCAGAAGCAGGAGAACTCGGTCCGCTGCATCTCAATGTGTGGTGGCTGGCTTGCCCTTTCCAGACTTAAATTCTGTGCTTATATCCATCTGAAGCACTAGAGATCCATTTTCAAATTAACTAGCATTGAGAGCTTACATAAAAAAATTATTAACACGTAAAATAGTTGACGATTCAAAAAAAAAGCATTTTTATCTTCATTGCCTCACTATGTAATTGCAAAGCTGTTCTTACTACCGTGAACATTACCGAATACATATCTTTTTGTAAAGTCTGTATAATGGTAGGATAATACCAGCAGAACTTGGAAGCTTTAGTATTTTTTATTTTATTCAAGCCATCTCCACTGACAGTAAAGTCATTATCATACAAATTCCAAAGAGTTACAGCTGAAGTATGCATTAAAATGACTCCCTACAGATCACAGATCCAGAAAGCTCCCTGTTAATGCTCCAACTCTTTCAAAATTTATGGTGTATTTTTACTGCTCTTCCTACAAGGCAGAGTAACAAAACCAGTGCTCTGTTGAAATACCTTTGTAATTTAGAAGAAGAGTAATAGGTACTTTAGCCTTAGAACTGAAGCATAAAGCCTAATATTTAAAGGAATATCTCATGCAAATAATGGTTGAGTTATTTGTGTTTTTTCCCTTTGATTTACTGCATGTAACTCTGAACCCACACGCTTAAGGGAGTTCCAAAGTTTAAATACAGAACTGTTGCCATTTAAACTCATGACAGAAAATAATGGTAAAATTGATTGCCTCTCCAAATGGTAGTGTTATCTGTTCTCAAAATACTCTACAGCTATTCAATATGAACAAATAAGCTTTGATAAATACATGTTGTCCCCATTTCACAGCTGAGGAAACTGAGGGGTAGGTTTGGCTGGTGGGTTACCTGCATTCACTTAGCATATGAAGTAGGTGTTGTCTTGTTGCTCCCATCTTAATCACAAGATTTATCTTCCTTGGACTAGTAGGCATTCTTAAAGAATTTCCAGTCCCTCTTAGAAATATTGAATGTGTAAATAAAATAAAAAATACTAACTTTAAAATAAATTATAAATATATTAGAATGGGGCTGTTTGTATCGCATCTTCTTTCCAAGTGATTTCCCTCCTTCTGCTTGGCAGAGATACTTATTTTGGGAATGTTCTCACGTGGTTGTCATAGATAGGACAAAATAAGATATATTCCAGGATTATTCTTGACAAGATACCGTCTAAGAAGGGTGTATCTACACTGTCAGACCACTTAGCTCCCCACTCCTGAATCCTGGTCCTCTGTGTTCCCTTGTTCCCTTTTGGTGTAAGCTAACTAGCTGCTTGCAAGAGGACACTCAAGCACATTGAACTGGTGACTCAAGGATCTAGCTCAGACTACCAGAATACCAGAAATATTCTGAAATAACAGCTCTGAAATGCCTGTTGTGTGGACTCAGGGTCCTCAGCACCAACTTCRTTCTGCAAACCTGCTTCTAGTGCACTGCACCTCTTGCCAGCCTCGACAAAGCTGTTACCTAAACATGGGCTGCACCAAGTTTAACTCCATCAGCTAGTCATCTGACACGGTCCTAACAGGCCTCGTGCTTCCAGCTTCTCTCCCTCCCACCCCTACTGCTGTACATACGGCCAGTGCCTTTCAGATCTGCTCCTGCTCTCTTTTTTAACAGTCTTTGGATGTGATAAATAACTCTATAATATGCATGTGAAAGTCTAGGTGGCCTCTCCTCTTAAGAAGGTTGTGAGAAGCTGTGCGTGCATGTTAGAGACTGGCATTCTGCTTTCATGTTTAAGAGGTCTTGAACAATAAAATGTATGTTTTGGGGAACAAGGGTGAGAGAAAGTTGATCAATAATGTGGTTGAAAGTTCCTTTTATATGATGGGAATGTTATTTATCACAGCTGCTTGTTTACTAGCTCTGTTTGTTATGTTCTAATGCATTTTCAAGAATGCCCACATCCTTCTTTGTTGACAATGTCGCTTGAGAAATATGCCTCATAAAACCTATTAGTTGAAATTTATAGTACCAATCACTGACAGTCTTACATGAGCATGATTGGCTAAGGTCCATCTAGAATTTCAAGCACAATAGAGGAGAAATGTCATGTAAAAGGACATTATCAGAGAAAAAATAGTTGTCTTATAATAGATTATTTATGAAAAATTCAGAATCTTGAAGTGAATATTGGCTATTTTATCAATCTTGAAAATAGCTGGAGTCTGTCTGCTCTCCATGGATGAATTATCCATAACCAAATCAGCATCATGTTAGCCTCCAGTTTTGCATTTGCAAGTGCAGGGCAGTATAAGAATCTGACATTTTATTCTGGCTTAATAACTTGCGTAGGTCAACATTAGTTTGCTCAAGCAACACTCTATATGTGTATAATTGTGTTCACTGATACAGCATGCAGTTTTGTACTGCAACAAGTTGGCAGACAGCTTGTGCTGTGCTATGGAATCATATAGTATGTTGGAACTGATTTTGAGCAAGCCAATGAGTTACAAAGATGCTGTGTCCACAACATTGTGGCCCTGAATGAAGAGTTGTAATTTGTTTTAATTTTCACAGGGTAATTTAGAATAATCTATTTTTATTTAAATTTTATGCATTAAAATAAAGATGGTAAAGTGCAATAGTGGTTCAGTAACAACAGGGAAATGCTTACGTTTGCCTGATAGTGCATACTGTCCACTCATCTTATAAATCGTGTTTGCAGGCCAACAGATGACAGCAATCAGCCACCAGGCAGAGGAGTTCTGTCCATGCACGGTCTCACTTACGGAGTGATTCGAGTGGATTCTGAAGAAAAACTTTCTGTTCTTACTGTGCAGGATGTTGGCCTAGTGATGCCAGGAGGTGAGGATTGGAACAACTGTCTTTAAAACTTACTGTGAATGGATTCATCCTCACTAGGGATGGATTCATTAATTTAATTAATTTACTGTATAAAGTCATAGGTGGGCGTACTTTGCTATTAGACAACATGGTTTAGGATTAGAATAGGTATGCTTCAAAGAAGTTTAGTCTAAAACCATTACCTAACAAAACCTTATGATTTGGAAATCCCAAGATTTCTTCTTTGTATTTACACTTTACACACATTAGCAGCACACTTTGAACAATCTGGCACTGTGTCAGAGCATCAATTCATTAACTATGACATACTGATACAGAAAATAARGAAGTTGGAGTCCTATGTCTGGGGGATATAAATAGTACATGTGTCTGACCCAGCTGAGATTCATATTGTAAAAGATTGCTAGCAAAAGGCTTGCAGAATGTTTTCCCAAAATCTTGTGCTAAGATCTGGTTATCAGAAGGAGGAGGTATGACTGAACTGTTCGTGTTGATAAATTCAGGATGAAGCCTGTGCTTCTAAAGATGAAGATAAGATTTTTCATGTGAGCTAGATTTTAAGTAAAATGTTATAGAGACTGGAAAAGATAGTACTGTAGTTTTTCRTAACTGAATGTCTCTTATGCACCAAATGAATAAAGCCTAAATATGCATCTTACAAAATTTCAGTTGAACAACTTAAAATAAAGGAAGATAAGATTAGTTGTTGTCTAATAGTTATCATATAAAATACTATTATAGGTGTTCCATCGTGTGCTTCTTACTACAAACTCTGATAAGAAGAGGAGACTCTCCTTTTTATCCTCAGAGAGAGTGAAAGATCATTCAAGATTCTTTACACTTGTACTTAAAAGACATTTTGGGTTGTTTCTGGTCTCCTCTGTTCACCATATTGTCTTTCAATTGCAAAGTCTATGCTCATGCTGGACTTCTAGTAGAGGGATTGTAGCTAAAACAGCATACCTGATTCTTATTCACGTGGCTGATACGTAAAGCTGCTTCCTCCTCAAACCAGCGCTTTCCAATCCCTCTGCTTTAGCTCCTGCTATCTCCACAGTACTGTAAAACCATTGAGAGAGAGTCTGAGCTCTGAGAAATTCTTAGCAAAACAGCAGTACTAGTCTGCTAGAATATCTTAATCTTTCACATGGTGTTGCTTAGGGAGAGGTGAATTTCCTGGCTGCCTGTCTCTCCCCGGCAGTATAATTATGATCAAGAGCTCATCTAGAATATTTCATAGTGCACCGACTGGAGCAAATCTGGTCTTCAGTATGCAGAACTGAGAAGGCAATCACACTTTGCAGAGATATTACCAGTCAACTGATAATTTAGAAAGCAAGGCAAATTAGATTTTGTTTTCAGTGTAAAGACTGGGTTTACATAAAAATCTTTTCATTCTTTGTGTAAATATTAGTTTGTTAAAGTTGAACACCTTAACTTTTGAAAAACTGTTTGTTAGACATTAGCATCCACATATAATTTATTTATGTCACCTCCCCTGTAGTGTCTTTCCCGCAGCATTTATATTACCCTGTAGTTAGTTTTATAATATTTTTTAAAGTTCTTTGCTCTTCCTCTAGCCATAATGTGTTCAGTGAAGCCAGATGGAATTCCTCAGCTCTGTAAAACAGATGAAATCGGAGAACTCTGTGTATGTGCTATTGCAACTGGTACATCATATTATGGACTCTCAGGCATGACCAAAAATACTTTTGAGGTAAGATGAGGAAATATTGCTATATAAAAACCTTCCTTTTTAACTCTTTCTGTTAGAGGATATTGTTTTACATAAAATATTGGCAGTAATAATAAGAGAATATCAGCAATAATCAATGCCTATGGCTTGGACCTCAGGTACTGTAGCCAGATAATCTGCACTGAAGCCCGTTTCATTAAGTGCAGTAACATATCTTTACATGGGTTTAGTTCTGTCTTTGAGGAGCTTTTACTCTAATTTTGAAAGAAGATATGAGGGGATGAAACGATCCGAAAGAAAGCAGGAAGAAAGACAAAGTTCAAAAGGTAATATCGTGCAAGTGCCTGAGCTAGCTACATGCAGAACATGAGTGTTGCAAACAGTAGGGATACTGCTGTGTATCTTTAAAAAGCAGTTTTCAACATTTCCAGAGCCCAGCCAGCATTAAAGCCTTGCATTTATACAGGATCCTGACAGATATCTTCAAGAGATATCTGAATAATGAAGTTGCCCCTTCCTAATTAGTCCCTTCCTGCTTCTATTTGAATTGCCTTAAGTGAAAGCTTTTTTGCTTTTTGTGGAATCTGTTTTCCAGGATGTTTCAGCTCCTTTGTAGACTGCTGTATTCAGAACTCTGTTTTTCCTGCTCACTTCTTGCCATTAACTTCTGCTGAAGCCAGTATGAAAGGCTGGACAACTCAGAGAAACAGTGAGAAAATTGAGCCAGAGAATGTTCTTAAATTAAGTTTTGATCCTTTTTCCTTTAATATTTGGGGAAAAAATTAAGAATAATGCATTTACATTTTCCTTAACAAATGCTCTTTCYAGTATTACCATTTTTTGTAGCCTAAACATGGCTAATTTCTCCAGCAAAATGTATTTCTCCAGCTTTCAGTATGCAGATCTGAATGTTGTAAACGCTATACCCTAAGCAGTTAGTGGAGGCTGATGGATGTAGTCTTCCATTGTGCTACTGAAGCCAGGAATTCTACCATGCTATTGTAATGTGAAGTTTGTTGATCCGTGATTGCTGTGCTGCACAAGCAATTAGCATTACCCAGTGAACGATAATCCCAGATTTGACAGATTTCGTGGTAGAAAGGTGGAAAATACTCATTTTAGAGTACTAACTGCAAAAAAATCATTCATAACTGATAACTGGGTCTGCAGTTTAGCAGGACATTTAAACTTATTCTTAATTGTAAGCAAATAAATTGCTATTGAGTCAGCAGGGCTCATTCATTCTTAAAGTTAGGCATGTTCTTAAGGACCCTCTTCCATAGGGACTCTTTTTTTTTTTTCAGTGTCTAATTCGTGTAACAGGGAATAGAGAATCAGAGAGTTTTCTGTTCCTAAGGTGAATTATGGCTGAGGATGTAGAAGCATTAAATCTGTTCAGTAAGAGTCATCCATGTGCATCTGAGAGCAGAATTCGACCTTTCTTTTCAGATGAGCCTTGAAGGACACTATTTTCATGGTCTTCCACTTAAATAACTTGCATTTAGACTATTTCAGTTTAAAGAAGAGACTGTAGAAAAGTGTGGCTATATCAGAATGCAACCCAAAGTAGCTCATATGCCAAAAGGATAAAGCCATGGTAGTTAGGATGAGAAAAGCAGAATAAATTGTCCTGGGTGGAACTCCATCCTGTGGAAGTCATGTACACACCTGCTGTTCAAACTAGCTCTTTTAAAGAGTCTCTGTATAGGGCTGCATTTTCACTTTTAGACAGTCAACATAAGGCATTAACACAGGTATTGTAAGGATAGTATTGACCTTGAATAAAAATGTGGTAAGCTCTAAGAGTCACTAGTGTACAGTACATTAAAATAGCTTTACTTTTTGCCTGTTTATCTTTCTATAGTATGCTGGAAATGAGCAGGAGGTACTGAAAGAACCTCTACAGTAATACTTAGTTTTATCTCTGAAGTCCCCTGTAAATAGGACCCCAGGTTACTTTAGCTCTGCAAAGCCTTTTCTTTATTCAATATTGTTTACGGGTTTTTTTTGGTTTTTTTGTATGTTGCAAATTTACAAAGCCATGGTTAGGGAAAATGTGTATGGTAACCCGAGTGGGATTCAACTTGCTTAACCTCAGTTTTCTGAAAATTACACACTCACGTCTAGGAGTTCCCTGATACTCCCTTTGTAGTCAGTGAAGAGAAAAGAGCATCGCCCGAGACCTATTTATTTCACTCCATAAGAGCCATCTGAGACAGCATGCTTGAAATATTTAGCAGTATGATACCTGTGCCTAAGATTGAAGACCTGAGTTTCTGTGTCTTGCAGGTATTTCCTATGACCAGTTCTGGTGGCCCTATCACTGAATATCCTTTTATAAGGACTGGATTACTAGGTTTTATAGGACCAGGTGGACTTGTCTTTGTTATCGGCAAAATGGATGGTTTGATGGTCGTCAGTGGAAGAAGACACAATGCTGATGACATTGTAGCAACAGCACTGGCAGTGGAACCAATGAAATTCGTCTACAGGGGGAGGTTTGGTCCTTTCTTTTCTCCTGTTAAATAGAAATCGTTATTTTGCTTAGACTCGGTGTAAGTGACCCAAAATGTTTTCAGAAGCCAGTGCCTAATCTACACTTGGCTTTCTGAATGTCGCTGATATCAGTAAAATAGCAATGATATGAAATTTCTTTGCAGTTTCCCTACACTGATGTTTTTATGGCGAGAACCAGAAGACTGCAGAGGAAAACCTAAGACAGTGCTGAGGCAGACCTTAGGAACCAAGATCCAAAGCTGTGATTTTAAAAACTTCCAGTTCAACAGTTAGTTAATTCAGAAGGTGTTGGCACAACAGGATCCTTCCTGTCTGACTTGAACATGTCCAATGTACTTAACATTGGAGTTCTTGAACATGACGACTGTTCCCTGGGTGACCCTCCTAAGATGCTGAAACTAAGCAGGAGGCATCTAAAACATCTGAATAGGCTAATACAGTAACATGCGCTCACACCTGCTCACACTACTCACAGCAGASCTCTCACAAAATGATGTTGCAATTGTTTTCTTTTAAGTGGCCGAAGAAGGTGCTTGCATTGATTGTTATATAAAGTATGACAAAAGCTTAACAACAAGCTTSGGGTGACGCAGATTTAGTGCCTTTCTCGTGAACCTGAGAAGGTTCACATCTCCAGCCCTGCCATGAGTTTATTAATGTGATTCTAGAACAAGGCGCCCTATTCCTCCTCTAGAAGTTGTGCAAATCTATTCATGTTGCTTTTTTTCTCTAAAAAATACTAATTGAAGCACCAAACATCTGAGTAGTAAGTAACAAATCATAGTTACAGAGGGTTAACTTAGAAGATCTTTTTTTTTTTTTTAATCTATCCTGGCACTAAATACTGTTCTCTCTTTCTCTCCTATAGAATAGCAGTGTTTTCGGTGAGTGTGCTGCACGATGAAAGGATAGTTATTGTTGCTGAGCAAAGGCCAGATTCCACAGAGGAAGACAGTTTTCAATGGATGAGCAGAGTTCTCCAGGTAATGCTCTTTATGTACATTTGGAAGCTATTTCTTCCTGCCTTCTATTCTTTTTATTGATCTTTCAGTCCCCTACAATAACCTGACATTTGTCTTTGAGTATTTGTAAATCTACCTTCAGTTGCACTTCCACCTAATGAACACAAAATTATATTCTTCTGAGTGAAGATTCTTGTCCAGGCCATACATATCCCTTCTACCTCCTTTCTTCCTGCGCGGAGCATAAAGAGCAGAACAGCTGCAATTGCTCCTCCAGTCCCCTCTCACTGCCTATGGCAGTGAGCAGGCAATTGTCGCAAAAGGAGTGATGCACTTCACTCATAAGAGGGAAGCAGCACTATGTTTATTGCAGTAAGACAGCGACTTAACAAAGTTCAGTCATAAATAAGAATGATTTAATGAGGTTCAGTTGGCAAGGTTCACTCAGTTATTTACTGCACGAAGGACAGGGTCAGATACGTGCGCAACGGAGACCCTCCCATTGAGTGACGAGGTTCAGACTGGACCTTGCTTTCTAAATTCCTTCAGAGAGGAGCCTAGGTGCGGCTGAATCCAGTCCTAGTCTCGGACTTGGTCAACGGTTTATGTCTAAGGAATTATGCGTGCAATTAGTCAGAGATATAACTCAGCAAAGTTTCGCAAAGTTCGCAAAAGTTCAGCATGCTATCAATCACTTACCGAGGTTCTGTCGCAGGTAAGGAATCTCTCAACCTCGAGGAGTAACCTTGAGAGGTGTCCCTGCTCAAGAGGAGGTTCTGCAGTGCAGCCAGCTGCCGTGCAGGAGRGCTCCATGGGCTCTGGGCTGCCCCCTATTTATGGGGGAGAGATGATTGACTTGTAGTCATATTTGCATGCTAGACAGGCCTTAGTTGGYGCATGCTCAATTAGCCCCTGCCTACGTGCTGTTTACAGGGAGGTCAGGTTGAGGGGGAGAGAGCACATCAGTGGGGGGGGAAAGGAGCACACTGTCACAGCAACTCACTAACCTTCTTAAATTTCAAAACTTCTGGAAAAAGGAATCAGCACAGCCAGCACTAGTGAATTTTCTGTTACTGGACCAGAGTTAAGATTTTCAGCAGTCTTGTGTTTTTGTTCTGACTATGCCAGCAAGTGATGCTGAGCCATTTACTGAGCTTCCACATCAGGAAGGTTTTCACCAATGCCTGTACGCAGAGACCAGGTTTACTCATGGAGTCCAGATACAGCTTCAGATATTAAAAAAGTCTTAGAAGGAGATCACAAAATACCATTCCGAAGCATGAAGTCCCAGTGAATGTCCCAGAGAACACCAACTGCAGCGTATGGTAAATAATTGTTCATTTTGGCCTGAGATCATCTTTATGAATGTGACATTACTCTCCTTGCTTCTTTCTGAGAGGAAGAGACCAAAGCCCTAACCCAAGAAGATTTTCTCATCACCATATGAAGCGGTGGCACAGTCTTCATATGATACCAATTCCTCAGTTTTTTAGAGACCATTGTCACGTACTGTGGAGGTCTTTAATACTAAGCTTTTTAAACAAGAGAAGTCTCTGAAATGCTTTGTGCTTTGATCACTAAAAAGTATGCTTTCTCTTAATAAAGGGATTCTGGATCTGGTATGTGGCTTTTTAAAATCAAAGTGGATAAATTCTCCTAAGGAGTTTTGAGTGTACTTAAGTCGATAGTCCCTAGCAGCTGTGTGAGCATACATGGTCCATGAAACACATCTAACACATTCATTCTCCAAATTTGACTTTTTTGGATGCCAGCTGTATTCATTGTCTTCATGTCAGCTTCTGCTTAACAAATTCTGAGTTACTTGGTAGATGCCATTTTCTCATTTGAAAGAGGGTGATCCTTTTCCTAGAATTGAAGTAATAGCAAGGGAATAGAGTAGGATATGGTTACAATAATATACTTATTCATCACTTCAAAGAATAACAAATAAATGTATTATATGATCTTACTGTCAAAAGCTACAGAAGTTTCTATTAAATAGTTATTGGCACTAGTATGGAGCTGACGTCATCAGAAGTAGATATGCACATTTGAGCTAGTTCTCTAGATTTCTTTTTAATCAATGGGAGAGAATTAGGTGTTTATAGTGCCCCATGTTGATGGCTAAAACAAACTGGATGAAACACGTCCTAAAAATGCTTATTTCACTCCACTGAACTGAGGGAAGTGATTGATTAGCTCAGATGTAATAATCTACAGTGAAGATACCTACTGATATCTGCAGTATCACCATTCCAGCTGTCTGGTGGATCATACAAGGCATATACTACAAAGAAGAAACCCACATTGGTGGGTTTGTAGACATGTTGGCCAGAAGCCAGGTGAMGCAGTACTGAGGAACCATGGTCTTCAAGCCACTAATGATAAAAAATGTTGATCTTCTCCTTATATGTTGGAGTCCAAATTAAGGCAAATGTCATGACCTTGCTCAAAGGTTTTTCAACTATCATGTTCACACAAAATATCAGCTACTTTGGAGAGCACTCATTTTCCATCTCCTTCATCTCTATAATTAAAATATTTCTTGCTCAAAAGCAACAGGTAACTGCAAAAGAAGTCTGTCTGTTGCTACCTTGTGAAATGATTTCACCTCTTTCTACAGCTGGGCACTTGTTACTTCTGTTTCCCTTGCTTACCTCCCTTTCTGTCTCTCTTCAAGGACTCTTCTCAGGTGAATATATTACAAACATATTTTTTGCTTTATCCAAGAGCCAAAGAAAAAGATCCTACACAATTCAGTGATGTTTTTACTCATTATTTCTTTGTACTGAATAAGAAAGGAAATCTTTGTTTGCTATGCGCTTGAAGAAACTGAACAAATAAGCTTTCATCCCTCTCAGGACAGGTTTCTCTGTTCTCTTGGTTTAAAAGATAGCTACTTTTCATATAGCTAGGGACATCTTGTGTTCACAGTGGATCTAAATTGTTATCAAGAAAAGCTAAAACCTTTAGGTTGTCCATCGCACAGAAAGCCTTTGAAACAAGGGCAACCTATTTTAGAATGAAGGGCTTTTGAATTGCCCACGGTTTGATGATTTTTATCAAGGAAAAAGCTCCTAAAGAAAAGGTAGAAATTCTGGACTTGCACTTCTCCTGTTTTCTCAGCTGAGCATTTTTGTGAGTTTTATTTTGTGAGTTTTTATTTCATCATAAACAGTAGAATTCAATACTAAACACTGTGTGAGTTCTGTGTCAGAGTGCTCCTGCCAGAAGACAAGCCCTATTATTCTGAATATGAGCAAGTCACAGGAGTGTCTGGGAATGATAGGCCATATATCAAAGTACACATATGTGTGGCTGCTTTCAGCATCCGTGTGTGAAGTCTGCCACTCGGCACACGTCACTATGTGAACAAGAAGTTTCTGGTTCCACTTCAGCTGAGATCTAAGACAGAGAACGGAAGCCAAGAACATGTTGGATGCATTGTGCCTCCTTCCCGATCAGGATTTTAATGACAGATGTCAGGAAGTGGTAACTGAGTGTAACTGAATCATCTGCTAGTGATGAGCAACATAACAGTATCACACTTTTATCACGATTCTCAGTGTCTGTGATACCAAACTACATCAAATTGCTATTCATTTCTCATGGTAACTGTGAGACTTCTCTAACACCCTCCATGTGCTGCCCTATGCCAGCCCTACTCTATGCTGCCTGCTTCCGCTGTGCCTTGMTGCGTCTCTGCTCCTCCTCCCTACAGCTGAGCTGCTATTTGCAGGACTTCTTTCCAGTGTGTTGCACCTTGTTCTGACTCTCCCCAGGCCTTCTTCCTCCTCAGCAAAGTGCTGAAGTAAGATAAAGCTGCTATGTTGGGCTGTGTCTGGGGGTGTTAGCAGAGGCATGGTTGGGAGAGAGCAGTGGGGAAGAAGGTATCTTGCAAGTAGGGGAGGAGGAGGCTATTCTGGTGGCAGTGTGAGTAAAGGCCCCAGGTCCTGTAGAAGCTCAATCAGAGCAATCCTCAGTATTTATTCATTGCCCAGGCTGCTGTAAACTGATCTGACCCTTCAGTCAGAGTTGTAGTTGCTGTACCTGGCAGACTGCATGTTGGTTTTACCAGTGCCAGCACACTGGCCGGACTGGACAGGACTAGACAAAGTGAGGAGATCTAGTGCAGAGCAGAAGAGCACCTGCCAGGAGAATTTTGTCAGAATGGGATGTTTTCTTAGCTTGGACAACACAGCAGGTCTGGACTCTGTGCAAGTATTTCTAACTAGTTTTCTCAAACAGAGGAATAAAGATTTCAGTTTCATTGTTTACTTCTGGCTGGACAGTGTCATTTCAAAACCAAGCCATGTCATCAAAAGGCATGATGCCAGCTGTGTCACAAGTTGACTGGTACCCTTCGTCTCAGAACTTTAAGGCTCATTTCATCAGTGCTCATCCTTGTAAAATAAAATCATTCACCTGCTTCAGAAATGTGCTGAATTCCAAAATCTGAAAGGTGACAATTTTGAATGACCCACAACATTTTATCAGACATTGTGCTATCAAAGTAGGAAGTGCTCAAGTCCCTGGGGGGATCATTACATGTAATACCCCTCATCCCAGCAGAATTGCATACTACTTTCCATTCACTAACTCTAGGAGCCACAGTGTCATGTATTTGAATAAGAAAGAACGGTTACTTGCCCTATAACAGTTTTTCTTAAAACTGGTGTCAGGTGAGAATCCCATAATTTATCGCTGCTTTTCAGAACCTACGAATAACATTATGATTATGAGATTATGATGTCTCTGCACTTCATATTCTGCCAGCAATGTGAGATAGTGTTTGTTGGCTCTCATATATACCTAGCTATTCCCAAGATTTTAATCTTTCATATACAAGATGCGCATAGACCAGCAGTGAGGTCTTCCACTACTACCCTGAGCTATCCCACTACTAAAACGGCAATATTTGTAAAATGAGAAACTGTTTTACTGTTTTGTCTTACCAAATTTTACAGTCAAATAAATAAACATGAAACAAACAGAAGCCAAAAGCAAAGCATTATTTAGAATCTCTGTTGAAATAATCAGTAATTTATTGGTTTACCCTTGAGTTAATAAATGATTATTGATTGGTCTAAGAATATAGATTATATCTTTGAAGCAACGGATGTGTGTGTGTGCTTTTCTCACTGTTAAAAATTCAAATGCAAGTTAAGTAAATTATATTTTTCAACATTTAACTTCTCATTAGAGATGCTGTCGGTAATTTGTTTTTCAGTCTGCTTGGATATCTGAAGTTGCTTTCTTTTCTTACCTCACTTGCGGCAATTTTTGTTACCAACGTAAGGAAAAGATCCAGTTAAAATGTATATGGAATTAAAATCTAAATACATGTATATTCATGTTTTACTAAATAAATTACAAAGATAGTGAACCTCAACTTCCTTACAGATTTCTTTTTGAAAGTGATGCAGTTGACTCCACAATGAATATGGTTACTATATGATTAAAAGATGCTTATTTTTCAGGTTTTCATTGAACAGCTTTTTTTTCAAGTGGATAGTTTCATAGTTTTTCCTTATATTGTATCAGTTCCCATTTCTGCCTGAGGATCTTTTTTTGATTACACAGTAATCAAGGAGAGAAACACTTCTTTTTTAAATCTTAGAAAAATTAAAAAAAAACCACAAGCTACCTAAACTGGTAGGTGTACGGTGATGGTTGTGTAACATTTGAAGTTTTTCTTAGCTCTTGAAGATGGACTGGATGTTAAGTTGATGGGATTCCTTTGGATTTTAATTCTGAGCAGTGCACAGGTTAAAATCAGTTTCACCACATGAATTGCCAGCCCATCTGAGTAATAAATCTCCAGGATACCTACTGCTAGTGTGCGCCTAAGGAATGCCTGTGTAGCATTTCTTTATAGGTTTTTGCATATTTATCACCAGGTTTTTGATTGTTTTATAGCTTCTGCAATGATTATAATGACGTCAGTATTATATTTCTGTCCACCTGTTCCCACTGAAAAAAAATTCCTTATCCCTGGCATTGCTGAAGTACTTTGAGTACTTGGTACAAATCTTTGTACTGTCAGTTAATTATCAGGGCTGTTTTATGCGGTAATTCAGAACAAGAAGTATTTATTATAATGATGAAAAATTAGCCGTTCATTAAAATCAGCTTCCTGCTTTTTTAGGCTATTGACAGTATTCATCAAGTGGGAGTTTACTGCTTAGCACTAGTACCAGCAAACACTCTGCCCAAGACTCCGCTAGGAGGAATCCACTTGTCAGAAACCAAACAGCTTTTCTTGGAAGGATCGCTGCATCCCTGTAACGTGCTGATGTGTCCCCACACGTGTGTAACAAACCTGCCTAAACCAAGACAAAAACAGCCAGGTAAGATGAGTGAATGCAAGGGAGCCGTGACTTAATACTGTGTGTTCATGATGCTGTACGGAGTAAAATCAAGTAACTATTAATGCTGGTGAGAGTCCTGCTTCATCAGCTGATCCTGCTAAATATTCTAGGTGGTTTAAGGATATCATTTGTTTTGGGGGAAGCTGGAAGAAGTACCTTCACAAAGAATACAAAGAAAAATGTTCAAAAAGCCTCTCTAAGTTCTGTAAAGATGAAGATATTTTAATCACTGTAGAAGGCACTGCTGAGACCATACCTGGAGTTCTTTGTAAATTCCTGGTCAGTCGTGTTCAAAGAGGATGAACTCAGACAGGAGCAGAGAAAGTGAAAATCTGAAGGCTGAGTTTGTAAAATAGAAGTAGAGAGGAAGAGAACTGTTGACACAAAATAACAGGTTRGATGAGGAACAAGTAGTTAAAAACCTGCTATGAGTAAACCAAAACTAAGAACTAGGATAAAGGTTTTCACCAGAGGAGGGAGGTTGTGAATTATCCTTGCAGAAGGTATAGTGGAGGGCAACACCCTAACTATTTTTAAGATGGTTCTTCAGCAGTTCTGCAGCATAATATGAAGAGTATTGTAGACAATGGTACAGCAAGGCACTGGACATAGAGACTGAGGTTATTTTAGCCTGCTGTGGTCCTGTCCTGTGTCTGGTGACTCCAACTCGTTTAACTAGAACTTGTTTAGCAAATTTTTGACCTTGAAACTGATTGCAGATTTTTGTACCTAGATAATCTGAAGGATTTCTGGATCTGGGCCTCAGGCTTAAAACCTGAATTCAGCTACGTTAGCCTAATTGCTGATTACTTTCTGCCTTGAAAAATAGCTTGGAATGTGAAGTGTTTTCACTCTCTAGATCTCAGATATGAGGATTATCTACCACTGAATTCAGTGCATGTTTGCAAAAGTATCCCACTTGTTTCTTTAATTAAAATGGTTGGACAAATGATTCAGAAATCAAAAACATAATTTTAATTTGAAAATACTGGGAATGTCACAGGCTAACAGTAACTTCCACTAACTTAATGAGAATCTGAAAGTAATGAAGCTGGTTAAGTGCAGTGTTCACTTTGGTAGGTCTATGTTGCTGCATCCCAAAATAATCACTGAATTAGGTAGCGTCAGTGCAGTGGAGATATTTAGATGCGGTTTATACATTATATATCGCAATAAATGGAAAAAGCAATGCCAGAAAGACAGAAATCAAACTGATGGTACCACATTCTTCCATTTTGCATAGATGAGACATATCCAGAGCATATTGCGTTCATTTCTTTAAAGCAGAGTAGTTGGTAGACATTGTTTATTGTACATTATCTGGTTACTTAGACATCTCATGTTCTGAGACATATACCACATACCTAGTGTCCATCATTTGGACAAAGTTTGGACATAATGGACTAAAAGTAAAGCTTTGTGTTGCTTGCACTTGAGCAGTAATCCACTCTGTAGAAGCAGAAAACAAATGTTAACATAGGTGTAAGTGACATCCAAGAAACAGGTGTTTTGCAGTTACAGCAGCCAGCAAAACACTAGTGAAATCCAACTCATGGAGAARTGTCAGTCCTGACATCTTCCTTTCTTCCAAAGTTAAATTCTCTTTCTTCAATCTCTACATTGTGCTACAAGGTTTGCATATATTTTATCATACGCACCATCTGCCTTCCTAATCCTTGTCACTTCATGTCTATAGCAGTTACAGAATTGCTTACACGGTTGCAGCTTAGCCCTGGCAGCAGAAGTGAGAAATAGGAACGTTGGCCCTGAAGCCTGGATACATCCCATCTAATTTTAGGCACTGAATGGACATGGCTAAGTTAGGAACTGAATTTTCCTAAGATTTCTTATACGAAGACAAACAGATGTGTCTCTGACTGTAGAGATCCCATGCTAAATGGGCTCCTCAGTTAAGGACCTAGTTTAGATAGGATGAATGCAGGCCTATGTATCTTCCAGTTGCCTCTGGTCCGTCAACCAAAGTTGGTATCAACAGTACATTTCTCTAGCAATGGATCTCTCTGAAAATGTACCGGATTTCAGAGGTTTTATATTTATTTGAATTGAGATGTTCTTAAGGTTTTGTGTTATGGATAACAATGAGGAAAATTTCATTTAATGCAAAAGAAATAAAAAAGATTTTCATCCATAAGCAAAGGATTTTTCTTGTATTCAGCACATTTCTGATTTATTCTAGAAATTGGCCCTGCCTCTGTGATGGTGGGGAACTTGGTCTCTGGGAAAAGAATTGCACAGGCCAGTGGTAGAGACTTGGGGCAAATAGAAGATAACGATCAAGCCAGAAAGGTAAGTTAAACTTCTCTGATATGTCTTTTATGTAGCTAATTAGCATCAGCAGACTCAGCAGTAGATAGGGCATAGTATTATGCCATAATTTGTTGATCACATCTGATTCAGACTAACTTATTTCAGGACCACTTTACAGAGAAATGTGCAATAGCCACAAGAGGGGATTAATATGTTTTATGTGTATGGATTTTTTTTTTTAAGTGTACTTGGGACAACAGAAGGAGCATGGTGGAAAGTGTTAATGGGGCTTCCATCAGAAGTCACCTTCTATTGTATTTTTTTTACTAGTTCAAGTGGAGTCCAGAGAATTCTGTTTGCATATATGGTCCTGATCTTATTTTTGTTATTTTGATCCTGTTAAATTCAGTTGCAGTTCAGCTTTTTGGTGGGCTTATCTGAGAAATTAATAAGTTCTAAGCCATATCAATATAAATTTATAGCAAGAAGAAGAGAGGTAGCTGAAGGATGAAAATTGCGCTTAGATTCAGAGTGATTAGTAAGAACTGGTTTATTGCTTTGAAAGTGTAGGTAATAATACATCATAATCCCAGCAGTGGTTCAGCTTCCAGAGAGGCCTGTGTGACTGTGCAAGAGCACATTGCTATGAGTATGTGTGACGCCAAGAGAATTCATGTTTACTGTTTCTGGGTATTAATATAAAATGTAGAATATAAATAAGAAAGACATTTCTAAACTAGCAAAAATGAATTGTTTTCTGTTTTCTAAAGGCAAAAAGTTGTTTAGTGTTGTGATTATCACTCTGCTTTATTTTAGTTCCTCTTCCTCTCAGAAGTTTTACAGTGGAGAGCTCAGACCACTCCTGACCACGTGCTTTACACTCTACTTAACTGCAGGGTAAGGCACTCGGGCAATTACTTTGACAAGTTATTGTGTGGAAAATTGCACCCTGATATTTAAACTGCACCTGCTTGCGCTGTGGCTGAACATGACTCAACCTTTCTGTTTCTTTCCCCATTAATACTCAGCTATTATATCTCGTATTCAGTGAGGCAGAGAGGAAAAGAAAACAATCATTGGCAGTTGTCAAAATATAGATTGTTTTTGTATCAGACACCCCACCTTATACATTTCTCATTTCTTTTTCCACCACATACAAGTTGGGGGTGAGCTGACAATGCAGTTCTATTTCAATCCTGTTCATTCTGATAAGAATAGTAGTATTTAATACTGCTCACCATCCTGATTTCTGATTTGAAAAGCACAGGCTTGACAAAACCAAAACATTTTCCCTAAATATAACAAGGAGTCTTGGCTTTGAGACTGGACCATATGAGAAAAGGTGTGAGAACTGGGAAAATGAGGTAAATAGAAGAAGAGGTATGTCCAGAATTCAGCAAGGTCTATATAGGACCGCAAATAAATCTCTCTGCATAGAGATATGAGGTGCCAGCCTGGTACAACATTTCCCTACTTGTCAAAAATGAATTTATGCATGGCACATGGTACACAATTTGAGTATATTAGGGGGGGATGATTGCATGGTAAACCAATAATTCCCAAACTGCTTCTATGTAGAGCACCGTAGAGCAGGAAAGTCTGATTTCAAACCACTCCACCACATTACATCTTGACACGTCTGCCAGTACTGGGAAACATGTCTAGTGCATGAGGGGGCTGAGGAAAGCGGGGGCTCCACATGGTGCTGTTCCCCTGTGCCACCTAGAACTGCTGCTGTTTGCTCGCAGCCCACATGGTCCCTAAACTTAGGTGGGTTCATAAACTTCCAGTCATTTGTGAACCTGTTAAATTACCCTGTACTGTATTGACAGGATATACTTCCCCCAACCTTATTATACTACCGATACCAAAGTACAGTTTGGGGCTATCGATGATTCATTTAATGAATTTTTTTAAATTYGCATTAGTAGCTACCATTAAGTGAACACTTGCAACTTTACAGATAATAGCAAATTCGTAATTTGGTTATTTGTGGCAAGGAGAAAGCTTGAGAAGCTATGCTGTTTGTGTATGCAGGATCACACCGGTAGAAGAGTGCACTTTTCCGTTCTGTAAGTGAGGAGCAAAGATGCTTTGAGCAAGAGACAGCGATACGTACAGTCCCGTGTCCTCCACACAGCCTGTTGCTGTTCAGCTTTAAATAATGCCAGACTTCCCATGCTGGCAGAAGAGTGCCAACAGTGGGAGGGAAAACACAAGGCGGAGAATGAGGATTAACAGAATAATTTACCGTTMCTTACTAATGAAGAATAGCTGAATTTAGAAATACAGTTTCTCCACTCCTTTAGTACTCTTAGTGTGGAGTATCTCATCACATGAAATTTGTTTCAGAGGTTTAATGTTTTATGGAAGGGAGTGACAGGTTGGTGGGTTTTAACACCGGGAAATTTTATAATCCATCTTGAGTTTTAGTTCTGGTCTGTAACTTTTCCCTTTTTGTCTTCACTGCACATTTTATGTACACTTTGTTCTAAAGCATCCAGACTGCTTACCAACGGTGACTGATAGAAATCTACTGAGATTACTGTTCTCCTGAAACCCAAGTTTTTAGAGAATTTGAAAGATTTCTAAAATTAGCACCGTGCATTGTTTCCAGTGTGTTTGATGAAGGATTGCAACTCCTCTAGGCTGTGGAGCACTTCATGTGAAAGACGCAAAGGGGATAGTTGTCTGGCACGTGCCGGTTACTCTTGCACAACAGCGCAATTCTTCCCTGCGCTTCACATAAATAGTATCTTTCTGTTGCAGTAAGTGCCAGAAGTCTTCAATGCAGGCCATTGGTTTTCACAGGCCTACATGATTTGCAGCAATTCCCCTTCTCTAGTGATGGGGCCTGGGATTCCTGTGTATTTGGAGAAATAAAGGATCCTTCTCCCCATGACTGTGAAAACAGGCAATGTCCTTCTTCAAAGGACAAAATAGGAGGGCAAGCATGTTCCTGCTGGCAGGTCTGCAGTGAGATGGACCCCCAGATCTGCGTTCACTTTGGCCGCATTCAGAGCTGGCCAGATGGAAGTCATATGTAGTCCAGAATCTGTATCGTTGCATATGTCTTTAGAGGAAGCTTTCTTACATAGGGAGACCGACTCAAATTGCCTTGCAGTGCGTTTCAACAAGTGTGGTTGCTGAAGATGGTAAAGGGGAATGCTGAGTCCTTTGCTCTTTGTTTTCAGTTAGGTTATCCTCTGCATTGACAGGGATTGAGGTATTAAGTTTATAAATGCTAAGAGATGCATGAAAACAAGCTGTGTCACCTCTTCAGTGCTGGACCTTYATCAAACAGCTTTCTCCTCCCTGAAGCTTGTGATCAATAAATGCTATGGTGGTGCGTGAGATATTCATGGTGAAGAGAAATCAGCAATCTAGCCAAATGCTTGTTATTTCTTAGTATTGTTAAAAGAGAGTGTAAAGAATATTTCTTTAAAACAGAGGACCCTATTACTTTCTCCCTGGATAAGGGCAGTGATAGGAAGCTTTTGTAGGTTATATTTTTGATACATTGTTCATTTTATGCCCCATGGAAGCCTTAAACATAAATGTTTTCCTACCAGATTTTTCTCTCAGTTTCTTCAACTCCCCTATTTTTAAGTGAATTTAGGGCTTGTGATTAGTGCCAGGTGTGTTAAAACAGCACTGGAGGCTGAAATCCTCTTTCTCCACAGAGCAGGTACACAGAGGCGGGAGAGGTGCAGGCCTTCCCCGTCCTGCCTGGTCTCTTTACTCAGCCCAGACCTGGCCAGATCAGCTCAGGAGCCATCTTTTCTGCACGTTCACTCTTAGACTCTCTTCTGCAGTGTCAGCTGTGATAGTGAATTTTGTGATACAAATATATAGATTTGTGTATTTGTCTGTGTGTGTATATACACACATATATATATTTTTAGGGAATACAAGAACCATACAGTCATCCAGTTTAAACCACTGTGTGATAATTTTGGGTTAGTAACTAGTTGGGCTGCTTCAGAAAGTCAAACTCTGTAGCCTGTTGTGACTTTCCCTTTCTTTTCCATGCTGACCAGAGTTGCACAAATTCAACAAAAGCTTCTCTTTTCTGTTTCATTTATATGCGTGTGCCTAGCTTTTGTTCCAGGCTAATTTTTTTCCCTGTCACAATGTATTGTTTTTCTCCTGTGTCTTTTGTCTCTTGTCTTTTAAAGTATTTCTGCTGTGCCTTTTGGCCTCATTCCAGCGTGCAGACAATGAAGTGCAATTTGCAGGATTGCTCTCCACATCTTCAGATTGCTGCAGAAGACTGTAAATGCACTTTCCAGGCTGTGGCAGGAATGCTGTGTGTGTAGCAAGGGAAAGCAGTAGCCGTTACATGGCATTGGTTTTAATACACTACTGTCAATCCCTTGCTTAAGACAAAACACTGTTGAGGTTGGAAGGTATAGGGAGAGGAGTGGAGCATGTTGCTATGCTCAACAAGGTTCATATTTTCTTCTAGTTTGGCATAAGGCTGAAGGTTGCCTTAGTTAAGTTGTTTGACATATTGTGGCTTTATAAAACAGCAACACCTCATCCAGAAGTTACATATAAACTGAGGAAGGAAAATAGTGTTTATCACACTGTATTACCTTCTGTGACATTTCTCTTACTTCCCCATGCAGGGAACAATAGCCAACTCACTAACATGTGTCCAGCTACATAAACGAGCTGAGAAGATCGCTGTCATGTTGATGGAAAGGGGGCATTTACAAGACGGAGACCATGTGGCTTTGGTTTACCCACCAGGTAAAGAACAGCCGTTTGGTATCTTGATGCTCCCCAAGGTTTGTGATCTAAGAACCTTTAGACTGGTGCTGCACTGATGGTATTGCCCACCTGTAAACCAAGAAAACGGGTAATAATTGGCAAAATGTGATCTATTTGCCTCATGTACACTGCTTTGAATTTAGTGAAACATATTTAAAGGAATTTCTCTTCGTGTGTGTGTATGTGCCTGGATATTACTTCTTTGGTTTCAGATTAAGATTAACCTGTGCTTTTAAAATATCTTTCTTATAAGCATTCAAATTTAAGCACTAATTTATTCTGTTTTTTTTTTTTTAATTTGCTGGAAATCATTTTATTGAAGGAGCAGTAACCTGCCAGTAATCCGGATCCTTTTCCACTGAAAAAAACAAGGCAGCCCCCATTGTTGCCTTACGATAGCCTGTGTATAGATTCAAGGAACTGTGAAACAGCAGAACTTACGTAATCTTGGTGCTGTTGTCACTTCAGCCTCCTTATATGATCTGAAGTATGCTGTGCACAGTCTGGCACCTACAGTCAATATTTATATGAAATGACAATTTTATGTTAGAAACAGGGATGTGAAATCATGGCTCCATTTTTTATTGACAATTTCAGGTATCTGAGGTTAAAAATGGCATGAGAAAGAAAATATTAAGTGAAACATCTAGATGTTCCTTATACAGGTCATAGGAACCGGCAGAGCGCTACCTCATCCTTTTGCTGGGGGATCACTCTTCTTTTAAACTCTCGCATATAAATTTAAATTTAGGAATATAACTAATCTGTAGAAATCAGTCTTTTTAACAGGTAACTTTGGGATCATACAAGTGGACAGTTCATCTGAGTGATGATACGTGGTTCCAGCTGTGTGTGTCGCCTTTGGTATTTCGTGCTCAGGAGAACAGTGCAATTGAAAGGAATCAGTGAAGCTGAACAAATACTGGCAAGGGGCTGAAAAAGAAGTCTTTTAAAGGGCTTAGTCTCTCATTTAACCTTCGGAGTTTGGTTCTGAATAATATTTATGCTGACATAGGTGTATGTGATTAAAGGGATTGATTCTCAGGGAAGATTTTTGTTTTGTTCTTCATGCAGGAATAGACCTGATTGCGGCATTTTATGGTTGCCTATATGCGGGCTGTGTGCCAATAACAGTTCGACCTCCACATCCCCAGAACATAGCTACAACGTTGCCTACAGTGAAGATGATTGTGGAGGTGAGCAGAGGTCTGGAAGTGCACAAGCAGATTAAATGAGCAGCGGACTAGCATAGTCTTTAGCAACTGTAGCTTAAATGAGTGCTGTAAGTTGAAGATACATATTCGTTCCAAAAACTCAAGACTTTAATTGCAGAGTCAACATTACTTGACAGCAAACAACCTTCCAACTTTTGCTGTCACTTTAGACAGCTGTTGTGCTACTTCTCTCAGGAAATATTTTGGAAATGCTTTCTTGTATTGAGCTATATGACAAGAAAGGTAGGATTCCTCACCTCTCAGTGCTACACTGACCACTGAGAAAAAGCACTGTGGAAAGATTAACTTGACCGGATGGTGATTTGTGCTCAGCTTTGTACATCTAATTGTTTGTAGTTTGAAGCAATTTCAAAGTTCTGTTGTGAAGATGTTGGTTGGTTTGTTGTTTCATCCAGAGAAGTGTTACTCAGACTTTTTCATTTAATACTTTATTATGTGTTTTGGCTGTATCTAATCATGCTTAGTCTTTGTTGCACATAAATAACTGCATTGAGCATGTTGGTGAGGGAAATAAAATGGTTGCAAAGAGATAGTCGCTTATATCGGATGGTTTCTAATCAATTAAATGGAATTCTGAGTCTCTGAAATAACTTAAGAGAATATTAAGCAAAGGTAATTTTGACACTTTAAGTTAATATTGATAATTTAAAGTTGTAAGAGCTAGGGATAATTAAAATCTGTGGGTTTCTTCATAGCATCAGATGCCATAAAATATCAGTAGAGGAATCATACATTGGTCTGTTATTTTCAAGGTTCTCGTTATTAAATATTTGCTTGCTGACAACTTCAAACTTCAGTATTTAAAAATTATAAAAGTGATATAAAATGTCTTATTTTATTTTTCCTTTGAGGTCTAATAGCCAAACTAGTTTTGGTTGGTTTCATGTCTGAAAAATCCTTGGACAGGCCTAAGCTGCCTTGTAATCATTCTCTTCAATAGACTGACTTTAAATAAAATATCAAAAATTACCAGCCACATTAATGCCAGTTTGACTTAAAAGCCTCTCAGCTCTGATTCACGCAAGGATTTTCTTTCATTTTGGAGAAGAATGACCTTGTAGAAATTAAAATATTGAAGCAGTTCCTTCACTGCCAATGAAATGCTTTAAAGATCCTGGTGTGATGGGGTCAAAGCCTGCTCTGACATACTATATATCAACACAGCACCTTTTGAAGTCAGTAAGAATTGCTTTGAGAAGCAAAATTTGGCCCATATAATTGTGTTTTGATGATGAATTGGTAGTAGTAAAATATAACTGAACATTATCAGGTTTCATTCTGTGTTAGTAAGAGGACTAATTTAGCACAGACCTAACTATAATTTGATTTGACAGAAAACATAAGCAGGAAAACAGGAAATAATTATTGTCCCATCTGGAGCAGTTGCTAACCTGCAGTTCAGCCCCACTCTTTCTCCTTCCCACCTTCCGTGCTGTTTACACCCCACTCGTTATTCTCCTGACCTGGAGACACTGCATTTTTTCTTGAGCCTCCTGGTTTTCCAGATAGCATAATTTCTGTGATGGCTAGCAACCCTTGAAATTCTCTTCATTTTGTGCTTCACTATGGCTGAGATCAAGATTTACATAGATTAAGATTAACTGTTTAAGAATTATTTTGCCTTATCATGACAGTGGCAAGATTGGAGTGAAGGATGCTGCAGTGAACCTTGGTTTCAGCTTTCTTCACTTTTAGCCTGAGATATTTGGAGTGTCCATACAGGGAAATCATGAGGTTATAAGAAGTAAGGAGAACTTGAGTCAGTGCTCACATGCTTCTAATTTCCTCATTTACTGTATAAAGTTGACCYATAAAGTTGACCCCCATGAGGTTACTGTCTACAGAGGCTGATCTCTTCTGCTCAAGTGGTAAAATTTAGTGCGCATATGGTTCCTGATCTCCTTAGATTGCTAAACCTTGGGAATTCAGTGTGCAATGAAATGTCTCCACTTCCTTAAAGAAAAAAATATTCTTAGCATTGTTTCTGTGCACAGATTCTCAAACTTTGGAGAAGAGTGGGGCTGCCTTTTCAGTTTTTCCTCTGCACTATCTTCAGTGATTAAATGTTCATATTTATGTTTGTCTGAATGTGTGCTTAAATATATTGAGTTAATTTTTATAATCAGTAACATATTTTTGTAGTTGCTACTTTATTTATGGGGGTTTTTTTTAATAGATAATCTCAAATGAGAATACCTTCAGCACATACCATCTAAAATTCAGTGCAGATGGTAGTTGCGGTAAATTTGCCATTCCATTTCTCACTGTCCTTTGCAGAATTACTAGTCTAGAGCTACTTATGCCAATATACAAAGAGGAGTTCCCAGTGCTTTATCACAAGCACAGGAATCAGAAATATATGGCTAATATATAAAATTGACTTAAGATAGTAAAATTACTCATATAAGTGTCAAGTTAGATTTTGGTTTATGTTAAAATAGTGTTTATAAACCAAGATATATTACCATCACATAGAAAATGTTCTGGTCACGGTCTAATGTACTGGCATCCTAGGTTGATAAGCGATGTAATGTGTTGGAAAAGTCATATCCTCCATATTAAGGTACTGTTAGTTTCATTGCAATAGTCTGCTCAAAGTGCAGTTTCCATGCAATTTGTAAAAGTCGCATGACTTCATCTGCTCTGTGAGCTTCATTTTTGTGCATCCTTTTACTTCCTGATCGGAAAATGTAAGACTAATAAACCTGCATCCTGTTCTGGCAGAGAATAAATCATGGTTTTGCTCATTTTCATAGGAGAATTAATCAGTATCCCATTGTGTTATTATTTCTTTGTTAAATTCCTAGGTGAGTCGCTCTGCCTGCTTAATGACTACGCAATTAATATGTAAATTGTTACGGTCGCGAGAGGCAGCAGCAGCAGTGGATGTCAGAACGTGGCCTCCAGTACTAGATACAGGTGAGCATTAAGGCAAGGGGGCTGCTGTGTCGTTTTTTGTTGTTGCACTTGTCAAGTTTTCAGAGGTCTGTCTGTCACTGGCGTAAGATAAATACATTTTCTTTCTTTGTTTTCACTAGACGATTTGCCAAAGAAGCGGCCTGCACAGATCTACAAACCTTCTAACCCTGACACGCTTGCTTACCTTGACTTCAGTGTCTCCACAACTGGAATGCTAGCAGGGGTAAAGGTAGGCATTTTATGTTAAAACTGGCATTCCTGCCGTCGCTCCTCGTTGGCAGATTGCTCCTTATTTGTGATTTCTGTTGATTTTGGTAATAGAAATTGAATGGCTTCCTCCCTTGCAGTCATTATTTGGTTCAATTAACATTAAATTAGCTCTTCTGTACTGACTGTTGTACTGTGTGAGTTTACTGCAGTGAGTTTAGTCCCTCTCCTCCTTCTCAAAATAAAAAGTTTCATGCTGATAACCCTGCGTACAGCCCAATAACTTGTCTGCCTAAAGCATTCTTCAACAGAAGCATCTATTTTTTCCAGGATATGAAGGAAATGAGACTCAGTCATCCCCTTTCTACTTGTTGCAGTGCTGGTCAGCCTACTTGTTCATTGTTTGTTCCTTACTGCAGTTCAGCTGCTGGCCATTAGATTTCAATATTCTCTTCTTCATGTGGTTAAGGGGACCACAGATGTTTCTGGTATATTCACCTGGTGTAATACTAGAGGAAACAGGAAAAAATTCATTTATGGATTTGTATGACAAACATTGGCATCTCAAACTCTTTAAATCTCTATTTTGGCATTTTCTCCAACCCTTCAGCCGTAATATTTTGAAGCTGTTTTTTCTAGCTGCTAACATATGTATTACTCCAGTTTTGTTTTCACCAGCCTGCAGGCAGAGGTAAAATCACTTTCTTATTCTTATGTGTTACTTCCTTACTCCTATCTACTATATGTCCAAGGATTATGATTACTTGAGCAGTTTTTGCTGAAGTATCCCACTTGTAGCTTGTACTAAAATTCTCATACTCTCTGGCACTACCCATGTATTTTCAGAAGCTGTCAGCATACTTTGCAAACAAAGAAAGCATCACTATCCCCAGTTTTCAGGTGGAGAATCTGAAGCACAGAATGGTGGAAGTGACCTGCCCGAAGCTGACTAACGGTTAAGTGGCCGAGCTGGCTGATGGTTACATGTCAGATGCTCCTGGAAGATTCATTTCACCTAACTTTAGATAGCTGCAAAGTCTACAAACGTGGATTTGTCACTAGGCTCCTCTATAATCAACAGAGAGAAACAGGGTCTTTTAGGGTGTAATTCACCTGACCTATTTGAAACATCTATTTTGGGACAGGATGGATGTCATATATGCCTTCATTGCCCCTAAAGTGAGCCTGAAATGATTGTTTTAGATGCAGTCATCCATATTTAATCAAATCTGAATCCCACCTTCTCAGACTTGCAGAAATGACTACAAACTATGCAAAGTCAGTATTTGGACAGCTTCAAAGAGAGTCAAAGCCAGGGCAAGGTGAAGAACATTTGCTTAATGGCGGCTAAAGTGAAATCCAGATAAATCTCTTGTGGAACTCTTAATTATCAGGTATCTGGGTCACAGAGCTTCTAGATCACTGATTCAGCAAGTTTATGTAAATATGGATCATCTGCTAGATCACTGTTAGTGATTTAATTATAAAAGTATCATCGGAAACCTTAAGGCATATGATAATGTAATGGTGATAAATTAAAAAATGGATAAACATACTTTTGTGGCTTCTGAAAAGTTGATAAATGTTTGGTTGCCATATTGGAGGAAGTAAACTCCACTTTCTTATGTTTACTCTCAACTTYTTCATTGGCTTGGACCCTGTATGGTGTAAAAACTCAAAGAATAACACTAGTTCTTGTCCTGGAGAGTTCACATTAATCCTGTCTGAAAAACTGGTCTTGTTTCAGTGAGAGTAGAATTAATCACTTCAAACTGCAGATGTTCACAGTATGGACACCTGGTTTGAGCTGGTCTTTGTACAGCACTTGGAACATGTCCAGAGTCGGTTATGGCACTCAGAGTCAATGGAGAAAAAGTCACTTTGGGAGTTTTAATCCCCTGCTTTACTTTAGGATTGGATAAATTGTACCTTCCAGGTGCCTGTTCCCCTCCAGTGACTGTGATGGCATGTAAGGCAACTCGCTCAGTAAGTGGCAGAGATCAGA
The DNA here is from genome assembly GCF_003343035.1 of Apteryx rowi. Lineage (NCBI taxonomy): Eukaryota > Metazoa > Chordata > Aves > Apterygiformes > Apterygidae > Apteryx > Apteryx rowi. The sequence goes on along the minus strand of NW_020449307.1, from coordinate 3,391,855 downwards.
GGTTAGGTGAGCTAAATCTTGCGCAGGCTGTCTTTCTAACACAAATCTTTCTTGTTATCAACAGAGAAAACAAAGATTAAAAGGTGTAATTCTGTTCCCACTATAGTTAGAACTTCTAAGCCAGGACAGGTGAGTTTGTGGGAAACGTGCTCACAGCTGAGTTCAGGTGCTGTCAGTAACAGAAGTTAAAGTGACTAGAAAAAAATCTGAACAATTTCTTTTTGGTCAGTTTTTTTGTTTCTTCTTTCTGCTGATTTTGTCTCKGAGACCTTCCATATCAAGATTTAGAAGACCTGTTTCTCATTTAGGAGCTGGCTAGCATAAAGACATTTTATAGCACATTTACTAAGTTTATCAGGGATCTTTATGGCTGAATGGTTGTACTGAAAAAATTATTTATTGTATCAAGAAAAGTGTACTTGGAAGTATATTATTGGTGATAACAAAATACTTCAAATCACATTCAGATTCTATAGTCATTCATTCCTTTGTTCTTCTCGCAAATTTAGCTCATTATCATTAGCTTTGCATACAGCTTGGAGCACACATGTGAACCACTTGCAAAATTCTCCCTAACTTTCTTCAAACATTCGCTCTGTCTTCCCTTCCCTTTCATGCTTATTTGGACGACCTCTTGAAGGAAAACCATGTTTTCTTAGGTATAAATTACATGCATGCTTACACAGAGCACAAAGTCAATATTTATTTGTTTTCTTTATCCAGTAACTGATTTAAGAACCTGGCGCAGTTTGGGAATGAGCTGTGGCCTCGTTGATCATTTTAATTACTTTGCTGTTGTCTTTCAGATGTCTCATGCAGCCACTAGTGCCTTTTGTCGTTCTATTAAGCTGCAGTGTGAGCTTTATCCCTCCCGAGAAGTTGCTATCTGTTTGGACCCTTACTGCGGACTCGGGTTTGTCCTCTGGTGCCTCTGCAGGTGAGGTTTCTCTCCAACCTTTTAAAATACGGTGTTATATAAAACAGAACCAGGATGATGCGAGTGATAAAAGGATGGGAAGAGCAGAGAACATCTCTGGGACTAACAGAGGCAATTGAAATTGCCTGAAGCTATACAGAGGATGTGTTTTGTTTGCGCGGGGCATGGCCTCAAGTATTTAAGGCTCGGTTGAGTGCAGAGCAGCAGTGGGGCTGTGTGCTGACCTGCAGCTGCTTGACTGCCTCTCTGCCGGGGCTGMCTCGTTTCTTCTGAGGAAGACGATACGCTACCTTCAGAAAATCCTTTCTTCTTTTTCCTTGTCTAATCTGAAAGCACGAGTGAATATTGGGGACCTCCTTATTGGTGGATGTGATTTTTGGAGAGACGTGAAATTGTGTTTTATTAGAGAAAGATACTTGCATGGCAGTAGCAAAGCTACCAAAAAAAAAATTTAGTGAAATGTGTATCAGTCATTTTTTATTAATAGGAAGCTTAGAAGTTGTAGCAGTTCTGTCAGTCTCTATACTCCAGGGAAGTTACAGTTCAGCACTGAAAGCGGTTGCATTGATTTTTTTTCTGATCTTTTTTTTTCTTCTTTTTTCTTTCTTTTTTTTAATGTTGCTAAGTTGATACAAAGGGGAAGAGCTAATGGGAACGGTATGCAAGCATATTTTTACTAAGACATATTAGAGTTGCAGTACTCCAGAATTTTTGCTCGCTCCATTGGAAGCTCTTTGGTATTAGCAGTATGTTATTTTTAGTTGCTGAAATTAAGATAACCCAGGGCAAAAAAAATTATATAATTCTTGATAAACTTTTTACCAATTTACTAATTCCCCCATTAAAACATTATTTAACAACAATTTCAACAATATGTTCTCAGGAAGTATTGTTTATTTAAAAGCAGTCTATTGGCCTTTTTTACTGCCCTTACTGTTTAAAACATATGTTATTAAATGTGAAATGGCCCCAAAATTAGCAGTGTTACCCTATTCATTCTTGATCAATATTTGTTGCTTTAAACTAATATTATTTCCAATTTTACATAGTGATTAGAGATTACTGTGTTTTGAAAAATCACAATATTTCAATGACTTATGTCTAATACAAAATAAAAATATTGGGGCTACAAAAACTCAGAAAACATTTCACAAATGTTGAGGGTCCCTCTATTTAAGTTAAGCTTTTAAAATGTTGATACTTTTAAGTCAGCTGAATATATTTCTTATAGTGGAACGTGTTGTGGTGTGTCCTAGTTTTGGCACTGTTCGGCCTTAGTTCTGCTGTGGGCTAAGTTAAATCTATCACGATGCATTCAGCAACTTAACCCCGGGAGAAGACTGTTAAAGCAGGATGGGAGAGTTCAGCTAAGGAGCTTATTTCTATATGGGAAAATGGGGGACCTGGGGCATCCAAGCGATAACTTGTATGCAACATCATTATAGATCAGTAGAATACAGATAAAATGTTGACCTGTCCAGAAACCAAGAATTTTGTGGTGCCCACAACTCTCCTGAATACAGAAACTTGTGTTTGTTCTGGAACCATATTTACAACAAATAAGAAAGTGTTGCTCTTAGGTCCTTCTCAGTCAGCCTTTTGCAAGAGAAGATTGTGTACAACTGGAATAAGGTAGCAAACCTATGGGAGAAAGCAAGCAATCAAGGTCTGTGCTCCTCTGTAGCTTGTAGAAGGAATAGAAAATTTGATATAATTTTCAAAGAAGAGAAAGGAAAAAAAGCAAGTTGAAAGAACCAAGATCAGGACAGGCACACTCTAATCTCGTGAGCCATCATGTCAATCTCTGCTTTGCCACTGATTTCCTGTTCCAGTAAAACCAGWGAAGATGCAGCCTGCTTGAATAGCRACTGTCATTTAGAGAAGGCTGACATCAGAGGAAGCTTCATTAATTTCACTTACAAACTTAACTTCCATTTCATTGCTACTTTAGAGTGAATGTTATTTGATATGTTCTTTAATAGCATAAAATACATTGTGAGGCTACTAGACACTTGCTCTTTGTAACTTAAAACTTTGTAACTTTGCATTTTGCTCTTTGTAGTTTAGAATACCAGAATACTTCCCAACTTTTTACAGCCCAGATTCTACCTCAGAGGGATTTACTGTCAAGTTATGATTGTCTGTCATCACTCCCACTAACTAAATTAATGCTTCTAATGGCATATGGAAATAAAGCTAGATCTTCATTTTTTGATCAGCTATTGGGTTTTGAGGGTTAAATAGGAATTCTTCACTTTAGGAATACAAAAGGAAGAGAATGCAACCTCCTGTACAGAGTGCAGTTAAAATGACAAGTGGGAAAATCTTCCAATAAATTCTTTTTCCACAATGTCCTTTATTAACTAGACTAAAGTGGGCGTAGACTGAACAAGGAAAGAAAAACTAACTTTTTATCCCCGTTATAGGTGCTTACATGTTGTGCTGGCCTGCTCCACTGCGATGCCCCAGAATGCAGCATTCTGTGAGCTCAAAGCTGCTTAGGGAAGCCTGCTGGAGCATGGAGCCAGCCCCTTGGTAAGTCTGGAACAGATTGCATAGTTTTGCAAAGGTTTGGGGTTTTTTTTTTTTGAATTTATTATTTTATGTCCTAGAGGGTATAAAATAATAAAGAAAAGAAACCTTGCAAAGCAGAGCAATACATGTTTAAAAAGAAAAAAAAAAAAGGGGGATTTACCAAGTTCCCTCTGAACTGGCTGCATGCTCCAGCAGAGTTTCCTTGGAACCTTTGTCACAGAACAGCACATCCTGGGTGTGGCGGCAGAGGCAGCAGCCCAAGGTGGGGTCATACATCCAAAACTTCCAAATTTTAACAGTTTTTTTTTTACTAATGACTCATTAAAAGGACACATTATTTTTCTCTTTTGTCATTTTTCCATTCTGAGAAGGTGATCGTAGTATTCTAACTTGCATTACATTTTAAAATATATTCTGTTTTTTAAAAGAAAAAAAATTGCAAATGTCCTCTAATGTAGACGAATCAATACTAAATCTCATTGTTTGAAACTGCTTCCTGAAATTAAATTGTCCCTCCCTAACTTAATGCTGGTCCCTGTGAGGTAGAACAGAGTATCCTACACTTATGTTAGTGAGGATTTACTTAATTAATAGCTGCTGAGCGAGCAAATACAATAAGAATTTTCCCTCCACTTTAGCCCARCTAAGCTAGTCCATACTGTAGTTCTCCTTTTACTGTTGGAGGATAGAATTCTCCGTGCTGAAATTAAAACTGAGTACATTAATTATTTTAAAGAAACTACTTAATATGTTAGTAATTCTCAGAAACAAAGATTGTAATAGTACAAGCTTGTAAAACTCAAACTGGACTGGAGGAACTGGATTTTTCAGTCTGCGATGGCCACATCAGTAAATATGGTGATTCCTATCAAATTATTCTAGGAAAGCTTTCCAGGTAAGGTGTAATGAGAGCAGCCTTCTTCTCTCCCACTCCTCCTCCCTCTGCCTTGCAGTGCCAAGCTCTTGCAGTGCTGCTGGGTAGCTTCTGCAGTGAGAGACTGTAGGGTTTCGTGTGAAGCAAACAGACAGAAGTGGGGAAGAAGTAAGCAAGGAATTACAGCATTAGTGTGAGAATTGCTATGTAAAAAACTATAGTGTGCTACAAATCATTTAATTACTGCTAGGTTTTCTAGTCTAGCTTGAAGCTATCTGTCAAACATGAACCTTTCACCCAGTTTCTAGCCCATTTATAACAAATTAAAGGCAGGACTACATAAAGAAGCCCAAATTGCCAGCTCAGAAAAGAATGATTCTGACATGGAAAATGAAGGGTATGAACACAGCCATCTCTCTTGTATCTTTWGCATAATTGGGGCAGGAAAAATATAGAGTTGGGGCTGCAGCACACTTTGGAGTGCCGGTTCCAGATGAAGTCTTTAGCCAGGAGCAATTTGCAGAAGAGGTAATTTACAGTTTTTTGCTTGTTACAATAAGTCTGTTACACCTACCTCAAGTCTAGAAGGTTCAAGGGCACCTGAAATCCTGAATCACCTTGATATGTGAATTCTGCAATGTATTAACTGCACTGACTCTGTATACCTGACTGAAGGCCCTAACATGGGTGAATAATTGGGGACACAAAAGGTAGTGCTAAGGCAGGCCTGAATCTGAGCAAGGGCCTATAAATACAAACTGTACTGTGTCTGATGAACTGAGCCAGATTTGATTAGCCTCTTCCTACCTTAGGATGTCCCTAATGCCAGTCCCAGCAGACATGACACACTAATGGCACTATATCATCCAATTAACCCCAGGTTATGAGTTCTAAAGGCAGACTAGCTGGATTTTCCATGCAGATGTTACTTTGGGGAAGTTAGGCAGGGAGCACAGAATGGTCTTAGGGAGTCAGGAAGGGCCTGTGGAACTTCTTTAGTTCAGGGCAAGATGGCACTCTCACTTTTTTTCCTCAATACAAAATGAAAACAATGGTCAAATTTTTCAAACCTGTTTACTCACTTTCAAGTACTTAGATAAAGGGACCTCGTGCTGGAATGATGCTGAGCACCACAAATTCTTTCAAGTGACTCTATATATGATTTCCACTCCTGGTGCTACTGGATCATGTGTTTGTGCTCCAGAGCAGGATTCAGCGGTTAGCAACATGCAAGTGTGCAGACACATATGGAGTAACCTTGCTCCTCCCATACTTGGGTCTTTGAGGGACCACCTGCCTCTCCTTCTGCCCCAGTAGCTGCCACATGGACCTAATCATAGTTCACAACCAAAAGCCTCCATTTTTAAAAGTTGTTGCTAAGTTGTATTTATGTTTGTATTAGCTAGACAATCTAGCTCATTGTCTGCTAATGACAATCAGTACTTTGGGGAAAGTTTTAGGTTTTGYTGTGTATTATTCCCTGATTGATTAGATTTCCCTCCTGGTACCCAGGATGCTGTGCTCTCAATATTCAGCAGTCACTTACATGCTGCCTCTCCTGAGAGGCAGCTTTTCTGGCTAGGATTTGACACATTCTTTTATATGCTGTGCATATAAGACCTTCTCTAAGAGGTTTTTAAGAGGTRCACCATTTTAGGGTTTTGTTAGATCATTTTGTATGTTCTACTTCAGACAAGGGCACAGTGCTCTCTCTGCTTCCCAATGACAAGTTACACGTCTGTTCAGAAGTGCCCAGTCGCAAGCGGGGGCAATGTTAGAAAAGGCTTTGATTTCACAGCTCAGAGTTTGCTGAAATGCTTCTCTGCAACGGGGAAGTTAAAGCCTTTTGAAGAAATGCCAGTAACAAGAATTTCAAGTCACCACATGGCTCTCATTCTGGGCAGCCAGCATTGCCCCAAAAGGCAGTGCGGGAGCTAAAGGAACAAAATACTAGTATTTCAGTGTTTATCCAAAGACTAATGTCTGTACCAGCACCAGAGCATGAGTTAAAACAAAAAGCTTGGTTATGGCTCCACTCTCACTGGCTCCAGTACTGTCATGTGAAAACTGTAAAACTGGACCTATTCTCAGCACCAGAAATCCATCAAGATTTATGGGTAAGGTCCTTTCTAGGAAAATCTGTGTGCCCTACGCAGTGATCTCTTTTGCTGTTCGTAGGCTAAACTTCTTTTTGAGATACCACCGCCCTACCAGTGCTGACTGCTTGTCTACTAACCATGTGTAGTAGTGCTCTGCCTTCAGTGGACTGTATGCCACATTGGGAATGCTGGTTTTTATCTCTGAACTCTCCAGATAGCATGAGGTCCTTTGCTTGCTCTCCAAAAGCCCCTCTTCTGTGAATGCATGGGTCTCCAGCTGAAGATTTCATTTCAGCCCAAGCCTGAGGAAACCTAGCTTAGACATATGCCCAAACACCTTCTCTGTGACCTGTACTGTCCTTCCTGCAAGCTCTGATCCAGATGAATATGAAGGCTTTTGCTCACACCTGTTGATTCCCTCAGAATACTGAGGCTCTTCACAGGCTTTGAATAGGTCTCCTTTTTATGTGCATGGCAATTTGATTATTTTGGGCCCTACCAAATGCCACCAAAAGCCAAATACGAATACCTGGTGCTCATCACCAAATGTCCAGCACCACCTGTAGAAATGCAGAGAAGAAATGCATAGCACTAAGAAGGCTCAGCATTGCTTACCTGCCTCCTGCACTTAGGTGGAAAAGCAGCTGGTATCAGCTGAGAATGACACCAAGGAGTAAGGACAATAGCAAGTTATTAGCCTGCCAAAATGCAATTCCAATTGAAGTTGCCATTTGTCCACATTTATTACCCTGCTGAAATTTCTGGAACTGTAACAAAGACTCAGACTTTATTGTTAATCTTCCTCAACACAGCATGGGGTAAATCTTTGATTCAGTGGATCAGCTAATTGCTAAGATATACTTCCAGGCATCTCTGTATGCTGCCAAAGCAGCATGCCAATCAGTGCAGTTGGAGTTGTGATCTGATGGCACCATGACTCCAAAATTCATCCTGCTACATTTCTGTCCATGTGCAGCCCTATCCCAGTGAAGACAGACAAGACTTTTCATTTACTGCGAGATTACAAGGCYTTGTCCACCATCACCAGTGAAGTGCTCGGGGCTATTCAAAGCAAGGATTGATTCTGAATACTTTTTTCCCCAAATTGCTTTGCAGTCCCCTAAAGAAAGAGAGCATTTCTGAAGGTTGATCTCCCACCTCAACTACCACTTCATTTCACTCTGCAGCAGCATCCAAACAGTCATTTTGACAAGATGGTGCAGCAATGCTCTATAATCTGTCTTTTTCATCTACACCTGTTTTTGCTTGCTCCTTTTGCCTTTTGTAGAAATGATGGAGACTGATAAACAGCTATTCAGGTTCATCAGATATTCTCTGCAGTTCTGTGCACAGAGTGCACTATGTCTTCTGTTATAAGACTGTTACATCAAGAGACACAGTTACTTTTGGTGGCAACAGATTCTGCAACAGGGGAAGAAAGGTTCTTGCTTCAGTTCATTCCCAGTATTTAAACAACTAGAGTTTGAATTTTGTACAGATTCCAACACCTCAGATGCCGTTTCAATTTCAGAATGGTAATTTTAGCTTCCACGATTTATATTTAAATCCCCAGGATTGACTCTCCACCTGCAGAATTCTTTCCTCTGACAGTCAATGCTTGAAACTACTACTCCCCCAGGGAAAACCTTTCCTTAATGTCCCATCTGTGCTCCCCAAAGCCACAACGTTCACCACAATTTTGTTGCTTCTAGTATGAGAAGAAAAAAGATAATGGCTTAACTGTCTCTTGATGGCTGTCTTGTCTCAAGAAGGAGAGATGAAACAGTCTATTCATTCCATGCCGCTGTTTCAGGATTAACAAAGAAAAGTCTCCAACATCTCTATCCTGCATGGGKCAGTGTTGGAATGCATGATGGGAAAGGTTCCCGGATGTCGGGGACCACATTTAGCTTTATCCATGATCCTCCAAAGCAGCCTTCCACAACTGCAGTCTGTTCAACTGCATGGCCTTCTGCTTGATTGCCAGTATCCACGTTAAGCAGAAACCCTCTAACATCTCAAACTGATTTGAAACCACCAAGCTGAAAAGCTTTCAACCAGCTATACAAGGGAGCATTTCTCTCCACCAAAACACTGGTGACATACAGCTTCTCTGGGGTTAACATGGAAGGATAAAGTGTGAATTTGCAAGGATATGTGACTACCAGGAATGTTTTGTTGCTTGGAGTGATTCACAAAGCCTGCACAATATTTCTGAGATGGGCTCGGAGACGTGAGTCAAGCTACRACTGACAGCAAGGTGGCCAGGTGTTGCAGAAAACAGCTTAGCTGTGGAACTGGTGTGTCTCTGAGCTCCCCAGACTGCTCTAGCAAATCAGATGATGTATGTGGCTCATTAGACCACAACTAGGGAGGCAAGGCCTGTGCTGGTCATCCTGTCTCCAAGCATGATACCGTCTTTCTGTAGGTTTATGACAAGAACAGCACACGTTTGAGATTCTGCCCCACAGAAAGTTCCCGTCCTAGTAGATATTTTCTGCTGCCCTGAATCTTAGTTCTGAGCTCCCCTGTATTTCTGAGGGATTATAAAACTCAGAAAAGGTTCTAGCAAGATCTTAATTTAGTTCTGTCTAATTAAAGTGATTTTTGTAGCCAGAGCATGTTGTTATCTAGTCTGCTTGTGAGAATGCTTGTTTCAGTCTCAAGAAGAGGCTGTCATTTTGCACCCAAATCCAGGTGCTTTAATGCTGCATGGTTGTTGGTGGGAGACTGAGAGAGAACAAAAATATGTTTCTTACTTGTCCAACATAACTTGATCAAGGAGGGAAGACACTTCACCCCACTCATTAGTGTTACTAAGGGGGAAAGATTTAGTCTGTGGTGTGAATTGGTATTCCCAAATCCCACYATTTTGGACTGTTTCCCGGTAGTGTGTCCTTTGGATGCACTTTTCTGGGCAGGGGTAATGTGTGTTCTTTTGATTTTGTTTTTATTTTTGGGATGTTTTGCCGAGCTGAATAAGTGACACTTTCAGGAGCCTAATGTGGTTCTGAACGATCTAATAATTCTCCCACGTTTGAACCCCTGGCAGCCTRTTTCTTAATGTGCAGATATTTTCCCCCAATAGTGATTGCGGCACCTAGAAGGATTTAAGGAGGGGGAATGGGTTTGATGCTGAATCTCTGTATACCCTATTTATACAGGTTGGAGCCTATCACAGTTTCTTACCCTAGTGATTACAACTTCCCATTTATTTAGAAGTATTATTTATTTGCCAGCCCAATTACACACCTTGGTTGTTTGTGGAGCCCTAGCCTTAAATTTGCAAAGAGCTGAACCCTTTTGGCCTTCCCTGAAAAACTTCAYAGAATTGGCTAAGAAAGAAAGAGTCGAGCAATATTTATAGTAAAATCTGTTGCTGCTCCTTAGCTGGGTTTGATCTGTCAGTTGAGCTCAGGGCATACTCTTTCCAGGCTTTGGTAACATTGCCAGCATCTCTTTTCAAACGCTTATGAAGCACTTGCTCGGGGTTCAGTTAGACTTTATTCTGATTCCATAAAAGCAACATAAAAGCATAATGCTTCATTTGACCATCCTGTGCTATTGCTGTTATTTCGACCATGTCTGAGAACRCAGCTCTTCATGGCAAGTCACTGCTCATGAATCATCAAGAATGGAGGAAATGTGGACAAGCAGTCAAAGATAAGATTTTGCTGTGTGATAAATGAAATTATTTGAACTGTAGTTCATATTTATTCCATGACATTCTCTGGCTCATACTCCAGCAGAGTCCTAAACTGTTTGGATTATTAACAGGCATTGTGGCTGGATTTGTAGAGCTTTTGTGCCTTTATCATACCATGTAAAGACATCCAGGTCACAGACATTGTTCCAAATCGTACAACTTTTGAAAGTGCCCTAATCTGGAGTCTAGGGGGGCACTCACTCACCAAGGATGGGAGCTGTATGAACAGCTCATCTTCAAGAATTGCAGAGGTGCGTATCTTCCTTTCTTCCTAATGTCAAGTGTTATGGAGATGCTACTATTCCTGAAAATAAAATTTCATTTGGTGTCTTACCTCGGGCATTCGGATTTGAAAGTGTCAGCTTTATTTTACCAAGCTGGCATTTTAATTTTTCAAGTCACAAATGGATTTCTCTCATGTGTGTCATAAATCTCTGGGGCTTTATGGTCCTTTTTCAGAACTTGTATGATTTGGGGGGTTTATGTTATGACTGTTCTGATTTGAAATATCTACAAATCACTGATTCAGATGTGAGGGGAACTGTAAAAGTGGTGGTAAATCTGCCTGTCGGATATGACTGATCAGCATAGGGCCCATAGGAAATAAAAGCATCAATTTGGGAATATTTTTATTCCCTTTGGGAGAATCACTGGTACCATAGCAATTAGTTTTGACATAACTGTTTCCTTCGGGGACCCTAATAACTGTCTTCTCTCAATACTTGTGCTCCCTTGGTATCCAATAAACAAGAGATGTTGGATATTTGATTTTTAAAAGTTCATRAAACCTTCATAGAAAAAATATAAGGCCACATTTATTGTTAAATTGGGGCCAGATTTACTTCCTTGAAAATGATTGCAAACTTCCTGCTTGCCTCAGCAGGAGAGAGTTATTTCCATGTTAAGTAATCAAGTACTCTTTTAATCAAGGTATCTTAAAATGGTAATTGCTCGATCTTAATTATTTGTCAGCAACACATAATTTTTGTTGATATTGTGATACCATTTATTAGCAGAATTAATAACCTAGCTATTTTGTTCTCTTTGGTACAGTTCTAACAGCAAAGCCCACTGGCATTTTGAGTAAATTAGTATTTTAGGACCACGGTCTGCTTACGTTCCTATTGATTCCTCATAGATTCTGACAGTACAACAAAAAGCAGAATTTTCCCCTTAATGTTAAACTATTGCAGCTGTAGAGCACTTGTAAGACTACCGTGGTTCATCCAGTGCTTTGATAACTTTAAATTCTAGCATCCCATAGCCTGCAAACATCTACAGACTCATTTAGCACGTGTTAACAAGTCTTATATCTTTACAGCGTTTATTCAGGACACCAGTCTATTTTGATTCCTCCCTCAGAACTGGAGACCAATCCTGCTCTGTGGCTCCTGGCTGTGAGTCAGTACAAAGTGAGAGACACTTTTTGTTCCTATTCAGTCATGGAGCTTTGTACTAAGGGACTCGGTTCGCAAACAGAGTCGCTGAAGGTGAGTAATTCTGCTGTTGTGCGTAACATGCCGTTTGYCTAGTGTCCAAGCACCTTCTCTGCCCAGAACAACTGTGCTGAATATATGCAGCGAGGGGAAAATCAGCAGCGGGCAAGGGCAGCTTCCACAGAACCGACACTGTGCCTCGCCAAAGGCTGTGTATTAATATCACTCATTCTCTTTCAAATCACAGGGCTTTTAAACATCAAGGAAAGGCTTTTATTTACCTAAGCTTTCTGATCTGTGTTGAAGTCTGTGTTGGTAGGCAGATGTTGGAAAATGGAGGTGTAAAAGTCCAAGATACCCGAGGATTAGTATATTGTATATTGAGTTTTATGAATTTCCTGATTATATGAGGCACCAGTTTGGTTTTGGTCCCTATAGTTAAATAATCACATACTCAGAAGTACTGTATTCCTTTAACTGGATTGTCCTCATTGTTTGTGTGTGTGTGTGTGTATATCTATATTATTTTACCAAAATTAAAAGCCAGGAAGCAAGTTGCATTTCTGAAATCATCCAGAATTTCCAGTATGCTACTGAGRTAAATTAGAGCTCGGGCTACTGACATTTATGATGTCTCCAGCCCTTACCACCCTCACTTAACAATTTCCTAATCAGTTTTTTTCAAGGCTAGTTAATGCTTCCTGTTTACTATTATTCAGTGGAGTTCTGAATTATTATTGGGAGATGGCATTTCTTCCCTTCAGAATTAGCATACCCATTTCGTTCTAAATGCTAGCGTTGAAATGCCAAGCCAGTATGTCTGCTCTTCTCAGATATTAGACTATCACCTGGCCATTTGGCTTTCAGAAAAGGTTGAAATTATACTGGCAGCTTAACCTCTATTCCTCTTTGAGTCATAATTCCTAGACCTAAGTCCTGCTATTCTTTTTTCTTTAAATCTACCCGTTTGTGGCATTTGTTACATTTTAACTTCTTTTTAGGCAAGGGGACTGGACCTTTCACGTGTACGGACATGTGTAGTAGTGGCTGAAGAACGACCCCGAATAGCTCTCACTCAGTCATTTTCAAAATTATTTAAAGACCTTGGTCTCCATCCACGGGCTGTCAGCACATCACTCGGCTGTAGAGTTAACCTGGCTATATGTTTGCAGGTAAGATTTTTCACACCTTAGGCTTGAATGAACAGTTGTTTTAAGAAAACGGTTCTCAGTAAGAAGCATTCATTGTGTTTCATTTGGCTGCTTGGTTTTAGACATAATAAGAAAATGCATGTGGTACTTAATGTTCTTCTTACATATACAGATAGTAAATTGCTGTTATTTTGTCAGTGAACACTTCATCCTGCATGTTGCGTTCATAGCATTTTTTCTGCCCATGAATACAGTAATTCAGAAAAGTGCCTGATAGTGACAGAATACATATTATGTGCTCCGAAAACAGTTAGTATTTAGTCTTGTAATGTAAAGTTCAGTTTCCAAGTGCCTACTTTGGTGTGTTAGAAAATGGATTCTTTCTGTATATAGAATAATTCTGATCCTTATTTAATTAAGTAGRTAGATATTTTGTGTGTGCAATTTATAACTCACACAATGAAAAATTATTTTGCAACATCTATTGCATTCATTCTATTTTGACCCACTAATCGGTAGAAAGTGCCCAGGGAGAATCTGGGATTTAACTTGAATTCTTCAAAAATCTTTGTTAAATCATTGATTTTAAGGACAGATGGAGCACTGTGACTATAGTCTGAATTTCTGAACAGCCTCTAGATTCTCACCCAGTGACAAGTACACTAAGCAAATAGCTTTAGGCTGAACTACAGTATATCATTTAGTCTTTCAGGACTCCAAATGATGAAAATTTACTTGCTTTTTCATAAGGTGTTCTATTTTTAATTAATTTTGCCTTATTTCTAGTTTAAATTTGTCTGACTTTAGATTCAGCCACTTTTTATTTTATTACACTTTTCTAACCTACAGTAAAAATCTAATTTCTATCATGACTCTAATTCACATCTTAGTCTTTGTTAAATAGATGAAGAATCTTAAGATATGCTTTCCTGGACTATATCTCATTTTTATGACTCTTTCCCCATCCCTTTCGGTCCTCCAAATCTGATATCAGAACTGTATATATTATTCCCATCATAATCCAACAGGTGTCCTACTCAGATGTAATATGATTTTCAACTTATTAATCTTTTTATACATACTAGAGTCATCTTAGCATATTGGCCTCCGCATTGGCTTGGAAGTTACATAGCCATGTGATCACCTACCAATTCTCCCACCTCTTCAAAGTCACTGTTTCCCCAGTATAACTTGCATGCGTTCTGTATGGTAYGTCCAACATTTCAATTCTGGCAGCTACCCCTGATTTACACTGAGGAATTTTTGATGCATAAACATACATAATTGTTTAAGTATGGAAGCCGGAAATAGCCCTTCTCAGTGAAACTACAAATAAGGCGCTTGCTATTCTTTTCATGATTGTCATTTATGTAAGGATTTTTTATTTCAGGAGAGGGACCATCCAAAAATGTGACAAGTACAGGTGATTATTTTAGTACAGACCAATATATTATGCCTGCCTTAGCCTCTTGCCCTGTTGAACACCACTGAAGAATCATGGCTTTCATCGGACCTTGGCTAAAAGTAACCTTGATGATCAGCAGAAACATGAATTAGAATCAGAAAATGTTATCAGAAAATGAATACAAGAGCCATGCCACATCACCATTTCTTCTTACCTTCCCACTGACTATCAACACAGTATCCCTTCAGCCCAGGACTAATTTAGCTGATGACTTTAATTATTATTATGAAACATATGACAAGGCAAAGCTTGAACAGGGTTGAAAGTCATTCTTTGTCTCAGAGGTAGAGTTCTTTAGTTTGATGTTTTGTAATTACTGCCATAAATATTCTCCAGGAATAAAGTTCAAGAAAATCTCTTGTAATCTCAAAAGCAGAACCTGAATTCTTCAGAGCAAATGTATCTTTAGCCTAATAAATCTTAAGAAATAGTCTTGGGAAAAATTTGTCTTTTTAGAGAAACTTCTGTGAACTCAAGCAGCATCTCCCCCATATTTCTCTCATTGACTTCACCTAAAAAATGCTGATTGAAGAATTGAAATTTCTTCTACTGAAATTTTTTTGGTGGGAATACAGGCCTCTTCATTTCTTTTTCCATATCTGGAGTGCTGTGTAGTTGAAGTCTTTAGAGACTGCCATCTTAGACGGTATGATATAGAAGATATCTGTATAATCCAGTTAGCAAATGGAGGTTGGTGTGCTTCTTGGTCAGGAGTCCGACCAGAGTCACCACTTAGCTGGGAGGAGCACAGCAGGCACTGCGTTAGCTGAACACTTGCAGTGTTAGCTCTCTTGCTTTCCCTAGACTAGAAGAGGAAAACGAAGGAGAACCAGTTGAGCTAGTTTTTTGGTACCAATATTTTTTAATTTGTTCCTGTATGTCTAGCCATTTTGAAGTGTCCACAGGATCTCTTTTACAGAGGAGGGGAAAGAGCATACTTGAGGGCTGACTGCTCTAACTTCTGCAACAGGATAGGGTCCATCAGCTCCCCTATGGAGCTGGGATGGAGCTGTCTCCATCCTTGCAGCTTTTTCTAGAGAGTAGCTTGAACCCTCTCTGTGTCCTGGGATGTGTTGGAACCGGATAAGAAGGATGCTGTAGAGAACAAGGGCAAGATCTCTCTTGGCTGGGGAAGTTTGCTTGTGTCGCTAATGAAAATCTCCCTTTCTGGCTTTCAGTGGTCTGCAGAGTGTTTATAAGTGGTGGCTGCTTCACTGAGAGGCAAAGTCATTTGTTCAGGACAAACATAAGATCAGGGAATGGCACTAAACAGCCGTAAGCCGGATATAATGCCCAGGAGTTCAAATGAGCCCCACTGGAAGTAACATGCAGGAAAGCCAAATACACTTAGAGAAACTGGAAGTCCCAACTGGTTTGGAGTTTGGCTTGTTTTTTGGTTGAATATGGATATCTGCCTTGTGATTGTGTTAGCTCCTTGTCTGAAGTTTGCTTTTTAGATGGTTGTTTGCACAAGTTTCTTGAACGAGTTCTTGAAACAAACTATGAAATTGGATCACACACAAAGGAATATTACAATGGTATTGACTATGAATTTAAGAATAGCACAAAATGAGGGCCTCAAGTGAGGTAATTTACAACCTGGCTGATAATTTAGCTTAGTGTCAGGCTTCATTTAGTTATACTAAGATTTTGCATCTCAGTCCATAGGACAGACTAACAGCAATACGCTAACTAAAGAACAGAGTGGTTGGAATGAAGAAAAGCCATTTCAGAACAGTCTAAATTTGGTAACATTGTCCTTCCAAGTGGAATAGGTTTTGAAGCATCTAAGCCAAGGGTAGTTTTAAAGGAGTTTGAAATATTACTGAGGATGTTACTTATAAGCACCACTGCAAAACATGTAATTTTGATAGAGAATATAAAGATACAGGATTGCATCCTTTAAAGCATCTGGTACTAGACACTGCCAAAGATGGTACTGGATTAGACTGRATGCTCTTTCCAAAAAGTCTGGGAGTTTATGGCTAGTAATATTCCAGCATAGCTTGTGGTCTCTTCTGTTTGCTAGAGTGTTGAACAGAATGAATTTTAATCCTTGGTCAACAATGTTCCTTAAATTAGCATTGTCTCCAATATATTCCAGAAAAGGTTCATGATTTCTAGATTTTGAACACTTCATAAAAATACTTCTAAAGTGTTTGAGTCAATAGCATCTGCCTTTGCATTTGTTCTTCCAAGTAGCATAGTCCAAGAGATCAGCATGTGGTTCCTACAACTCCATCTACCGTAGGAATAGCTGTAATCCAGCTTACTCTACATTCCTTCTAAAACTTGTGTCTACTAATTGTTTTTCTGAACGTACCTCACTGTTCAGCTTTTGCCCCTTGCCAGCAAAACGCCTATCCAGGTTGCCTTCTGTATGGGCAGGCTCTAACTGAGCTTGAATATGATATTCAATATCATCTTCACTTCAATTCCAATTTTTTGGGATAAATTAAAACTCAAGTGCTTCATGGGGAGAGTATACTGATTTTTCCAAAATGCTTTTTCTATTTTCCTCCCTTCCAAATAGAAGAGGGGTGTGTGTGTGTGTACATACAAATATATATACATGTGTATGTATGTGTGTAAAAACTTTGTAGCAGAATTTGACCTTTTATTAAAGTTTACTTTGAAAAGGAAATCATTATGATAATCCCTTTGGTACAGAAGAGCTTTAGCCTTCCAAATGAATCATAATTTCAGGATTAGGATCACTGACAGACTAATGCATTATCATTTGTATTCATTTCCTCTCAAATGTAGAGCAAATTTACTATATTTCTTCTGATGCAGTCACTTTGGACTAGATTTTTAGAGGTATGCTTCTGAAAATAAATAATTGTCTTCATCTTTAGGCACTTAAATACCATTACTGTCTGACCTCTTATGCCTGTATAGTCACAGTTAATTGTCCAGGGATTTCTGAGATGAAATGATTGCATCCAGCATATTTTAATTCTCATTAACTAACATCTCAGCATTCTCAAGAGAGAGAGAAAAATAGACATGAAAAGTAGCCCTTTTCTTACAAAGGCGCAGATGGTTCTCTAGGATTTAAGCTAATTTCCATTTAAATACTTGAAATAAATATTTTCATTTTTATTTAACCTGCTACTTAATTTCAGTTGAGGAAAAACTTCCATGAATTGTTCATTTTCCTTAGTTAACCCTGAAAATGTACTAGCAAATCTGCCTAAGCTGGGGCAGGAGAGCGGGATTCATCTTGCTTTGCTTAACCTCAGTGACCTTAAGTCAGTTAAAAGTGACATAAGCAAGTTATCCAGTATCCATCTACAGTCAGTGGAAGGGAGTAATACTTCCAAAGAGAGCTTCATTTGGCCTGTTTCAGGTGCCCGTCTTGGGAGGGGTGGATCACTATCTGGAGATACTTCCTACCTTATACTACACTCCAGCTTCTTTGATGGCTGCGGTTGTATGAAATGAATCCCACCCTACTGTCTAGCAAAGGGAACTTCATTAGTAAATTTAAGKGTAAAGCTAATGCTTCTTTTTACTTGGTGATACATCACACATTTTGAGGATCTTCCATATCCAAAGTAATAAGGGGAATTGCCGTTAAGGGATTGCTCTGAGAAGAGTGCAACAGGAGACTGTGCACTTTGTCACAACTCTAGAGTATGATTCACATTTACCCATGTAGCACAGCTCTGGGTGAGTTCCTTCAGATTCTGCATTTATTGCCTTTATTATGAGTCATGCTATGAAGTTCTTCTCACAGCTTCAGCTGCTGTGCTTAGGTACATGAAATTGTTAGGTGTCCATCAAAAAGTCCATTTTTGAACATCTATCAATAGACTCAGAAGTATGAATATTAAGGCCACAACCTTAGATAGAAAAAAAATATTTTTTTTAATTCTTAGGACTTCTGATTGCCTAGTTCATGGTTTTTAACTTTGAGGAGAGRAATAAGGGAGAGCTTGCAGGTAGACCTTTGGCTTCAGTGGAAATTAGGTAAGAGCTGAGTGCTGACAAGTGATCATCCATAATTCTAACTTGTTAGGGTGGTCCTTGGCGTGGTTTTGACCTGCAGTGTTCTCCCAGACAGTGTATGCCTGCATGTTGCAGAGTTTGCCTGGGCCAGGAATGATTCCCCATTGGCAGCCTGTGCGCGGGGAAGAGATTAGTCCAATAGATGTGACCTATGCTGAGCTAGTTTTCGGCCAGAAAATGGTCTTTGTCCCGTTTTATTTCTTTGTACACTATCTAGCATACAAGGAAATACTTGCTAAGTATCAGAAACAACAAAAGTGATGTAGTTGTTTGTCTGCTGCCAGCATTGTAATGTCTCTGCCTTGCAAAGTCAGTTTGCACAGGCAAGTTGAACTGGTCACTCAGGTCTCGGTACAGACTCTGCCTCTTTTGAAACAGTGGGTTTCACAGTGCTCTAAGCCACAGCTGGCCCCAGAAGGAGGGTGCTGAGGCTTCAGCTGCTCTTTCTTGAGGTCTTAGTTACAAGCCATATGTGGCTCTGGTCCTCTCAGAGTCCTCTCCGGACCTGCAGTATACTCACCAGTGATGCGTTAGGTAACTGCTGAATTTTAGCAATTCTCATGCTTTGTTGCAGTCACACTGCACTGTTCAACCTGGATTATTAATAATATTTCTATGTTTAGGCAGCATGTAATGAGCAGACTCATCCTGTTTTTTAAATGCTTCATCTTCCCCCGTGCCTAAAATATACCTATTTATAGATGCTGCTGTGGCAGCTTCCTGTAGGCTTTAACTTTGTTGGCATTCATATGTTTTATGAAAGGGGTGTACAACTGCAGTGCTCTCTGAGAGGTTTATTTTCACAACCCCACAGTCCCCTCTGGGTTAGATATTCCCCATGACAGTAGCAGCTTAGTGAGAAAGAGAACTAGTCACCACTGTATTTTGTCTCTACACTGCATTATCGAATACGGTGGAGAACTGATGGGGTTTTATTGGCTTTTAATTTTACTGGTTTGTATACTTATTACACTGTTTATCATGGCAAATAGACTAAGAATGAAGAATTATTGAACTATGAAGTTACTCCATTTAGTTATGGTCTTACAGTAATTAGATTGCGTGAGAAGCCTTGATTTTATTTCACCCTAGGAGCAGGTTAATCTGTATGAAAAAAAGGTGTAAGTATCTTTTTCTTTCTCCATTGTCTACTAATTTTTTTTCCCAAAAGAAAGCTTACTGATGGTTTCCAGAGGACATCGCTTACAAACCTRTTTTATTAGCAAAATGCAGACCTGGAAGCCCTGTTTCAATGGATGTGCATTAAAGTAGCAGGGCCATAATATTTACTGACTTCTTCACAAGAAAAACAGTATACTAGACACATGTTTTCCACTAACAACATTTTCTGTAGTGTCCTAAAACCATTTAARTCTGTTTGTCCAAGGTTAGCAGTCTATAGCTGTCTCTTCTGTTGCTCTACTAAAATGTTGACACCTCATTTTTTACTTTTTTTAACCTTTAATGGTATAATGGTTAATTTGTAAGATTCCTGTATTTGACATTGTTTTTCTTTTTATTTTACTCCCTGCTTTTTGCATTCTCCTCTTTTTTTCTCCCACCCTTCATTCCCATTTTTTATTATTATTTTTGTCTGTGTTACCTTCTTTCCTTCTCTCCCTCATCCCTGCTATTTCTGCTGCTATAGCCTCACAGGCTGGGGAAGCTGGCCGAGCAGGTAGGGGATTTTCATGTTCCCTCAATACCCACCTATCAGCTTCCAACAGTGGGACAGACTAGAAATTGAGTCTGGAGATTTGGGGATTTTCAGATCCTTCTATGAAATTGCAAACAAGTTTAATATAGCTTTATCTGGATGCAGGTTTCATCAAATGTTAGCTGTCTGTTGTAACTGTTTCATTCACACTGAAAATAACAAATGCCATCGTGATTGTCTTTGATTTTCAAACTTGACTGTGTCCATTATTTTATAAATCAATTCAGGTTTAGTTCTATTTTTTAAAAGATAACCAATTTTTTTCTTTTTTTTTTAACATTGCACATATTTGAAATAAGTTCTCCACTCAGCACTAGTCTGTTACACTGCTGAGTTTATTAGTAGACTGAAAATTGTGTCGTTAATAGCTAGAGAGGATATTGTATCTTGTATTGTGTATGACAAGCTAAAGAGGCTAACATGCATGTGCAGCTCTATTACTCTTTTTCTCCTCTGGTGGTGGGTCACTCTCAGTGTTTGTACAGTAAGTATAAAATGCTAGTAGTAACTCTTTCCCCCTTTTGTTACAGAAGTTGTGTATTTATGGAACTTAATCACAATTTTCTGTCCTGAACAAGTTGTGGAACTACCAGCYAGCATTGCAGAAAGACAAAATTTAGCCCTAGACATTTCTAAAGTTAAGAGTTGTACTATACAATATAGCCCAAACAGGACAGAAGTCATGGGATTTGATGTTGTCTGATGTTTTATTTAGTAAAAAGCTAAACAACTGATAAAGAAGTTCCTGCAGCTGTAGCTTCCCAGGGTTAGGTGAGTTTGTCTGATAGGAAGATAATTTCCAAACTTCTGGTGTTCCCAAGTGCAGTTGTGCTTTTTTCTAGCATTTGCTTCTCAGTGAATTGAAGTATGCAGCGAAGGAAAGAGCCCTAGCCCAGAGCATTGGAAATTCAGATGATGTTTGCAAGGTGATGAGTTTAAAGTCTTGGAAAAGGGACAAACATTACAGGTTACAAAACTGCAGCAAAGCTGTGGATGGAGAGGCCTGGAAGACTCTATCTGGATGAAAGAAAACTATAAAATTAGCCTACTGTTATTCAAGTAACTAAAGATTGTGACTTAAAATAARAATAACTATGCTGTGGAAGACTGAAAAGGAACAGAGTAATTACCTATAGATCTTCAGTCCACTTTGATCATGTCATGCGTGCTACCTTTAATATCTTTAGCTTCAAATATATTCTCTGTTGCATGTATAGAAGATTCTCAGTAAATCATGCTTCACATTCCTGACCATGTGCTTCTGCCATTAAACTATGTCTCCTCAGCAATTTCTGCATTCCTTTATATGGCAAAATGTTTAACATTTTTATATGTATCCATGTGCTGAATACTTGGCCTTCTGTAGCAAGTAAAACCTGTGTTGACATTTGTTTGGTTAAGTAGTWCAGCCGCTTGATGTTTTTACAAATCACAAAGTAACAGCTACCTCACGGTAGGTATGTGTTTGGGTGCTCTTCTTGATATGGTAAAGCTGAGCTGTGGTTGCTAATAGCTTAAATATAAATTGTCATTTTGTTAGCCTAATTAGCAGTGAAATGAATGTTCAGTAATTTGGGGGGTAAAAAAAAGAAAAACCCACTTTCCTCCTCCTAGCCTTCCGGTTTTGATTAGTTGATGTTGTTGTTTACAGGGAACGTCTGGACCGGACCCAACCACAGTGTATGTTGATATGAGGGCGCTGAGGCATGACAGGTCGGAACCACCTTTTTCTTTGTTCTGTAGTGCACACATTTAATGAAGTTTCTAGCAAAAAAGCTGCTTTGACACCTCACGTTCCCGCAAAACGTTGCTGATCCTCCTAAATAATTTGTGCTAGCTCCTACCAGCAAGCAGAAATAGGTATTTATGTTAGCTAGTTAATTAATTAATTTTAATGTTCTTAAAACTGAGGCATCTGACATGAGTGCTGTGATAACTAATAATATCATACAGAATCACAGAAGGGTTGAGGTTGGAAGGGACCTCTGGAGATCACCTAGTCCAACCCCCAAATGATGCCCTGCTTTTATTGCATTCAGGGTTTCCTGACACTTGATTCAGGTAGTGCAGCCTACCCAATCCCTAACAAACCGAGCCCCGCTGGGCCGGTGAACTTTGCAGAGATGTTTCTGCTTGGTTGGGAATTGTCAGCCAGAGGGGAGACCGCAGAGTGATTTTGCTGTGATTCTTAATGCTGTGGGACTATGAGGCAATGGCTGATTGAGCTCAGCCGTTGTGAGCAACCCCATTCCGTAACTCTGTAAATTTTTTTCTATCTTTAAAGTTAGATGCGTATACAAGAAATGAGAACTAAAATTTACCACTAGCATTAGTAGGGAGAGGTCTGAAATTTTCTGCATGGAAGGGAACTTGTAATTTTATGTGTAATTTTAGAAAATACCCACGCACATATGCACATATATTTCAGTTTTCCAATATTGCAGTCAAAAGACTAGCAGGCAGGCTCTTTGCAAAATTTTCTTTTAATAAAATCCCAGTGTTCTATTAACTCTGGAAAAAGTGATCATTKAATCAAGTGTTCCCCAGTACCTTAAAAATCATTATCCAAATAGGGCTTTTTTTGCTTCATTGTCCTTTTTCTTTCTTCCTTCATAACAGCAGAGATCTTTTCCCCTCAGGTGAGTGTGAACTTTGGCTCTGTCTAAGTGACTGGGTCAGCTTGCAGGGTGAAAACCCCAGGGCAGTGCAGGCCCAAACTGCCACTCTGAATATCCCAAAACTTCATAAATCCCAGCAAGAATGTAGGCTTGTCACCACACATGGTGGACGCAGCTTGAGCTTTAACCTGAGCATGAGCTATTCAGTGTAGAAGGTGCAGACTTACTCACCAAATCTGTGTATATTTTCCCTACAGACTGTCATAGTGTCAGACTGCAGAGGGACAGGGATTTGTCATGCGTGTGCTTGGACACTTAGGTCTGAGCTGCCTGGACTGCCTTCAGCCAGACAAGCAGGTAGTTTTAGGGTGTGATTAACCTGATCTGCTGTAAGTGTTCAGCTTAGGGTGAGATTAATTGTGCTCAGATGTGGTCACTTCATTCCATTAACTATAAAGGGAGCATAGGATCGTTACGTCAGATATACATATAGGTATCTTTTTGTACTTTGTGGAGTTCAGCGGGTGGAACAACGTAACTGCAAGATACTCATTTCTCTCACCATTTTTTTACTCCTTTTATACACACTATTACCAACAATAATGCTCAGTTTAATCAGTCCTCTGTGGATTCATAACTCATCCGTAGAAAACCTGGCCTACCTGGCCCAGCAGCTACGGTGCTGTGTAGACACGATCCATGTTCATACTGAGCCCAGGGAAAAAACACTCTGGTATTGTGGTTAAGTGACCCTACCATCTCTACAGTGAACAGAGATTTACTTGAGAAGATGAAAGATTTAGGTTATGAAAAATAAGTGGGAAGTGGAGCATTTATCTGTGGCCAGGACAGATCCCATCTAAGGTTAGCCATTTAAAAGGTAGACCTCCAGAAGCCACCTCGGCTCCCTCTGCAGGCACTGATGCAGGACACCTCCAGTTTATCCCAGCTATCTCAGATCACGGAATCACAGAATSGYTGAGGTTGGAAGGGACSTCYGGAGATCATCTAGTCCAACACCCCTGCTCAAGCAGGGTCACCTAGAGCACRYTGCACAGGATTGCATCCAGGTGSGTTTTGAATATCCCCAGAGARGGAGACTCCACAACCTCTCTGGGCAACCTGTTCCAGTGCTCTGTCACCCTCACAGTGAAAAAGTTTTTCCTCATGTTCAGATGGAAGCGTCTGTGTTTCAGTTTGTGCCCGTTGCCTCGCGTCCTGTCTCTGGGCACCACTGAAAAGAGTCTGGTCCCATCCTCTCGACACCCTCCCTTCAGRTACTTGTRCACGTTGATAAGATCTCCTCTCAGYCTTCTCTTCTCCARGCTAAACAGGCCCAGCTCTCTCAGCCTTTCCTCATAAGAGAGATGCTCCAGTCCCCTAATCATCTTTGTAGCCCTTCGCTGCACYTGCTCCAGTAGTGCCACATCCCTATATTCCTCTCAAGTGGCCTGTACTCCTTTCCACTTTATTTTATAGACACATATCCATGAGCTTCACTGAAGTGCGGAAGAAAGATCTATTGAATCATTAAAGGAAAGTTGTAGCCATAGAGGGGAAGGAGGAAAAATATAGATTAATTCTTTATTTGGAATTAATTTTTATGAGAGAATAAAGAAATTTATAGAGTATTTATTGGAAGAAAAATACATAGAAACACATAAAGAAAAATAAGATTTAAGAATCATTTCATAATTTAATAATATTTATAAACAGTAAAGATATATTTGTATATATTTTTTTCTCTTATCTTTATATAGAGAAAATAAGATTTACTCTTCATAAAAGCTGCATATACCATGGCTGTGCTATCTGCCTGCTTTAGCATGGCATGGAGAAGTTGGTGTCATTATCAAGATCAAACTTTGCAGTSTATTAATTTATATTTAGTGGCTGAGTTCTACAGAACATGAATGATGATCTTCAGAGTTGGCTTTTCAGATTGTGCTAATGTAGATTTTATTTTGATGGATTAAAGCCTTGCCTCATTTACTCAATCCTTTGGAATTAGAATTAGATTCTTAGGTCATAAATTAGGGGAGAAAACAACTTTATTTGATATAGTCTCTTCACACTTGCTGTYTGTAACCATTTCAGTGGAATTGCATGTCACTATTGCTTAGCAGTAACTAAAAGTCAAAGATTGTTGTATGTAGCTGTGAGTGTATAGTAACAACCCACTGAGTCTTCTCAGGTCAGCTGGTCCCCCACCATATGGAAAAAATTACACTGTATGCTTAATGAGAACTTTGTTTTTTACATTTTAGAAAATATTTTCCAGAACTTAAAAAAGACAGAACATTTTGAGTGATTCGCTTTCTAGTTGCTCTAAAAAGGAGCTGTAGTCCAACTCTGAGTACTCATATCCTATTCACTTCTGTAAAAACTAATAATCAGGCTTGAGTGCATCTATTTCAAACTTACCTGGTAATTATGTTTGCACACTTCACAGCTTAAGGAAATGTCATTGTTCTATGATGGTTTAGATCAGAATACCTGTGCTATGTGTAATTTGGGTAGAGATTGGCTAGAGCCGGTCTATTGACCAAACTAGACGTTTCCTCTCAACTYTCCCCCTGGATTTTGATGGTTTACTTCTTGGTGAGGCGAGGCTAGATGTTCTCAGATGGGTTTGCACGTGTGCCCACAGGCTGAGCAGCTGTGACCCTGTGAGTCCGGCCACAGTTTTGCCCGTTCAGGATACACCCGGGGCTGGGCGCTCCAGGAGAGGCTCAGGGTCTCGTGCGAGAGAGGGAACGGCGCGGTGGGGCAGCTGTTCCTTGTGGTCCTGGAAACGTGATTCAGTTGCGAAACAGGAGTCAGCTGCCTGACTATGAGCCTCTAGTGCAATTTTAGACTTTACAGATCCTCCAGCAGGGCCTCCCGTAGGTCCTGTGTGGTGTTGGCTAGCCCACATCAGGTGTCCTGGGCATCCTATGCTGTCTGAAATTATATTGGACACTTCAGTTTGGGAAAGTGAGTAACATGCTGACAGCAAGAGTAGTGTCCAGCTCTTGTGTGCCATTGGCGGCAACACATTGGTGTTGTTCCATTTGTCATCTCAGTGGTTTTCTAAAAATCAGTGTCCCCAGGGGCCCCACAAAGATGACATCCAAAAGAATGAACAGCAGAGATGGGCAAGTGCCACCTGTGCTGTTTAATAAAAAAGCAGCAGCAAACCCCAGAGCTGGCCGCAAGCGGCTGATACAGCCGTGCACTACAGCGCAACGCAGCCTCGAGAGACTAACTCAGAGCCAAAAGGCAACGCACAGGAGCCCAGGCGTCCCCCCGATCTCCCCATGCTGGGCCCGTGTGCACCCCTCTGCACCAGGGCAGATGCAGTGCAGCTCCGGGCACGAGGAACCTGCCGTGCCATTGACTGCGTTCCTCTGCCACTGCCCCAAAGAAAACAACTTTATCTGAAAAAAAAAGGGGGGAAGAGAATAAATATATAAATATTCTATTCTTGTCACACTGTCTGAACTCTCCCGCTTTTCACATCCCTCCATCATCATTTTGGGTCAGTCATGTTCGCAGAAAGCGTTTCAGGCGGTTAAGCGCAAAATCCCTAAAAACAACTAAAAGCTGAGAAGTGCTCGGAAGAAAAGACTCAGAGAAGCTTTTCTCGTTGTACCAAAATACAATATACACTGCAAGATGTATTTATTGGCTTGTATAACAAGTCCCTGCTTTTATAGCAGTAAAGAGGTAAATGTAAGGCCCAAGAATCCCATTTGCCCAGAATGTTTTAAAGCGATATGTGCCTGTGTGTATGAGATTAAAAATATCTAAACAGGTAAAATACATCTCTGATATTAGCAGAAAAATTTCACTGCCTCCTCATCTTTGACGGTAGATTAGTTCTTGGTAGAAAAGAATTTTAATTGGCAAAACTAGACGCTTCATCAAATAGAGAATAAACCTGATGCATATTCCAAAATAAATACTCTTTTCAMATAAATAGGGAAAAGGTTTTTTTTTTAAAGTGTTCTTCAGAAGGTCTGGGTTTTCAAATCTTTAAATATATTTGCAAATATTCTAAAATGTATTTTTTCTTAGAATCACTGAACTATTTTCACAATCTTACTTTTTTGACCTAGTTTAAATTTTGAAATTACCTTAAATTTGAAACTAAGCTCGGATGAATAAGAAATAAAGTATTACGAAAAATGTTGAAATGAGATATTTTACCTGCTTTGAATTTTTTTCCCAATTTTTAATACAGGAAATTAATTAAATAAATTATCTGCATACCTGTTTCTTTCATAGTTAAAATGTTGTATAGAGGGTTTCCTAAAGTTGGAACTTCCTACAAGTCCTGTAAAGTTAAGCATCCCCTTGCAATCTGATATTTTCTCCTATAGTGAAGCCTTATCCACACAGAAAACAGAATTCTGAATGCTGTTGTCCTGCTGCAGAATAGAAAAGGTCTACTTTGATATCAGAGTTTATTTTAAAAGGACAAAAAAAAAAAGAAAAATTCAGTTCAATCTACCCCTACATCCAAAGGCTGGTAAAAAGGTCAAGTCTCCCTGTTCAGTAGCTGGTGGTGACAGTTCCTGAGCACTCAGGGGATGCAGGGTTAGATTTCTAGGGAGAGATCCACTAATAAAGTCACTTTATTATATTGTGATGTGGTATTTATGAATAGTTGGATGATATCATTTTGCATGCAGTTGTAATAGACAGTTTTCTCTTATTTTGGCTACAAATTCTATTTACACTGATTACTGGACTACATCCACATTTTCTACTAAACTGGGCGTGAATGAAGAGGGCATGAAAAGAATGAGGGCTTTTGACCAGTGTTGATAAACATTGTTCTCGGTTTTTTTCAGTACTGTCACTTACCCCTCATATCCTACTGATCCTAACTTTAAAATCCTTTTTTCTAGTTAGTGAAATAATAGTTGCATTAAATGATTGCTTAAATGATTCTAGTTTCAGCAAGTTAATTCTGTATTTTGCGGTACGATTGGACGAAGGAAGAATTGRGTTTATTAAGCCCTTTTGTCTTTGGCTAGATTGCCCTTTGAGCTACATGTGAGCTGTATGGGTAGTTTCTTGGTCACATACATAGTCTGGGACAGCTGGCACCAAGCAGGGAGCCAAATCCAGATCTAGGGAATTGCCAGATAGAATGGAATCGCCAAGATATAGTTTGGTTCGAGTTATTCTTTGTATGCCTGGCTACCACTCATGGTGTGGCTTGTGCTATCCAAAGTCTTTTATTGAAAAATTCCCATTCCATCAGGAGAACAAATTATTTTCCTCTGATTTCCCACTGTATTTATTAAACAAATAGGTTGTGGCGCTGCAAAAATGGGTGTCATCTTATGTGGTCATTGACATCTTCCTAGCATGGTAAAAATTAGTGAATCTCTTCAAAATGAAAAATAAGTGATCCTTCTATATACTTATGTCCTTAGTAGACTTAATTTCTTAGGAAGTCATTTGCATGTTGTGCTAAATCTGATCTTTCCTTCTGGACTTGTGGGGTGCTCAGAGAGCTCTGAACTTCCACCAGATTTGGTGGTGGACACCATCTCCTCGACAAAAGTGTTTTCTGGGGATGGAAACTCTAATTCTCATTCTCCAAGAAAAGAAGAGAACAGCTGTAGTGTTTTGAAGATACATGAAAACAGTTACTTAAGATTATTTCTGTAGGTTGGTTATACACTGAGCCCAGTCTCAATAGCTAAAATGCAGGCTCTGTCAAAAGTAATCAGTTAAAGCTTTGACTTCATTTTAATATATTCCAACATTTCAGACTTCATCCAGGAAAAGAAAAATAGCCTTTTATTCTGGCTGTCAGTTGTTTATCATGCTCTACCATATTTTATTGAAACTTTCAGCTTGTGTATATATAGTTTTGAGCAATACTGAGCAACAAAACCACAGGAGCTTTTTTCTAATTCTCAAATACTTCTACTCCATCTACCTTGAAACATACTCTCTTATTAGGGGGTTACCAGACAAAAGAACTACTTAGCTAAGTTATTATCTAAGCCACAGCCACCGCAGTGCTTTGTAGCCTTTTATAGTCACATAGTACAGAAAAGAGACTGGGAGGAAACATGTCAGCAGAGACATGCTAATGACAAGTGACAGTAAAATAGTTACCTTTTGTGAAACATTGATTAATCATACTCGAAAGCAATTTACCAATGGCAGCAAAAAAGAAACTTTGAATAAAGGCTCTCTGGTGGTCTGGGGAGTGMTGCTTTATCCAGGTACTGCAATGGGTTATAGTGTACAGAATCCAGTGACAGGTAAATCCCAGGCCTCGATTATTGACTCTGTGTGAGATTGAAAGTAGTAGTGTTGTTGTAGTAGTAGTAGTGGTAGTAGTAGTATTGTCCCCTTTTGCCTTACAGTGATGTTCAGTAGGTAAAGTGTGTAGAGTATTTTGAGGTTTGAAGTGTTATGCACATGGTGAGCTGTTCAAAACATAGACCTCACAAATCATTGGCCTCAGAAAACCACCAGTGCTTCTCCACCCTGAGCATGGAGGAAGAGGGCAATCAGCTCTTCTGCAGGTGGTGGTGTGTCGAGCTCTACCTCCAGCAGTGCCATCAGGTTATTCTGAGCTTTGAGCAGCTTCTGATATGGGTAGCTTTAACTGYTTTCAACATTGTATAAGGGATTATGCTGTTTATGTGAGAGGATCCAGAGTTACGGCAAAAATTGTAAATACATCTATTTTAAGAGCTTTGAAAGATGCTTTGGGTTTCCAGGCATAAACCAACTTCAGTGGCAGGGGAGGAGAAAGAGGCGAATATCCAATAACTTTCAGATGAAAAACCAACCCCTCTTCTCCTGATCACTCTGAGCTATGAGAATGAGAAAGGGTGGGGGTCCTAGAAAGTAATTTCTGTGCTTTCTAAGAAATGATTATTAGCCCTTGAAGTATTTCCTCCCTTGAAACAAGCCTGTTTCTTCTTTGATAAAGTCATCTTCAAGTGGTCAGAATATTATGATTTTAGAGAAACGTGATGATAAGAGTTGGCTCTAATGGTGGTTTTTGCAGAAGGATGTGGTTTGGGATACTTCACCTCTAACTGTAAGTCAGAGAAATTCCAGGTATACTTCTCTGGAGGGATTAAGGAGAAAGAGAAGATTGTGATATATACAAAGTATATAGTAGAAAGAAGGAAAAAAGCCTTGGCTATCCAGGAAAGGAGGTGTACTGCAAATGTACATTTGTGTAATTGTTTGCAAGTGCCACTTCCCTGTGATTCTTCTAACATTAATACTAGAACTGGTTGGAAAATGGTTCCGTTTTTGTTTCTTTTTACAAATCAGTTTAGAATTTTCCAAAAATATCCCTGCTTATTAAAACACACCAGCAGTTTTATTCCTGAAGAATATTTGAAGCTGTGAAAAATAGGAATTTCTCATTTTAGAGTATACTGAGCTTCTCTGTTTCCTGTTCTTCTGTATCATCAGTCTTGTTCCTTACAGTAGCTAGGAATTAATAAAGCAAGCTGGCAAATCACCTTTCCAAGGGAGTTTTATTACAAATTAAGGAATTTTCTGTCCTACAAGCCATACTTCTCTGAGTCTGCCATGAGTCTAACCGTGAAGTTACAGAAATATCTTCAAAAAAGGGGATTTTCATTCTTCCATTCTCTTTCAAGACAAAATGTATTATATTTTTGAATTTTACAGATAGTTTAGTATATTTTGAAGTACAATTTGCTTTGTTTCCCTCATTTTAGTATATACTACTAATGGAGCASTAAACAGTGAGTCTTTAAAAATGTCCAAAGGGATTAGTACAGAGTGCATGTAGTGTTTCAGCAGTGGAGGGAGAAGTGCTGCCTTCCCATATTGCCACCTTAGAGTGTATTTTGCCATAGAAACACCTGTTTTGAAAGGAAAAATACTCAACACATACATATAAAACTTGGAAAGAGCCTATTGTAGGTTCTGTAAGAGATGCAGCTTCCTAACCATTTTCACTTTCCGTCCGTGTTTTTTTTCCCTTGCCTGCCTTTGTGGGAGGACACGCGCTGCCAGTTCTCTGCCGTGAATAAGTAATTGAGCAGCGGGTGCCACGCTGGCGGGTGCCCTTGGGAAATGGCTCCCATCATCTTTGTGACCCACAGAGGCTTTGCTAGCCGCAGGCACTCATTTGACTCTTGGCATCACTGCTTTCCCTGGCTGCAGGAATACAGAATTATTAGGCTGCGGGAAGGATATCTCTGAAAAACAGTAAAAGTATCCTATATTTATATAAGAATCCCTCACTAACTATGTTAGAGATGTAATATCCTCGTAAATAGCTCTCTCCAATAGCTCTTAATATCTTGTTTCCAGTCTCACAAATCCTCATTAAGATTTATATGTGCTAGAAGCATCTGTTCACAGAAAATGAGCTTATTTATGTGAAGATTTCCTGCAAGGCTCAGCCAAGCTTCCCAATAAGTCTCCTGCGAAAAGGATGGTCCCTTTTCAGTGCCTTCAGGCGTACAAGGCCCTGCTATACACAGCACTCTGACTTTTGCTGCAGAGTGCTGATCTGCAGTATTAATTCAGTTGAAAAATAGCTCAGTGTTAACTTTTCCATGCTCAGGAAATCTCTCCAGTGGTTGTTAAGCAGAGGGAAATTTCTGCAAGTCCTTCCCCAGGAGTGCAGGTGCTGCTCTGTGAGCTCGTCTGGTGGCATCAGTTTTGAAGCTTGTAGCAAGGTGCAATGCAGGTGAAAGCGAAGGACTTGACTTCAGAAATTTCACCTTAGAAAATATTGTGAGAAATCAGAAAATGAATATAAAACCATTTCCATCATTTATTAGTTGCAAATAGGGTGTTTCTGTTACATAAAAAGGTTTTCAGTCCCCAAATTTGTTATAACAAAAGTTTTCCCTATATGTTTTCCCTATTTCTTTTTCTCAATTAGAACTGAGAAGATAAAGGATTATAAAACACAAAAAGCCTGTGTTACTAAACAGARTCAACAGATCACACTTATGATCATGAAAGGTGCCATAAAAACAATTAGCAATAAACAAGTCCTGAGAGGCTTGTAATCTAAATAGGCAAGGCAGCAGCTGAGAGCAGCATTATGCCAATTTTTGCGAATGGGAACCTGAGGCACGGGGAAGTGTAACACTTTGCCTGGCGTGGCCTCATAGATGTGAGCTGGGGCCAAGAAGGCGGCTAAATTCTCTGGAGTCGCAGTCTGCTGCATTGACCTGAAATAGTGGTGGATGGTGCTTTACACAGTGGACAAATTTAATTTATACAAATTGAATGTAATTTACAAAGAATGAAAGCTGAACATTTTAAAGTACTTTAAGATTGAAAAGAGAGACATAAACATGGGATTTTTTTTATATATTCCTGTAGGCTAAAATTACTATTGCTTTTTTTAAATCTCTGAAGCTTTAACTATCCCTTTTCTGAATTTCTGACTCATTTTGGTTCCTTTTCAAATTTCTGAATTGTCTTAAATTCTTTTTTAACCTTTTCTGCTTCTTTATTCAGCCACCTGAAGCATAGGAAGCTGTTTTCTCTTGACCTCAGGGAATTTGGGACATGAAGTGTAATCCAGGTCTGTAATGAAGAACAGTCTTTACATTAAAGGAAGTGATTTAGTGCTAATTCTTTAATTGAACTTSTTGACTATTGAATTAACAAGATTAAGATTTTCTAAAAATATGTCCTAGACATAGAGAGGATTTAAGGGTTGTTCATTTTGTTGTCTAAAGGTTGCCTCTATCCAAAAACTCCTTTTTTCAGTCTCACTTGTCTTTGTCTATTATCTGAATTTATCATGTGATGGGAAGTAAACTGCTTTGAAGAAAGCAGCATGATACAGGGAAACCCTTCTTTGTTATCTAGATTTTCCCTTCAGCATAAGTGTTCAGCTATGCCATTTTCCTCCCTTTTCTGAGCTAGCTATTTGTATGGGGTATTTTGTCTTGGAAGACAGAGCTTATGTTCTTCTTTGGTTCATATTTCCCTTTTCGGTAGAATGAGCTCGCTGACTTGTAAATTCTGGAACGGTTTATGTGGACATACTATATGTAAAAATATTTTGAGTGAAGAGAAGATGCATTGAAAGTTGTGAGTTCAAAGTCCTGACCCCAGTCCAGGATCCCACTCTTATCTGCAGTCCCCATCTTTGCTATTACTACAGAAAATCCACACAGGCTGCATCAGCCCTTTCTCACCAGCGGTCACAGAATCACAGAATCGCTGAGGTTG
>NW_020449307.1:3081671-3357671 GCF_003343035.1 Apteryx rowi | reverse complement strand
AGACATATATACATACTTTTTTTTATATATGTATATATAGTATATTTGCAATATATGTTAGACTATACCTGCATCATATGAAGGAGTGTGCAAAAGAGCTGGTATTAAAGAAATCAAAAAAATTGAAGAAAGCTGGACTTCCAAGCTGGCATGATTACAAAGCAGCATGGGGTGAGAACAGATCTCTCAAGTTAGGAGGAGGAAGGAGAATTGATGGTCTGCAGGTCAGACAGGGAGATAAGATCTTGCGAGGTGGAAGACGTGGTGCTTCAGCGCACAACCCCATTAGCAGCAAGGAGTGCAAGGAGGTGGAGGGAAAGTACCAGGGCTAAGCCTGTGCGAACGGCTCTAAAGGAAAGAGGAAAGTTAATGATAAGTTTTTGGCCAAGTGGTAGGGTAAAAGGCAAACTGTTTAGCTGAGATATSTTTAGAAAGAGAAGAAACCCAGGCAAAGGGGAGCAACTATTTGAAATTGTACGTGGTGAATGAATTAGAAATAGCAAGAGAAAGTTAAGAAGAGTTCATACCAAACATCACAGCGAAAAGGTTCTTGACTAGGAAATACATTTGACTGAGAAATAAACTCGGGAACGGGAAGTGGAAGAAGCCCCATCATTTGATATATTTGTAACAAGAGCAGACAAAGCTCTAGAAAGCGCGCTGTAGGGAACAGTCTTTTTTTGGCAGGGAGCGAGACTCGGGTGATGTTTTAGCTTCTTTCCGTCTCTAGCTCTGTTGACAAACTTATTAATTGGTGAGAATACCAGCAAGCCGTGGAATACATTTTGGAGAATTTTCATCACTGACATACCAAATAGAAAAAGCAACCTGAGTAAAATTTGCAGTTTCATGTAAGATAGTTGGGCAGAAAGACGTTATTGCTGTATTTTAATATCCCTTTTGCTGTACAGTACTTGAAGTGCCAGCTAGGTATAGCTTGCCAATTTTTATTCTGAAGTCCTRCTTTTCTATGGTAAGAGTATGATTTAGAGGAGATGAAATCTGTCCAACGTATTAGATTGTAACAAGAAAAGGACTTCAGCACATATCAATGTTGTAGTTGCGTTTCCTATTAAATCCCTTTAGCCAGACTTTGGAGTGTGGGCAGCTTTCTGAACTGTACAGCACCAGCTAGAGATTTTTTTAAGAAGAAAGATTAATTGTTGGGAATCAGTGAAAAAAATCTACAAATTAAACTGCCCTACATTATACTATCTAAATACTGCAGATTCACTGTATATCATCATTGCTCATAGTTTACAATAGTGCAATAATTCTTAACCAGCTCCTCTCCCTGTCCCTGTGAGACATTTTGGTGGGAGAGGAACTGTGTTTTCCCTACGCTTGGTCCCTTATTCATGTTCTCCCTCTCTCAGCTTGGCCGCAAACCACCAGAAGGTGCAAAAGTAGCTTTCATGCCCAAGGGCAGCTTTTTTATCCCATCCACTTGATTTTTCAGGCTCTTTGCCCAGACTGGCTCCACTGCCATGTTCTCCTCTTCCCTCCCCAGCACGGCTTGAAGGCAGAAGAAAGCAACAGGGAGGGCTTTGTGTTTCCTTGGTGTGCAACCGCTTTCGCTCCCAACAAAGAACAGCTGGCGAGCTGCGTAGAAAGAGGACTTGCCCTTTCTTCGGCTCCGGTGCCTGGGAGCAAGCACTCTCTGACTAGTGATGAATTGCAAATCCGGAGCAAGTTTACCAATATTGCCCTGAGAAGGCCCGGGGAGCCCTGGCTTCCCTTGCCAGCATCACCAGCGKGACTGAGAGGCCACACTGTGCCAGGGTCTGGTGAGCCCTGTGCTCTGCCTCTTTACTCTGCCATCGTTTGCTAGTGATGCTGCGCACCAGAGAGGGAAAGGGAAGGAGTTTTCAATCACGTCTGCTGTCTGTGTTTGTCAGTGGAAAAATGTAAATCTCTTGGGGGAGGAGCGGGAACAATTGAATTATTTTATGATGAGGCGCAGTAAAACTCATTTTAAAAATTATTGCATAATGTCCATAATTTATTCCCAGAAATAGTCCCAGTAGAGCTAATAAGACTATTATGCACTTAGAATTAAGTATGCACATAGGAGTTGGTAACATCAGAATCTAATGTTGTACTTCTATTCTTTAAAATCTCTTTGTGGAAAAATATCTTTCTTTTCTTTATCATTTCAGAGTTGTTTGTTAGAGGTTTAACAGCATGTTCCCAAATGTATTGTGAGCTTTGCAGGAACAGGCCGAAACTTCTTTTAAATGGAGTCTAAGGCTTTGAGCACTAACAGGGCAGAAAACCYAAAGGAAATGTAATGTTTCCTATTTTTAGTGTCCTGAGGTGACAATTCTATAGGGATGTAAGGAGGAAAGCACACAGTGGGAGAAGAATTTTAACAGAATCAGAAACTGAGAAATTGCACCTTCTGGATCTTCATGTGCTCAAAAATCAGATGCACTTAGAGGACATAGATGGAGAAAGGAACTAGAAAAATATGCTGGTAGTAATAACTAGGTGGGAGGTGAGCACAAATGCTGAAAGAAAAGAGGAGAGAGGTAGTCAAATTTATGAAATTTGATTCATTTCCAATAGTCACTTCTTTGACTGTTAAATGTATAGCTTTATTATATGTAATTTCTACTAGGCTTGGAACTTAGCAACGCTTCTTTGAGGCATGTCTTAATAACAGGAAGGGAGCAAAGGCCAGTAGGATTTCCAGAAAACTGGACAACTCTGACGTACTCCTCTGCTGCCCCAGGATTTTTTTGCTACTGTTACCAAAAAAGAATTCTTTTTAACCCACATCTCTCATTCAAATGAAGCATTTCCTGACCTCCGTTACACCATCTTTCTTACCACTACMTGTTACTGAGGTTTTGAAATTGTCCCTGTTTTACAATTAAATGTATTTGACAAATGTTTGTAAATAGTAGATGGGGTAACTCTGTCTATTAAAGGAGATACTAAGTGTTCTAGATGATGAATAGTTTCTCTGCAAAGAACAGCTACCTGTCTGCAAATGGATGTCCAAAGATCACAGAGGTCAGTTGTTTGGAAGAGCTCAGTTAAATGCATTTTCTATTTCTACACCAATATGGATTTTATAGAACAAAAATATATGTAAAAAGGTAGAAATATAGGCATTAAACTAACAACTGTTCTTTTGCAATACATAGTATTTTCAGTACGCATGGAGTTACTTTTTAAAGCATTTACTGCACCCTCTTAAATGCCTATGATTTGGCTTGCCATTTGAACAGCACTGCAAGAGCGGTGTCTGCAGACATACCCTGACAGAGCAGCACTAAGTTAGCCGTGCGCATGTTCCTCAGCGTGACGCTCGTGTGGCCTGTGTCCCTCGGGTGAACAGGGCAGGCAGATGTTTCAGCTTCACTGCCGTTGCTGGCGGTGCCCTACTGCTCTTTAGCTGCTGGAAAGCTCAGCAGAAACCTTCGTACTAAACGGGTGCGTGTGGAGGAGTGGGTGCCTGCAACACCACGGAGGCTTTAGAGAACGTTACAGTATAAAACAAGAACAGGACAAAATTCAAGGTAACRCACAGGTGGAAATTAGCACTTCAGGCTCTGTGCGGAGTTTTACRGCAGTCAAATGAACATTACAAGGTGGTTCCTGGTATGCACCGTGCATGAAAGCAGCTCGGGCTGCAGCTGTCTAAGCGTAGTTGCTGCCTGTAATGCCCCTTGGAGGGCACTTGACATCCATTTCTTCTCAGAAGGACTTGGACAAGTAGTCTGAAATTGCTGGGTATTTGTGTTGTCTCTCTCTTGCTGTTAGTGCAGAGAAACTGCTCATTGATCCGCAGTGCCTCCAGGCTCAGCCCTGCCCAGTCCATCAAGGCTGAGAGACTCCCCAGAAGTCCAGAGGAAGCACTATTCAGTGTTCCTGCCTTGACCCCGACAGTCTCTGCTTTTATAGATGACTTTTGGAGCACAGAAATAATAAAAAAAAGAGATCTTTTTCTATCTTCTTTACCTTTAGGGGCTGAAATTGCCAAAGCTTTGCTCCTCTCCAGAGACCTTTAGCTGAGGTTTGTCTGCGTCTCATCCCTCCTTTCCCAAACTGTCTACTCTGTCTATAAAAAAAATCAAAAACCTCAATACAGTCCCAAAAAAGATCTGTCATGACTGATCCCAGTTATGCCTTCCTGTGCCCCCTTTTGCACCAGTATTTCACCTTTATCTTTCTACAGAGCTGTTTTTTGACTATATCTCAGTTGTTTTGCTTTCTAATCGCATAGCTGCCTAAATCCTAGTGCTGGCACAAGGGAGGCACTGGAATCCCACAGCTGAAGGAAAGAAAGGGGTAAGAAGAGCACTTTTGATGGGAGTACAGATTTGGGTTGGTTAAGCGGATTATGAAAATATGCCAGTAGTGGGCAGTTTAAGGTTTGCATGGGTTGTTAGAGCTTTTAAGTTATCTTCCTTAGGGTACAAGAATAGCTATATGTTGCCAAAAATTTCTTCAGCAACTATTAGCTGAGCTCATCCGATCTTTTAGGACTTTACCGTCTCTGTCATTCTAGCCAGCTGACTGTTTTTCAAAGGTTAAATGACGAAATTCCTTCCAGATCGTTGTGCCTTTGAAGGAGAGCTGCCATTTCTGTTCCTGTAGTGGGAAAGTGCGGTATCTTACAAAGGAAGTGAAAGGACCAAAAAGTCACCCTCAGAGCAGGGGTCTGACACCAATARTAATCACATTTTTCATTTAATGATTGTTTTGGGCTGATTAAATTGTTTATCAAGCACTGTTCYCTGAAAATAATTAAAATGTTGCAAATGCAGTTTTCAAGCTGGGGCCTGAATATGAACTGTGTAGATATGATTTTGATTTTAACTATTAGCTCATTAACTATTACTCATGGAATGCGGTTGCTCACTCAGCTCACATGCTCTTGTTTCTTTGCCCTGACATTTGTGATGTTCTTGTGGGAAATCAGTATTTTAAATCCCTTTTGTTGTGAATAAATTTGTGCATGGACTTCTCTTTACAAAGTCTATCAAAAATAAATAAAAGGCAGCAAATACATTTGAAGAATTTAATATTTAAGAAAATGTTCACACACATCTTTTCTTCATTATTTTCCCAGCCATAAGTCTTGACTAAGATTAAATACTGGGCCTGATTATGTTCTACAGGATATAAGCTTCATCTGTTCCAAAAATAACATTCAGCTCTGCAACTATTAACCTTTCCTTTTAGAAATAAATGCTAATAAAAAGCAAATAAATGCAACCATGTATTATGYGTATTCTTTTTACATATGTTTTACAGAGTTCGTTTAGTAGAAAGAGGATCTCCACATAGTTTGCCCCTCATGGAGTCAGGAAAAGTAAGTACTGAAAGAAGATTTGAAACATCCTTTATGGTAAATATTTTCTGTAAATTTCCATTTGTGTTCATTTTTGAAGTAAATGTAGTGTTCAGAAAGGCTTTATCAATCATGCAAACTGAAAACCTGTCTTCTTTCCTGGTGGAGTTACAGCACAATGGCAGTATTACTGATTTATTGACGCTCTCCCAAAAGCTATGCCTCCTTCTCTTATGCAGGAATCATTTCCCACTAGTAAGAAGGAATTTCATCCTCCTCACCTCAGTCTTGAAAAGAACAACACATGTACCATTCRTAAAGGCAGTTTTATCCATGTCTTATCTATGCCTCCATTATCCATCCATCTCCATTGAGGACTGAACTGTTTGCCAACATTTTACTCATAGGCTGCTGACCATCTGCAGAGGGGATGTTTTGGGGGGCAGCGTCTTTGTGGGGCGGGTTGTGAGGACCGTGGAYGGGCCCTCAGAGACCTGGGAGGACTTCCCAGCTCTGCCACTGGCCGTCTGCATGCCCATGGGGCAGTGACGGAGCACCACTGCTGCACGCGCTCTGCCTTCAGGACAAGGAGGTCCTGCAGCTACTGTGCCAAGCCACCGAGGCAGTCCCAGCTCACTGACTGCCCTTGACGCTGTGAATACTCATCTACAGCTTCCTGATTTTATCTCTGCAAACAGTCATGGTCATAGGATGCTCCCTTTTCTACTCCAGGGTTTACGTCTGCCCACCTCTGTACTGTTTGAAAGGCCAGTGCATGAAGTCACTGGCAAGAGCCAACTTCTTAAAAGATTTCATGGTGTCCTTGGCTTTTTGTTTCAGGCCAAAGTTTCACGTGGATAGGGGGTTTTCTGTAAACCATTTCTTCTAGTATGTGCTATTGGAGAGACTTGAAGTCTTTTGATAGGGTTTTATAGTGTAGGTGAACATTTGATTTCTGAGGAATTTTTAATGATAGCGCACCTTTTACAAAGAACTTTTGTAGCATTTCCCAAGTATCTCAGAATTTATTACATTTATTGACTGTTTTAATTTTTTATATGTCTACTTTAGTTTTTTAAGGATATCTACTAGTTTCTTATGAAGGTTTGGGAGGAAGAAGAATCAGCATACGATTCCATAAGTAGATATCATTTGCTTTCTCACTGTCTCRTTTTTTACTTCAACAGATCCTCCCAGGAGTACGTATCATTATTGCTAACCCAGAAACAAAGGGACCCTTAGGAGATTCTCATCTTGGTGAGGTGAGTCCTGAAAACTTACCTTTGTATACTCTGAACTAAATTACTGGGATAAAGTCATCCTCATGTAAGTTTAATGTATGTATGTTTCCCATAACACGTATTATTAAATGCCAGGTTAACAAAATTGTAAGTGATACAGACCTCTATAATGTATAAAGTTACAGCAAGATATTTATATCACTATTAAGATTTTTATTGACATACTTGATAAATACTGATAATAGCTCGAGTTTATATAAAATTTTTTWAAAAATCTGCTTTTTCCAGCTACATTTTCTACTTGATGCTTGACTAATTCTGATGAAAACTTACATGAAAAAATAACTGTATTGATTAGTCTAATTTCAGCTAGATGGGGTTCTAATGTTATTCTCTTTATAATCATTGTGCTTCAATGCACTAAAGTATTCTCATTAACTGAGATGAGCAAGGCTATCTATTTTTCCAATTTATTTTATGTTTCGAAAGAGAAAAAAAAGCTTAAAATGTTTATTCTCAGGGAGCAATTAAAGATCTAACTAACAAAATAAAGAATTTGCTTAGTCATAATTAAAATTACAGTCTAATCTGTGAGATTTGTTTGTAAGATTTCATTACTATGAAACTGTAAATGTTTCCATGATGCCTTAAATTAGATGAAATGAATCCTTCTGTATCAGTGAAATTACCCCGGCCTCCCCCGCCAAGTAATTTCACCCCTATTTTTTATGTTGTAAACAACCCCACCACCACTACTGCTGCAGAAGGTGTCTCTCTGGTTGGTATTCATAGGGGATGCCCTGCTGGGGTAAATGCACTGATCCTAGAGTGGGGCACTAGGGAAAGAGTGCTGTGGTCTATGGGCTCTGCTGGAAATTGCCATAACCCGAGCAGCCCTCAGAGCTAGCCAAGCCATTGGAGGAGTCTGTGCAGCCTTAGGGCAGCCTGAGGCCGAAGGCCACGGTGAAGGTGTCCCTGCTTGCACGCAGTTGTGAAGCCAGTGTCCCCTTCCAAGAAGCACCACTCTGACCTGC
Source organism: Apteryx rowi (assembly GCF_003343035.1). Lineage (NCBI taxonomy): Eukaryota > Metazoa > Chordata > Aves > Apterygiformes > Apterygidae > Apteryx > Apteryx rowi. The sequence goes on along the minus strand of NW_020449307.1, from coordinate 3,350,091 downwards.
ACTCTGACTTCGGGGGGGGGTGTGTGTTAAATTTGGGTCTCAGCTGTGCCTGAAACTGGGTCAGTAACTGTTTCAGAAACAGTGTTAAAAGGTATTATAATATTATCTACTATGACTAAAAATATTTGCATCAAGAATTTTCAATAATGCTTCATTCGGAAACCTACTTTAATTAATACCAGTATAATTGCTTTTAACTTAGATATGGGTTCACAGCACTCACAATGCCAGTGGGTATTTTACCATATATGGAGATGAATCTTTGCAATCAGATCATTTTAATTCAAGACTCAGCTTTGGAGACACACAGACTATTTGGGCTCGAACTGGCTATCTGGGCTTCCTGAGAAGAACAGAACTTACAGATGCAAACGGAGGTAAGAGGTTTCTTGTCATCTGCCCAAGGTCTGTGCACATAATTTGGACAGCGCTAGCAAAGCTGTGGGTTGTTTTGAGGCTGGCACACTGTGTCTCTTAGCCTGCACTCTCAGATATGTTCATTCTGTAAAGACTGTACACCTCCAAAAAATCCTTTGTTACAACAATCAGAAAATAACCCAATGGGTAAGTTTTGCCTGCTGAAACTCTTAGTTGCTTTCCCCTTGCCATAACATAGGTGCTTGTGTTTTCTATATGGACTATAAATCCCCTCAACCGGTGATTTTTTGACACTGTTAATATGCCCAGTGTATAAGCATGAAAAATATTAAATATTTTTAAAATATCATAGTTTCTCTCTTTCTTGCTGTCAGATCTGCAGTAATACATTCATATGTATGCAAAAAGCCTTGTTGTGAATCTAAGCCCTGTCCTTCCTGTGAAGACCACCTTCTTGGATAATTCCTGTCTTATAAAGTTATTAATAGAAGCTGTCCATTTCTTGAATTCCTCTGTCATTAAAACTGCAGGGGAAGGTTGCCAACATCTTATACAAGCAGTAGTCTGCAAAAGAAGCTACAGAGTATTTGGTTTTCAGTCAGGGACCTACAGGACCTCGCTTTTTGTTTTTATGACATTTCTTATCTTGTGTACACATGTAAGCAAACAAGTGCTGCCGGGCACACAACGTCAGTGAAAGTCTCTGCTTGGGAAAATGTTCACACGAACACACTTGGGAAAACTTCACTGTTATTTTTGCAGAACACAGTGTCATGAGCAGAGGCTGGCATAGGTGGTAGCCAAGGTTGTTGGCAAAGTGTTGTTTCCAGTGATGCTGCAGCCGCTTACAGGAGTGATCCCAGAGCCACTGTGTCAGTGCAATTAGAATAGAAGCTACTCAGCCACAGAGTGAATTCATCAAATCTGAAAGCATTTTAGTAATTGCTCTGGATTACAACTGCTGTCTATGTCCTTTTGTTAACATCTTCCTGAAGAGATTTAATTTCAGTTGTGTAGGCTTTTCTCATTCCATAATGATACCCCAGCCTTGGGAAAATACAGGATTCTTTGAGGATATCAAAACTTTAGTGTCCAGATGGCTTAAATCTTCCCCTGGCAAAGAGCTGCTAAGCCTCTGTTGTCTTCCCATTTTTAGCTTCCTGTTGAGAAAATTCTCTGTCCTGTATTACTGGTTGAGGTAGTCTTGCCGTTGCATTGCTACCATGCAACTATCTGAATTAATGTAAACTGCCAGTTATCTGCTCTTACGTCTATTAGTGAATATTATTTCCTTCATGGATGACATAAAGTAGTTTATTATTGGCCTAGTATCTTTTTAAAAGTCTCCTTTCAGCCTCATTTATTTCTTAAGTCAATAAGAATTCATACTCTAAGAGAATTATTCTTCCATGCTTGCCATTTGTCTTAATGAGCATTTTRACATCTAGTACAGCGTACTTATTTCTAGTTTATAGATAAACACCTTTGTGGCCTTAAGCATCAGTGTTGAAATTCTCAAAGCTACTACAAGAGCATATTTTGAAGTATTAGGGTCAAGTCTATCCTTTCTCCTTGAACACAAAAAGAGAGAAACAAGGGAGTCTGTTGGCTACTTAGGGAGCCTTAAAAAGAGGAGAGGAGTTTGTTCAGCATCCGCTCTTGAGGGAGACAGGAATTTGTCTGACTCTCTTTGGATAAATACATCTGTCTTTCTCTTCTTCAAATCAGAGCAGTGTTCTGTGTTCCTGTCTTCTGCTTTCTGCTGTGCATTGCGTTGCATTGCAGTAATGCAGAATGTTCATTCGTTTGGAAATCACTTTGGGGTTTCAGAAGTTCAAGGATAATTTATAAATGTTATATTTACTTTATTTATTTATTCGTGTGAACATTTTTGTAATTTCATATACTGGCGAATAAAATCATTATTTTTTTGCCTTACAACTAGAACGCCATGATGCACTTTATGTTGTGGGTGCATTAGATGAAGCCATGGAGTTACGAGGGATGAGATATCATCCGATCGATATTGAGACCTCCGTAATTAGAGCACACAAGAGCATCACAGAATGGTAAGGATTATATAACAGTGCAGCTCTTGTATAATGCTGAAGTATCTATAATGTCTGGGGGTTTGCTTGGGTGTTGCAATTGATCCAGGAAATGGTCTGTCAGGATATTCATAGAATTTATAACTTAGCTGTAAATACGTCTTTAGGTTGAAACTTCTCACACCCAGATTTAATCAGGAAGGACTGTTTTCTGTTAAGATCATTCTGTATGTTTCTTTTTTTGTGTTTTTAAGTATGCATGAAGGATTAAGGTTTTAATTAGACAGAGCCAAGCAGCTCCCAGGTAAGTCAGTAGTTACTCCTTGGAGTTTTAGACTTATGTTCTAATCAGAACAAACAAACTGGCATAAGCGCAAGCTTTAAGAGCCTTATTAGAAAGAGCAAGCAAGCAAACATTAAAAATAAATGAACACACTAATAAACTTTATTAGTGAACACACTGTTACTTTCAAATTGGTTATTAATAAATCAAGAAGTGATCAAGGTCACAATGGAAACTGAATCAGTAAACCAATAGGTTAATAACGGTGTTGTCTTAATCAATGTATCACATCATCAAATGCACACAGCAAGTAATCATTTCTTGAAGCTGACAAAGGAACAAATTGCTTTTCATTATTCTTGCATCAGAAGACTGAATCAGTTAGTTGTTTTGTTTTGATCTAACCCCAGCTCAGCTCCTTTCCCTTCAGCCAAAAAATACACTGTCTCAACAGTCAGAGCAACTTAGCTAGTATGAGATGTGACCTCCATTTTTCTTTTCAGTCCTGGCTAAGGTGCAACCTGGAGCAGTAAACTTAACAATGAAGCACAGAGACCATACTGGTTTCTTTAGTCAAAACTCCTTGCTTTTTTCTTAAATATCTATTACAATTAAGGCCATTAATTGCTTGGCTGACTGTAACTGAGGTTCTGTCTTGTTGCAGCCTCCATAGAGCATCAGCATAGCTGGTAAGGTGTCATCTCTGCCAAGCCAGGCATTAGACAGGGTGGAGGATACTCAAGTCCTCATGTAGACCAGTACAAACACTCTAAGGATACTGTGAAATTCTCCTTTAAAACCTGTCAGATCAATATCAGCAGTGGATGAAGTCTTCAGATCAAGCTATTTAGAGACAACTCTTATAAGACAGCCACAGATTTTAAGGTGAAACATGTAGCAGGACTGCAGACAAGGAAATTCATAAATTCCTGTGTTCAGCAGTACCTGTTTGTCACAGATTTATATGTCCTCAGAGTGTGGGCTCATGAGCAGTAAGTAGCTATATCACACTACAGAAATGGTCATCACTGGTTTCAGTGGCCAAAAATTATGTTTCTTTTCTCAAGAAAGACTACCGAGTGCTTATTGGGGATCTTTCCATCCTTCCCTTATCATGGAAATCCTGAGTGGGATAGTGACAACTACAAAGGGTTGGGGTAAGCTGGGGTAAGAGAAGGGCCATTGGATTTCCACAAGGAGGTAAATATACATGCAGATACCTCTCAGTGCCTTAACCCTGCCCGGTATTTGGATGATAATGTACAGGCACATATGCGGAGAGAGGTTTCAGAAAACGTTATGTCATACTATTACCACCTCTTGCCCAAAGACATAGCCAAAATTGAAGGTCTTTAGGGTTGTTATCACCAGTAAGAGAAATTGCTGATGAATGTTCTCTGAGACATTCTCGGAGATGTTTCTCTGATGTGGTCCTTGCAGAAAATGGACACGCACTAGTGCAGACCAACAGCATCTGTTTTGCTCACAGTTCCCAACCTCTTCCTAACCAGTGATCTGCCTAATGGTCCTCTTCAGCCACCATCGTTGAGTTTTTATTCACAGTGCTTGTCTTGACTGTCCTTGATTTTTCTCAATTTCTGTTTCAACTTCTTCTAGGTCTTCCACTTGTCTTTGGCAAACACCCCGTGAATAATAGCCAGTAAAACCTCTCTTTTCATATATACCATGTACATGCCTTTATTTGGGATGGTGGCATAAGTCTCTGTTTTTGTTGGAGGCCACTGTTGTTTCAGTTATGAAGATCCATTAGGGATTTAACTGCATTGATATCTGTTGCAAGCAAAAAGTACCGGGTACATCCAGTCGATAGATTCTAAAAATAGCCTCAACTTCAAAGAAACACATGTTCATTTTGAGACATATAACTCAGTTAAGGGAAACAGTGACTTGTTGACTGGATATATGATCCTGCTGTGCAACTTCTGTTCTTGAGCAGAATGACCTAAGGGTCATTTAAAATTATTCTTTTCTCTTGGCAATTTTTAGCTGCATAAAATCGGCAGCCCTCTAACTCTGGACCCCTTGTGTCTTAACATGTAACAACCAAAAGAATGGGACACAGTTCATTTCTGTTGCAATGTCTAACTAGGCCATGCATTTTCAAAAGTGTTTTTAATAATGCAATATACCTTTAGAAATAATGTATGTGTATGTAACTGAATTAATGCACAGTGTTGGCTCATTTAAACTTCAAACCCTTGAAAGAAGAACAGAACACAGCTTCTTTGAACTTGGAAGGAAGCGGTTTTCTCTTGCACGTAATGACAAAATAGGTAAAGCTACACAAAACATTTGGAGGAGAAAAACATTATGGCCCTATTTCTCTGGAGGTGTTTCAGCAACTTCCTTGCTATTCTTGAAGTATTGAGTGGAATGGAAGCAACAGCAGGGGCCATTCCCAGCTCAGTGCATTGGCTGTGCTGCATCTTTTGAGCGTGACTCTGATTTTTGAGAAAGTGCAGCCCTCCTGAGTCCCTATTTTTTTTCTCACGGCTACAAGGGTAATATATTCATAACAGATACATGCTGGCCAATACAACTTCGTCTCAACTGGTGGGAACACAGAAGGCAGTCTTTGCTTGTACTTACAGTGGTCACCAGTGGGTTATAACCATGATTAGTGAAATGATTTTTAAATAAAATAGAGACCCTCTTAGGAGTGTCAGTAACTATAGGAATTGATAGCAGCTTCATGCAGATTTAAGGGATCAGTCTTTTGGACTCAGACACACCAACTCCTCCTAACCCATATTTTAGAGACCTGCTCCTCAATCTTGCCATTAATTTCTTTCCCAGGTAACAAGCTAACAGTAGTTTAAAGCATGGGTTCAAGTGCTAACTAATATTTTAATAAAACTTCCCAGGCTTTTTTGTTAAAATATGTGTAATATTAATTTAGATGTTTGCACAGCAATCTATCAAAATTCTAGGACCTCGCTGGACACAGTCACCTGTGCAGGCAGATACTTCATTTTGTTAATATTCAGCATCAATCAAAACTTACTAGACCTTCTGCAAAAACATAATTACAAATTAAAATTAGTTTCAAAGCAGTACCAAGTCAAAAGGAGGCTGCACAGCCTTCCTTTGACTACCCATTAATTTTCCAAATCAATAGTCACAAAAGAATTTAGTCAAACAATACTTCAGTGGGATCTGAAAATGAAATAAAATTTAAAAAAAAACAAGTACTTTTCTTCTTAAATCTACTCTTTCAAGCATCAACATAAAATGTATTTTTATAGCTAACTTCTCAGCAAAGGTGTGATACCAAAGCGCAGGGATTTTCAAAGTTGTCTTAGTAGACCAAAACAATGCACTTTTGCCTCAGTCAAGCATTGACCTTAGGGTAAGTAGCTCTTTTCTGAAGTTAACTTATATATGTAATATACTCAAACTTTCAGATGCTTCTTATGCTCAAGCCAGTTCTGGAAAATCCTCCCCTGATTTTACAAGGCAAAGAAGGATAGAGTACAGCCTTGACRTCCGAGTTGTGTGTGTAGAATATTATTACTTATGTGATGGCGTAGAGTAGAGCAAGAAATAACAGTGGTCCGTCTGTCTTACACACCCACAAGGACTGCTCCTTGTGGCTCCTGAGTCCTGCTGACCTCCTGTGGGACTTCTGAGGCTTTGGAGACGTTTGAGAAGTGGGGTGGAGGAAGGAGGAAAGGAGGGGAAAAATGCACCAGACTTTCTTTCCTTCCAATCTCCCATATGTGGAAGGACAACTTCTTCAATATTTGGCTTTAGAATGGAACCAGACTGTTTCTTACTGGCTCCTTACATGACAGGCAATGATTAGACTCAAGTTTCTGTAAAGATTAGTCAAATGTTTAATACTGCAGCACTATTAAAGTGCGGGCTAATGGGGCTGGGTTTTTGCCACAGCAGTTGAAAGAAACAGTATGCAATGTGGACTGAAACCAGTAAAGAGAATTAATACTACTTTTTCTTTCATTCCAGTGCGGTGTTTACCTGGACAAATTTATTGGTYGTTGTAGTTGAGCTGGATGGATCAGAGCAAGAAGCCTTGGACCTGGTTCCTTTGGTCACCAATGTGGTCCTTGAGGAACATTATCTGATTGTAGGGGTGGTAGTGGTTGTGGACATTGGTGTAATTCCTATCAACTCCCGTGGAGAGAAACAACGTATGCACCTACGAGATGGATTTTTGGCAGACCAGCTAGATCCCATCTATGTGGCCTACAACATGTAGTCTTGTACCTTAAAGCTTCCATGGACTTTACTATAGATGTATAAAATTTTTTGGTGTCCACTAAAAAAACGTGCAGATAAGATGCTGACACTCATCAGAATGGAACTGTTTCTATTATGACTTTTCAAAGCAGTCACGATTGGCAGGAAATAAAATGTGAAATGTTTTATTTTACCACTAAATTTTAGAACAGAAGGACTATGGGGTAAGGCCCTTCAGTTTGTTGGAAAAGCCCATTTTAAATCTTTTTTTTTTTTTTTTTTTGCTTATTGGACATTACTGCTTTCTGAGTAAATGTGGCTTTGTATTTTACGTTAAGTAAGCTGAAGTAGATTTTTTTTTTATTCTGCCCTCCAAATGGATTCTTTTTAAACAATTTGCATACTAATACAAAGACTTGTTTTGTTCATTTGTTTTAATATGTCATAAAAAGCTGATGAATGCAGATCCGTTACTAATTTAAGCCATTTTAGATTCCCACCTGTTAGGAAACTACGTAGTGGTACGAGGAGAATACCCAAAGTAGCACCTTCCAATTAGAACTCTAGCAGCTTTCTGTCGGAGATGCTGAAAGCACAAAGGCCAAAGAGCCTTTGCGGTTGGCATTAGAATGGAAGAAATTTATAAATAAGGTGTATTTCGGCAATGAACTTGCAAATATCTTTGTACTAAACTAAAAAGATAAAATAAGTTAACTACTTCTTCTGTAATTATGTACAAAACGTTTAATTTATTTTGATCTCTTTAGAAGTATAAAAGAGAAAAAGCATTCAAGAATATTAAACTCTTGAAATGTTTGCTAATATAAAAACAAAGTGTTGTATTATCTTGAGTGGATAGTATCACATCAAATATATATATATGAAATATAAATTCACTAATGACAAAAGATTTTAAAGTTTAAAATGCAGTACTTGTCACTTGCATGGTGTCTCCCACTGTAGATAATCAAATGTTACTCACAAATTTTTTGAAAAAGCAATCCTGGATTGCTAAGTATCCCTGTCTAAAAGAATCCTCTAGATACCAGCAAGTGGAATTATTGCTGCCTTTAAGGCAGTGAATGAATTTAAAACTAAAAAATGCACTACAATAATTTTTTTTTTCTTTGCCATGGAGGCAACAATAAATATTCGTGCTGGCATGTGCATACACTTGTTAGACTTAGAAAAGGCAGGTTGAGGAATAGCACTGTTGTCTAGCTGCAGAACTTTGTTGCACAATTTTTTCATTGTTTTAGTTGGTGTTTTTATTGCTATAAGGAAAAGTTTTGGGGTTATTTGCACAGAGTTATCAATTTGCCTCTCAGCTAGATCACATAGCTTGGTGGCTAATGCATCCAGTTTACATTTACAGAAAACGATTGTTTCGATGGTCTTTAATTTATTCCTTAACAGAGAGGAGCGTGCAGTCACTACAACTGATTTGGCACAAATCGTGCATCTGCTAACTAGTCCCTAAACCAATTAAAAAAGCAGAGGAACTGAACCGCCTGTTTTAAAGAACGGAGTCCCGTGGTCGCCCATCTGAGGCCATCCGTGGGAGAAGAGTAGGAAAACATGCATCACAGCTGCCTTCATTTTATTACCTTTGGATAAAAGAGAGGTTTGATTTCCCAGTTCTGTTGTCTTCCCTGCAGCCCTTTTCTTTTAACCTTTCCGGTTCCTTCATGTGGTTGCAACCGAATTGACCTATTTGTGAGCAAGAGTGGGATTTACCAGCTGCGGTCCRAGAATGCTTTTCTTAGTGTCCAGAATACGTTCATGTGCTGGCTCTCATTACGGGATATGCATGACTAAGATCGTTGCAGGGCAAATGTAATCATGTTCTTAACACGTCCAAGGGACATATTTTGTCTGTAYAACAAGTGGACCCCTGCTAATGATAGTTTTGTTTGGCTTCTGAGTCTCAATGCTGGTTGTTTAAAATCTTTTTAAGAGGTAGGGACATTTTAGTCTGCATGTACAGTACAGAGCATCTTACCACATCAGCCTTGTTTTATTTCAGACCATCCTTTCCGACTCCACTGTCCTGTGAATATCCCTATTCATGCTTTGAAGACCAACCCTATAGTTTGTCAGATTCATTTTCTGCTCCCTATAAAGAATAAAATCTGTTCTTAATGGCAAGTTGTTGTAAGGTTTCAGACAAGATGTTGATTGATTACAAACATAATTGCAGTGTGTGAACTAACTTGTGAAGTCCCGCTATCGCTGATCTCAGTACTGCGAAACAAATTCAGCTGTCATTTAAGGCATCACTTTAACCTTCACGAAGTCAACTTTGCATTTGTAGAGAAAAAAARACCTGCAATGCAGTTGTGAAACGCAGTTAATAACAGCTCTCTTCTGCAACCTGTCATCTGTGGTTGTTAAATTCTGAGTTAAGAGAAATAATAAACTGAGTTTCTGGTTTTGTTGTGCAAGCAAAAGGAAGGAAACATTTAAGCACCATCAGACTGAGCAATAAAGAAGGATTGTTCTGTATTAGAAATTGTACTGTAGATAAACCATTCATGAGAATGTATAAAATGTTTGTCTTGTGACCTTGTGCTTTTGAAGTCAGACAAAACCATGTAATCAACTCGATGCACATGCACAAAAAAGAGGGTACACAATGAACATTTAAACACAAAACTAATCAAACAGGAGCAGATTCCTCATGGTGCTTGTTTATTATATATATTTAATCCTGCTTGACACTTTACCCAAGGGAAGACTGTCCCTTTTATCAGTTGAATGTTAGCAGCGTTATTTCATAGAGTGTGGTGACTGGTTAGAGAAATTCATGTAACTCAGCCAATCACAGTTTCAAACAAAAATTTTTATGTGCAAAGGACAGCAACCTTCTTGTATGTTAAACCACCAGTACGCTTTGTACATCTGTGATAACGCCTGTTTTATATTCAAATGAACAAATAAAAGCTTTTATTTTTGTTGCTCTGAAAATATCAGTTTCTTAATTAGTCATCTAAAAATGAGCTTCCTAGAGCTGCATAAGCTCTGTGGAGGAACACTGATAGCTATACTGTAATTTTATTTTGTTTACCTCTCTTGTTGCATAATTTATTAGTACAAATCATGATACTTTTAACAATGTTTAAATACTGGTGTGGGCATTTATTGCTGAAAGACTTTCATATGGCAACAAATGTTTTTTGTGAAATGTTTTTTTAATTCTTTTTAATATATTCAAATATACTGTTCACATTTTTGCTGAAAGTGTAAAGATTATTGTAAGCTTGGTAACATTTTGTGAGAAGCAATAACAAGCATTAGTRCTGTAAAACTCCTCAAATTTGTCACATCACTTTTGTTGCAAGCTATTGCTACTGGCATATTTCTAATCAAACCCTTAAGTTATTGATCGGAGTGTTAACATTTCTGCTGGAGCTTTCTGCCAGTGTAAAAAGATGGTTAACTGGTTTGTCACAAATACAGGGCTAGAACCTCTGTATAAATTCAGACGCTTTGGGTGGCCAGACAAAAACACTAGGAAACGTGATCTACCTATTTCCATCAGCCCTTTGCAAAAATAACATGATTTCTAGCGCTCCTCTGGTTCGCAGCCAGTAGCAGCTGCTACAGAAGACAGGACTGGAGCTAGCTCCAATTTTTGAGCTGTGATTTCAGCGGATGAAATTCTGAGTCTCCCCTTTCTTTGGTAGCCCAGCTGAAAAGTTCAGAGAGTAAAATGCAGTTTTCGGTGGCTGAGACTTCACGTAGCTCGACAGAAGACCTTGAGATTGCAAGCGTGAGCGTGGCCACCGGCTCCCCGCTGGCTTCACGCGGGAGCCGCTCGAGCAGCAGCGTGGCAAGGGAGGCRGGCAGGGCTGCCGCTGCCCTCGCCGCGCTGCGCCCGCCGCCTGCCGGCTCGAAGGACCTGCGTGTCAAGGGCAGAGAGTGGGGCAGGAAACCGCAAGAAGGAGAGGGAAGGTTGGGGCTCGAGGAGGAGGACGGCAGGACAGCAGATAGTTCCTGAGCATTTTTATGTATCATGTTATGCAAAAGCAGGGGTTTGATGGTTTTATGACTATTATTTTTAAAAGGTAAAAATTCTTCAAGTTGCATTTTAAAAATCGTTTTGACAAATGGTGGCTCTCGTGCTTTCGAGCTGCTGAGGACCTCAACAAAAATTTTGTGGTAGATGTGTGTGCAGGAGTGTCAGTGTGCATACAAGGCAACAGAGGTGTGAGAACAACTTCGTACAGAACAAGAACACTGTAGTTTTTTCATTATCAGGTTGATACTAACAAGAGGATAATATGTAGCTGATGATACATACTGGGAAAAAAGCCTTATTAAAGACCTTGCAGCTTCCTCCCATGCTGCCTTTCCGTGCTGAGCCTGTTACCGCACGCGCAGCCTGTGACTTTGGGGCTGCAAAGCGAAAGCCCCACTGAGGGCAACTGCATGTGCTGCTGAGCTCCATTGGGCGAACRTGTTTTTCAACACAAAAATCTGCTTTATTCACCTTTGTCATCCACAGGGCAGGGGAGGGGACGCACACAGTCACACAGTAAAGCCTCACCCATCACCTCAAACGAAATCACAGAAGAGCTGGGTTTGGAGGACCTCTAACTTTCTCCAGCACAGCTCCTTGCGCTCAGCCCGCGTGGTGGCAGACCTGTCCCTGCGCCCGTGGGCTGAGCCGCCCCAGGCCCTCCCGCGGCTCCGCGGTGAGGCTGCACCCCGCTCCCCAGGCAAGAGCCAACCTGCTGCTGGATTTCTTTKGTAAAAAAAGAACTTTTTTATTTTGTATTGGCTTAAATTTGAAGAGAAAAAACGTAACCAAATTCTATACTCTGAAAATACAAATGCATCATTTCATTTGGGGATAAAATTAAACATTTTCTTTCAACCTGAGCCAACCTTTGTTTTCCAGAGTGCTTCATTTGGCAGCCCACCTTCCCAAAAGCTCCTGTTCACCTTGCTCAATTTCGATAACCAGGCTTTTCCTCCGGGGCTTTTCTGGTCTCTTTTGAGCAGTGCCACCTTAATGCCGTTCCAAAAATCCTCTCGCAGGAATTGCCTCATTTGTACTGTGCTTCACTGAGGATAACGTCTTTTAAACAGCAGCTCTCTCATTCTTCTATCAGTCCATTTCTATGCATTTTTTAGCACTCATCGTGATGTTGGGAAGTGCATGGCATTTTAGATCAACCAGACATTCCCTAAGGGGATCATAATGCATCACACTAGTCAAAGCTGGTAACGGGAACACCCTTACACTTCCTTTCTGGTCTACATGGAGAAGAGTTCTTCAAAGCCAAAGCCCTATTGTATTCAGGGGAAAAAAAAAAAAAAAAAAACAAGTCTTTGCCTCAGGGATCCCACAACACAAATAAAAAAAGAAAAGAAAAAAAAAACAAAATTGCAAAATATTATGAAACTATTACCAGTTAATGGGCTAATCCGAAAGGCATGAAGTTGATCTTGTTTTAATTTCATGCTTTGGTGGCTTGACAGTGATAGGCTTCATGCAAGGAAGTGTCCTGTGGAGGGATTTGAATGAGGAGACGAAGCAGATGGAAGCACAATGAAAGAGAAGGGTTTCCAAATGCAAGTGGCAGCATGTGGGAAAGGTTGAGAGATGCCCGGGAGAGGGAATGAGAGAAGACTTGTGCAGATGGAGTCAAATGGCTGCTTTGTTTTTAATGTTCTGGTTTAGAAACTGACCCTGCATTACTGTAGAGGAAGCCAGCAGAAGAAACCATAAAAGATGGACAGTTTTAGGAGTAGCGTTTGGTGTAGAAGAGAGAACAAAAGGAGGTAAAGCCAGGAAAGAGAAGATTGTACCTGTGGCGGTAAGGCCTAAGACTGAAAATTTCTAACTATGTGGACTCAGGTGCCTAAAATCAGGCACCTACCTATTGGTTTGCTCACCTGAATGAGCACGCTGCAAAACAAGGAGTCCCAGGGGCTGGGGAACGTAGCCCTGGTGTCCCCCCATGTTCAGTCTGCAGGCTTGGATGAACTGCTACGCGCCGAGTTCAGCCAAGGGGCTTTGCAGTAAGACCAAGAGAAGGAAATACATGGAGTTAGGAAGGCTGAGGAGGTGCAAGAAACAGACTTCAGTCCAGGCAGGACAGGAGGCAGCTGAGGAAGGCAGCTGCGTGCAGGATGAGGAGAGCGGTGTCTCCACTAGGCCAGCTCRGGAGCAGAGCATGGCACGACTAGCATTTGCAGAGCAGAGGGAGACAAGACTTGGAGCCAGCAACTGCCCTAGGGAAGTGAGGGGCTGAGGAGATGTAAGGAATTAAACTTTCCATTGCAGACACTTGTTCATTAACATTTCTAGGATGCCTCGCAAACATTTGGCTTTGGCTACGGGAGACTTTTCCTGAAGTGCAGCAGAGGGATTTTTTTTTTTTTTTTCGCCATCACCTTCTCCCCCCGTTGCACGCAGCCGTGTGACGCAGCGAGGCCCCGGGCCGGGAGCATTGGCCCGCGCGCACGGTCTCATGGCCCAGGGCCTGCTGCAGGCGGCCACGCGGCCAGCGCAGGCGCAGCCCCTGCGCTGAGCACTGAACACGTCCGCAGCGTTCTCCCCTTCCCTCTGATGAGAGCAACTTGGTTAGTGAAGAAAAAGGAAAAAACAAACCACGTGTGATTGTCGCTGTAATTATTTTTTCACTCAAAGGCTGAAAGTATTTTTTTTCCTCTCACAGCAAAGGCTTTTAACAGAACAGGAGGCTTTTAGCTGCTATTTCAAACCATAATAAAGCGACTATTAGAGATGATATTACTTAATTTTGAAAACTTTCTAATGAACAACAGAGTTTTTTTAAATGAAAACTTTTGTAAAAACACTTCCATTTTCAGTGGTCACATACATGGTGTGTGCCTTGCTGTGAAGACAGTGCCACTGCATTTTTGCCGTGCATGCATGCAAGATACTTGTGCTTTCGTTTCAGCTTACTTACAGACTGAGGGAGTCATTTAGGCTGCTGGCACAATAAAGCCAGCACACCTATGGGAGAGAGAGAGAGGCAAAGTCACGCTGCAACACAACAGTCCAAGTGAGATGTGATAAAGCATAAGTGATGGAGAAAGCCACTGGATATTCAGATTGCAATCGGTCTTGTCAGCAGCTAGACAAATAGATTTTGCCTAAAATTAAAGCAATTTACTCAGTTCTGGTCTGGAGTTGCTGAGCCACAGAAAGAATAAGAATTAGAGGCCACGCTGAGAGCACGTGTGCATTGGAGCTCTGCACTTCAGGAAGTCCRACCCTTAAAAAAAACAAACTAAACCCACATTTGACTTCAATTTTGAATACGGATTGACTCTATATCAAATGGAGAATGTTTTCGTCAGAGTCCACAAGAGAGACATGAGCTATATGGCTTACTCGCCATGCCCATATGGTTTCCACCACACCGTACACAAGTGGTGCGGAGCACCTACGGAGGCCTTTTCCCTGCCCTTTGCGAGTGCTTTTTCAGAGCAGGATGCCTCTGTGCACACAGCTCTTGCAGAACCAGGTTGCCCAAATGGTGCATTACAGGTTGCTAAGAAAAATAGAGGATAAGAAAAGTAGAGGATAAAAGAATGTCAAAGCTATTAAAAAAAAAAAAAAATCCCGGTGTTACTCTTTTGGATCCATTTCTGCAGTCCCCTAGTGCAGGCACATGAAGAGAGCTTGCAGAGTTGGCCCATGGGAAAGGCATGCAGGAATGGCCTGAGTGGTATCTAGCCACAGTGCCAGGCACCGGCACACAGCCCGAACGACCGCACCGGTGCTGGAAAATGGCTTTGTTAAAAAGATTTGTGGTGCTGATGTGCAGACAGACCTCACCAGCATGTCTAATTGCCACCCTACCGCAACTTCTGGGCAGGAAGCAAATCAAAGTGACCCTCYTCCTCCTCCTTCTCTTCCTCTTCAAGGGCTGACACATTGCTTTGAATCCCAGCCATAGCTGCTGCCATTTACTGAAAAATCCTCTGTGCTTCAGCAGTTCGCCAGCTTTGGGTACTCAATCAATCAACAAGCTAGAAGACCTGAAGGCAGTACAGAAATGTCACAACCATTCAACCATTTCTGCTCTGAGGAGCTGAGCACTAAACTACAGGAATGATTTTCTGGATCAAAATTCAGCTCCCCCCCCCCAAACACATGCTGTGGGACGGGGGACCCTGAACACTGCTTTGCTGCACCAAACAGTTATTGCAGCAGTCGGCAGGGACAGAGATGCATTTTCTGCGTGTGGAAGTCCTGACCAGTTATTAAAATCAAGGATCAGTGGTAGATCCTGAACAGGCCAGTACTGGAAAAAYTTGCAAAGGGATTACATTTCCAAAGCTCATTTGTATGGAAAAATTGTCCCCCGGGAACCTTCTGCTACAAACAAGGCTTTGGGCCCCGTGGGTTTGGRGCTGTGGGAAGCTCCTGATGGGGTGGTGGGGCAAGGTCTCCGACGGGGCCGCAATGGCTCTTCTCACCCTCCCTCCGCCGCTGTGAGCTCACCCCACACTTCCAGAGCACTTATGGCTTTGCTTAATGATTTCTGAGGTGATTCTGGGCCCAAAGAGGATGAAAAGGCATTTGCTTTGAGGCCTTTGCAGGAATGGCTGTGTGTGTGCGTGAGCACGCCTGCGAGCTCATGGTGCCCCCTTACACTGGCGGTGCAGTGAAAAAACCGAGGGTTTCTGGCTGCAGTGGTCTGCTGCAAGGCTGCGGCGCATGCAAGGACGACAGCTGTGCTCTGAGTTTGCATTTTGCCTAAGGACCTTCAGTCAAAGCCGCCGAGCAGCATTTCGGGGAAAGGGGAGTGGTAGCATTGATTATTTTAGCAGCACAGGCAAGTGTTATTTCCCGGTCAGTCGCAAGGGCTGCCGGCTCAGCAGAAACGCCGCGGCCCAGCGGCAGCGAGGCTCAGCAGCAAGGGCAGGCGCCTTGCAGGAGCACACGTGTCGCAGGCCACCTTGCACGAGGGGTTGGGGGAGACGCTCAAAGCGGCTCGTGGCTTTAAAGCCTCAGCTCCCAACTGCTCTTTCCCGCAGCAATGGTGCTTATCACCATCAGCACCGTCGGTGGTGTTCAAGAGGAGGCGCTTGCACTCTTCACAGCCTGAAGTGCCTCAGAAGCGTGTTAACAAGGATGAGGCTCAGAAGTGGAAAAGGAAGGGCTGAGAAGAGGAAAACAACCCTCTGTGTGTGTGTGAGCCTGTCCTCCTTGTGGTGACCTCCCTGCCGAGAGCTGCCCAGGGCCTCCCACCGCAGCCGCGCTGCCCCCAGCTCCCGCTGCAGCTCCCACGGGCCACGAAAGTCAGACCCGCTGTTACCCAAACACACCAGAGTGTATATACAAATACAGCGCATATATATGTAAATGTAGCATGTCTTAGCTTTAGGGGTGTTTTTCCTGCACCCTGGCTGTGCTCTCGTGCTGGCGGCCACGGGGCGCGAGGCCGGGTTCCYGCTCCGCTTCGGAGGGCAGCTTGGCACGAGCCCGCGCTAGCGCTGGCTTCGAAGCGCTGCAGGAGGCACCGYGGGCAGCGGCGAGAGAGGGGCCGGCAGAGGCGGCCAGCGGCTGCGGGACGGATCCGGTGCTGCCGGCTGCTGGCTCTGCCGCACGAGTCAGCTGCACCGACAGCCGCGTGGGCTGAGGCTGCGTCAGCTGCACAGGCCTGGTTTGGAGCTAAAAAGATACTTTTCCTATTAACAAAATAGTTCTTTACCTGAATTGCCACCTTGGCCGAAAGAGCGCGCCCCGGCTGCAGAAGGCCTTTCCCAAACACCAGTAAAGCTTTTGCACATAAACAGCTTCACAGCAGCTTCTCTATACAGAATTCAAGTTTATTTTTTAGGAACCTCTCTGGGGCAAATCCTGTTTTTGCTGAAGCTTTACACCAGCTTAATTTTCACTTCCAGGGAGCAAACAGTATCTGGCTGGTGGTTTCATAAACATGCCCATCTCTTGCCCTTGTAAAACGGCCTGCCCTCCCCCTCTTCGAGTCCTTGGAGCTGCTTCTGCGCTATCTCCAACTATTCGCCCCCTTTTTGTGAAAACTATCTGCAAAGCAGATCCTGCTTTTAATTTCGGCCTGCTGGTGGCTGTTGCCACTCCTCAAGCGGTGCTGCCGTGCTTTGCCAGCGGCTCCGAGGAACGCCGGGGCTTTGCTGCTCCTGCAGGCAGGCTCAGCCCGAGAGCACCGCAGAGTCAACTGCAAGCTAATTTTCTTTGGATTCTCTTCATTTTTCTAATTTTCTATTTTTGAACACTTAGCAGCCCAGCATTTCTTTTTTAAGGCACATTACTCATAGTCTAAAATACTTCTACTCCTTTTGACTTCTGGAAATAGGTTTCAATAGTATAAAACATGATAGTTTTTCTCAACGTTTTGGAAGGGCCAAGATAGCTTCACACACCCACCCACACACCCCCCACCACCCACACCCCTCCACACCTTTTTACATTAGCTTTAAACATCTTGTATTTGAAACAGCAGAAACAGACTTTTCTCACAAACGGTGGCACCTTTCCACTTGCAATTGAATTTCCTCGAGGTGAAAGCATGAGGACGGGGACTTTCCGGTTTTGATATGTGCCCCACAGTGTGATTTATGAAAGCATTTGGACAGCATGTGTACAGGCTGCATATGTGTGCTCACTCAGTGAGACTAAAATTGGCCGGGTAGCCCCTAACTACCGGTAACAAATCCCAAACATATTTCACGCATTCAGCCATCTACGATGTGGAAAAGCAAAGCAGCCCTGAGCCGGGCAGCTCACTCCACCTAAAGGAAGCAGGAGGCAGAAACCGCTGCTCCTCCCTGTTTAAAATCTACTAATAGCAAGAGTAAATAAATGCAAAAAGGAAAAACAGCAATAAGCGGTGAAATCGTGCCCCTTCAGGCTGATGGTGTGGGGAGCACCAAGTGTCGGGGCCCGTGCTGGGGAGCCAGCAGACAGGCAGCGCAATCCCTGCCCAGTCCGGCGCTTCTCCTGGGCGGGAGCTTGCAGATTTGGGGCCGTGCAGGGACAAACGCCCCGTTTTCTGTGCAGGGGGCGGTCGCCGGTACGGGCGCAGCAGCCCGCACGCCCACCYGGACCCGGCGCGGCACCCAGCCCGCGCCGCTTTGAGCAGTCGTGCCCCTCCGTCTGCCCTCCCGCGCGAGCCAGCGTTCGTTCGGGTTTGCTCGGTCTGCGCGTGGCTCGTCTTGGCTCACGTGGCAGGAGACGATCCACCATCAGCAGCCCGAGAAGCCTCGCTTACCAAGAAGTCTCTCTTCTATCGGTTTACCTGGGGAACCTGGCAAGCCGTAGGTCCTGTACACTACTATTAAAAACAAAAATACGCGAGGGAATTTTTCTGAGGCACACTTTTTCTTTTTAAAGCTCTCTCTCGGTGAGGAAAAGTAAAAATAACAGCGTAAGGCATGCCTATGGATGGATCGTAGGACACCTGGCCAGAAATAACAGGGACGCTTTCAGCGAGTTTTTTTTTAAATACATTTATTAACCAATGTTAACACATTAAATGACTCTATATATTGCTAGTCAGAGCAGCTTACAAAATGCCAGAATGCATCATAAACTGGACAGCCACAATGAATAATTACAATGTGCATAGTGGCTAAGCTCAACACTTTAATATAGCTTTATGATTTGCAGAAAAATTAATTTTAAATCATGATTCCTAAAACAATCAATTGTAATTTTACCTAAAACTTATACAAAACCAGGCCACAATCTTTTTTTTTTGTTTTGTTTTTTTCTTTAAAACACACAGTTTTCACGCTGTAGTAACTTGGAAATGTGCAACCGTGTCAACAGAGACAAAAAAGCCAAAGTAACACGAATCTTACTTTCATGCAGCTATCAGTTAAATATTACATATTCTGGAATGATTTTACACCAAAAATATTTCCACAATAACTTGCTTTCATAGGGGTGGATCGAAGTTTTTGGAAGTTGTAAAGTAATTGAACAAGATAGATTGATTTTTAGTTGTGAAGTGTTTTACAGTCACAACACAGAGGCGACAAAAGTTAATTACACATTTATCAGGCAATAATGTAGCTGTGGTAATACAAGTTACCATCTACCTACTATTGTTTCCAAATCAACTTACCACTTAATTTCTGCAACATATTGGGCATTATTTGGCAGTATCTAGTCAATTAACTTATATCACCACTGTAAGTAAAAAAGATCAGGATTTCAATGGCAGTTCACAGAAGTCTTAGTTATATTTTAATCTTTACAATGACCCTGACAAATCCTAGAGAAAACTTTTTTTAAAGGCTTTCCTCCTGATTCTTCAGCTTCCATCGTTCCATCATGTAATTGCTTTCAATAAATATCAAAGATCTAAATAAATATTTACAAATTATTCCTCTAACTTCTCAAAAAATAGCTGGATGATTAATGGGCATATGACTCAGTCTAAGACCAATCTTGGAAAGAAACTAAAATGCTGAGAGACTCTTTAAAAGAAAAGCTATTTAAGTAAGCTTTACATCTATTTAAAAAATTGTCTCTGAACATGGATGCAATTCATATATCTATATATAAAACAAACAAAAAAAAAATCATTTTTCAACTATCGATCCATTCCTATTGGTAATGCTTCTTAATCCAGACATTCCGCAAAATACAGACTTTTTACAAATCACGGCATCTTTAATACAAGAAAATTAACATGCATTATTCTTCATTCTGAGTACAGTGATGGAGCTCATTATTAGGCAATGACCCATTACTACAAACATAACGGCTTCTGTGAAACTTAAGTGCTTTTTCTCCTTTTGTTATCAAGTTACAATGGACCAGGTGACACCAGATCATAGGCAGTCAAATGACGTTGGATTGGCGAGGCTGAAGGGGGACGCAATAAAGAAATTTGTATGCCTCATAATTCCATGTATGAATAAAGGTAGGGGTTTTTTTGGCTTTTCTTATTCTTGTTACAAGCACTCATGTTAGGACAAAGATGAAATGTGCAAACTTCAAAATTTAAATATTCATTTTTCTCTAAGATCCAGCTCAGTAAAAGATTACCCCAGTTCCCCTGTGATTTTAAACTACAAGATCAAAGCTAATATTTTGTTATAAAAGTTATATATTGAAAAGAAATAATGAAAATAAAACACAGTTGGGAAATATTTAAGAAAAAATACGCAGGACTAGCACCTGCTGTGTCAACCCTGTTCCCTAAATTCAATCATGTACCCACTGGTATAACCAATAGATAATGCCTTTAAACAGTAAAATTAAGCTGAACAAAACCAGCTCAACAAGGTTAAGAAATAAACGTTACATCAAGGTAGTATGCTTCTTTTTTCTGAAACAGTTCTATAGTTCTTACATTCAGATCTAGTTTTTAAATGTTCCTTTTGCTAAACTTGCATGGTTTTTTATTTTTAGATCCGATGTTTTTAAAGATTAAAATCTCTGTAAAACCTAAAAATGTTTTAAAATTTGCTGAAAATGCAACAAATCCTCTAGTTAAAATTATTTAAAGTAACCTGCTCCCACAGATGTTAAATTCATTTCGCTGACAAAATTTTGGAGGAGCACTAAACAGAAGATTGAAATTACTGTGCAAAATTTCTTTTACGAAAAGTGTTTAAAGGCTGGTGCAAAATGGGAAGCAAATTCTAAACAATTTTGGCTTCTTGGAAACAAAAACCGCTGTGTCTGAGAATAGCAATCATCAGGGTGGCTTGCTAGGGGAGGAACAGCTCTTTCATCTTTTTCTGCGGCAGGTACGTTTGTGTTCGGCATGCCAGTGCTCCTGCTGACACTTGATGGAGCAGTAGGAAGTATTCCAGCAGCAGTGGTACATCGCCTCCTCTTCGCAGTTGTAGCACTGGAGGGAATAAACGAGCGGGGATTAGCATCCTTGCAGGATCGCCCCCAACAGACACACAAGGTTTCTCACCCGTGCTCGGGCGCAGCAGCACAGAGGTGCTTCTCGGGCGTTCATGCTCGGGCCATCTAAATGCAGGATGGCATTTTTCACACTAAGTGAAGCAGCGATCTTTAGCACATCTGCAGAATATTTTCATATTTTCCAGAGACTGGATCGTTTCTTTTTAAAAACTCACCTCTCATTTAAGATACCAAAGGGAAGCGGACTCATATTTTCAACCCCACAGTGCAAGAACCGTTTTTTTACTCTACATTTGTATAACAGCATCCTGACCTATGTCCTAAAAGCTGTGATAAATCAACAAGCACTCCTGGAGTGAAAGGTTTTGAGCAGCCTTGAAAATCTGGTCACTTCACCTGGGCTCCTGAGATTTCTTTACAAGCCTGAGCTCTCTGGAGATTGCTAGGGAAGATCTTTTTGGGTTAGGAAAGTCTCAAAGTCACAACAATAACATTACTGGAGAAAACAAGCATTTGTTACCTAGTGTTTTCTTACAGCTAATTAAGGGTAGGGCTGCAAGGAGGCTACCAGCACTGGGGAGAGCTGACCAGCAGACAGCGCTGCAATCTGGTGAAAATGATGTTACACTGGTGGTACTGAGAATTGCAATAAAGTTCCTTTTCCTTCAAGACCTCTGGAAACCAGAGAAGGCTTGACTTGCACAGGCTGCCTAAGTGGGCTCTTACGCCTTGTCATGCCTGCCCACGCAGTGCAAAGCCCCCTGAAAGAAGAGATGCTGAACAGCCCAGTTTCTGCAGAAATACCCATTTTTGGGCAGTCCCACGGTAAAGAGAATTTCTGTTCCGGAACATGCTGGAGAATGCTGTAAGAACTACCAGGAAAGTAAATTGGTAGCCTCTGAGGAACTAAAAAAGGAATCAACACACTGGTCAACACTACTGATGGTCAACAAGGAGGTACGGCACCCACATGTGCAATGTACCCTGTCTCCAGATAGTTTTATACCACTTTTAGGAGCACTGCAACAGCAAAAATGCTGTAAAGTAGGATGGCATTGTTGCTAAGGGAGCTGCTTATACCTAGCACCCTTGAAAACCAGAATATAAAGATCTTAGGTTTGTCTTTCTGAGTCTGGTACACTCAAAGTCGGAGAGCACCTTTAGGAATGCAGTCTCCAACACCTACTGCGGGACTGGGGCCAGGCGTAGCACGGTCTGTGCAGGCTCCCATCAAACCACACAATCAGGCAAGATTTACTTTTGATGTCCTGTCCAGTTACAGCATTGCTGATAAAACAGAGAAAACAAACCCAACTGCCTTAAAACAAAACAAAACCACAACAACCCTACCCAGTATTGAAAGGCAGATCCAAGAAAGCAACGTTTTACATTAGCTAAGCTGATAACCATTTATTTGTATCAGCAATAAGGGACTGCCCTAGCTGCACGCAAAGGGAACCTTTCCATTTTCTTTTTATAACAGCTCTAGGGAAGTTTATTTGTAACAATGTCTGCAAACAAGTGCCCTCTGGAGAGCTGTATTCCTGTTTTTTCATGTAGCTGGCTGCCCAGGAGCCTGTGGGAACCATTAGGGGCATCTGCTGAAAAGGTGCGTGGAGCAATGTGTCTCAATTAAGTCCAGCAAGGGAGTCGGCCTGGAGACCAGGCTTACATCTGATTGCTTAGAGAGATCAAAAAAAGCTAAGACAGAAGAGGACAACTCTGATCTGTAGATCCTGCTGCTCCTTTTACATATGTTGTCCATAAGCACTGGATGTAAATCTCCACTTACAAAAAGAGCATATAGTTATCTAAACCAGCACCAGCACATGTGGCCAAGAAGGCAAAGTGCCAACTAGCCTCAGGCCTCCACTTCTTTGTATTTTCCTCTTTCTAAACATGTTATCAATAGTTTGGTATTTGTTTCAGACAGCACATATCACGGACAGTGCTTATTCACTTAGAAACAGAACTTGTTGCAAGTTAAATAAATATACGCATTAACATTATTGAAAGAGATGATGATTGAAAATGAACTGTGCACCAATTTAAAGAAGGCTTATATGCAAATAAAATAAACAGAAGAGATTTAAAAAGAAACATATCAAGACCAGTACTCTAGTCCGAATTCTGTAGGCCATTAAACTGCAAAATCTCATGACCGTTATCCCTGCCTTTCCATTTCTTTTGTTTGCTACTCATTTGAGGTATCAGTACTAAGTCTAAATTCTCTGAGCTTATAAAAGTGGAATTTTGTTAAGTCAAGGGGACCGTGACCATTTGGAGCAGCGGAGAATGTGGTTCTTTAACTACACGTTAGGCTCCTGAGGG
This sequence comes from Apteryx rowi, assembly GCF_003343035.1. Taxonomy (NCBI): domain Eukaryota; kingdom Metazoa; phylum Chordata; class Aves; order Apterygiformes; family Apterygidae; genus Apteryx; species Apteryx rowi. The sequence continues at coordinate 3,326,969 of NW_020449307.1, read as the reverse complement.
CTGGGAGCATGTCTTCTCCTGTGCCTTAATAGCACCAGCAAAACGATCCCTAGATCCTGACTGGGTTTTTTTGTTTAGGTATATAAATATAACATGAATAATAGCAGCTGTATTCCCAAGCCTAGACATCTGCATTGCAAAAAAAAAAAAGGGAAAAAAAACAGAGGTTGCTGGTTCTAATTAAAAAGCAAAGCCACCAAAACTCATTTAGTATGTGTTAATTACATGAGATTTTAGTAAGGAGGTATCATTATTATAATAGCAGCATACAACAGCAGCATTACACACGGGGGATTGTCATTAGTACCACCAAAGGAAACATCACCAGGGAGTTGTGTAACTGGACTGATTCCAGCCGCCTGAGGCTGAGTGTTGGCAGGTGGATCCACCAGGTTGCCGGTGAAGGTGCTTGTCCTTACGCTCCCTCTCCTGCCACAGGAGAAACCGGCTGCCTGCGGCATGTGCGCATTTATGGTGGCAGATACTTCTGGAGCCACAGAAATATGAAAGTCTGCTGGATGCTCTTTATACCATTTAACTTTCTTGCTCATGCACATGATGATAAGATGCAGTGACGTGGTACCAGGGCACTCTCTGATTAGGCTAACAGAGACCTACTGGAACAAACTAAAGCAAGTCGCAGAAGGGTATCTTTCATAAACCTTCAAAAAACAACTATAGCTAAGTGCACAGACTCATGATCGAGTTATTGCGATTGAATTACTATGTATCAGCCGAATGGTGGCAACAGTTCACATGTGTACTCTTAACTTTTGAGAGAAGAGAGCTAATTTGAGGTAGTTTTATTGTGGGCAAAGACAATTCAGTTTGTCTCAAGTGTCACAGGGAAAAGCACACATGCAGACACCACGGGCTGGTGACTCGTTAAACATGGTAACTTGATCAAGTCTGAGCCTTTAATAACTTCTCTGGTCTGTAAAGGTTGGTACACAAGGAAGTATTCTCTAAGAGACCCAAGCAATCCAGTATCACCACACCATCAGAAAAGTCTCTGCTAGGAACGGAAAAGAAACTCTACAGAAGCTGTGGCATTTGAAGCCTTTGTTTTTTCTCTTTAAAACACCAAGGCATTTCTAACTGTGATAGCAACCTATTGTCTCTCCTTAGTAATTTTTTTTACTCTTCTGCAGAGTAGTTTTGTCTGTAAGAACAAGAATTAATGAAGCTGAACAGCCATTTGCAGTGGAAGGAAAGCCTGTGCTGCTGCAGTGAGCCACAGCAGGCGGTCCACAGGCAGCAGGGACAGCAGGCACTGTGGCTGCCCACCACGGCTCAGATGAGCATGCCATCTTGTGGTAAGGCACCAACACAATTCTCAGCCACATTTGGCAAAATAAAAGCTCAAGGAGATGAGAAGAAAATCTTACACTAAACCTCCTGGATTTTATAGATAGTTTTACAACACAGTGTAATTTCCTGATCAATAACTTATTTTCCTTGTTCTAGGAAATTTAGCTAAGAAATAGCAAAGTTTCCAAGTGTGTAAGGCTCACTGATCCTCAGAGTAACAAAGTTTCCACCCATATTGTATTACAGATTAGCAGCACAGTATTATAGTATTTGCAATGCTTGAGCAGAAGTCGTACAAGCATGTGGGAAAACACACTTCCAGCTTGGCAAGAAAATACAAGAGATAAAACACAAAGAAAAAGCAGGCAAAAGTTTGCAGCATGTAACAGAATGGTAAGTTAGGTGTCTTTTCATTTTTTAAAGGACAGACAAACATGCTTTTTGTAGGCATTTTTGCAAATTTGAGCTTAAGGACTGAATAAGGGATGCATAGAGGGGGAAAATATATTTTAGAAAATTATGTCTTATATACGCAGGAACATAAAAGAGATACAGAAAAAAAAAGGAGGAAAAGGCCAAAAGATGTCTATAAGAGCATTATTAGCAGGGGAATCCAAATGGAAGCAGGCAGAGATTGTACCCCCTAAGGACTCGAGATCAAAGGTGTTTGAACATAATGCAAAACCTGTCTGATAGGGAGGACAATTACATGATTATAGCAATGTTTAAAAATAAACATTTTGATGCTAACATCTAGTTGGACTGAAAAAGGTGGTGCTATTAACAGTAAATAGTGATGACGGAAAGTAATCAGAACCTGTAGTAGAGATTTGGGGGTTAAGAAAATCTGAAAGCGATAATATGAAGGAGGAGAAAACCTTAACACCGAGAGACCAGTGAAAGAGGGGCACCGTCAAAAGTGAGGGAGAAATCACCTTCAAGTGGCTTGCGGTCTGCATTATACACTTCCAGTTATTCACTGGTAATAAATTCTGGACACTTACCCACTGCTTCTTCTTGGTCTGGGAAATCAGTTGCTTGTGCTGGCCTGCTAGTTTCTTAATTTCTTCTAAAAACTCTTCTTTGCACTTCTCCTTTACCTGCTTACATTTTCTGTCCATCTCTCCTTGCATGTTGGCCACAGCTTTATTTACAGCCTGCCTTTTCTCCTCTTCCATCTCGGTACGCAGCTGGCATAAAAAAGAAAGAGAGAAAATCAAATCAATGGGCAGCTTTGGAATAACTGCATCTTGTTTAAACTTCTACATACTATTACTGATGTGGATGGAGGTCACACGCTTAGAGATTTCTTCAATTTAGAAAACAAAAAGTTCCCTCCTTTAAAGTTATAACAGAACTTTCATCTGTAAGCATGTTCATCCATCAGAAAATGCATGTTCACAACAAAAATACCATTGTAATTCTATTCTGCAAGGCAATTATAAAAATAGCTACAGAGGTTCCATGTGTATTTTATTAATGATTAGTTCACAAATATAATTATTTATCTTAGACAAAAGATTTTGTCCATTCTAAACCTACAGCTGCATATAAATTTACAGCAAGCGCATGATGGAAAATACAGAGTGGAATGCCCCTGAGTTCTACAAGAGGCACCACTTAAAATTCCTGATGGGGAGGATTCATTTGCCCTAACTCAGACATCTAGAAGTTTGGTGCTTTAATCCTAAAGGATTAACACCTAAACACCCTAGGCTCCTTCCATAGTCCTTCCCTGCAGGAGGAAATTCATCTCTTCTTAAGACAGGTACTTAAGATAGGTTAGATGAATCATCCTCTGCATTGTCCTATTCTCTCCAGCCAAAGGTGACCAGCTCAGGCTTGGATATCTAATTTTTAGACTGCTGTCATTAAATGAGATAATTCAAACAAATTTTAGCCAATCTATTCAACGCTTAGGTGAAAAGACTGACAAAAGAAGAATTATTTATGAATAGCATTTAAACAATGCTATCATTTACAACCGCACTTGACAATGGACACAAAGGCTTTGGAAACAGATAATCATGAATGAGCAAGTAGTTTCACTTTTGCATCACAGATTGATTTCACTGGACTAGAAACAAAAAAAAAGCAAGATTTTTCTGTTTAAACTAAGGTCTATTGGTATAGAAATGGCTTGAAAAGAAATAGTGAAGACTATTTTAATATGGTCTCTTTGGAAAAGCTTTTTTACCCATTTCCTTAAGTGTAGATATTACAAAAGCAGAAAAGAATGTGACTCCTGCCCCCCCCCCCCAAAAAAAAAACCCCAAACTGAGTTTAGGTGGTGTTTGATAAGTGGTACCTTTTCTACTGCCTCTCGCACAACTCTCTCAGTTTCTCTTTTGTGATCAGCTTTCATCCTGTCTTTGAAGTCATTAAAGATTTTGGTGTATTTGTCATGGCACATGTTCTGACACACTCCATCATTACTGGTTTGGGTGCTCCGATGCAGCATTTTTGGAGAAGAGGCACTTAACTTCTTGGTCTGAGTTGAGACTGAAACTTTTTCAATGGGCTGAGGCATTGTGGGAATTTCCTGACTTGAACTTACTGCTTCAGTTTCAGGTTCTGGCTCCTACAAAGAAAGAACAAACTTGCAAATCCAGATATCAAAACAGAACAAGGTAACTCTCAGCTCACCCCAAAGAGAAAATGTAGCTGACTAGTACTGGCACAATGAATGTCAAAGGTATCTGCTGAAGACCTTTCACATTAATGGGACATGGGACCCCTGAGGAAGACCATCATGAAGCTAGGTAGGCTCTCTGGTCAGGTTTTTCTGATTCCATCTAGGAGCTTTCCAAAAGTAAGTGCGTGGATGGGCCAGGACACTAACCTCACCACCCTCACTTTCCAAACAGTACTCGCTTCAAACCCAGTGGCACTACTAAAGGGGCGCTGCATGGTTTCCCTCTGCCATTCTCCTTGAAGGAACTGAGCTGTGCAGCCCACATGCCTGAATTATGTTGGCAAACTCTGGGCTTACACTGGGCTCACAGGCTGCACTGGTGTCTGTAATACTTCATTTATTTCATAGAGCTGCTGCAAAGATTGATTAATATTTCAAAGGTGCTTTGAAGATGAAAGGCTAATGAGCATCTAAATCTTGTTTCTAATAACAGAACTAGACTTGGATAGCCACAGCAGATTTCTGTAATTACACAGTTATCAGGAAAGAAATCATAGTTACTGTAGTGTACTGCACTGAATTTAGTTCCCTGTGTTATTACAGTGTAATACCAATTGTTCCTCCTCTTCAGAACGGATAGAAATAATATCTCTGCAAACTATTACAGAGATTTTAGGTGTCCAAAGACACAGAGAAATGTTATTTCTTTTAACTTACATTTTTTAAAGCTTGTTTAACAGGGCAGAGACAAAGCTTACAGTCCTTATTACACTAGACTTGTTTGGGACTGGAATTTGTGCTTGTCTGTGAGATGGGGCACTGGTCCCATTGATCAAAATGCTGATTGTGTATTCCCTTTGCAACCAATTGCTCTTTAATATATCGCTCTGATTGACTTCTGGATCACTGACCAAATATGAGCAGTGCTAAGAAGGCAAATGTTAAGACATAAATATAGGAAGCAAATCACAGCATTTGCTTGACAGAAAACACAGTAAAAATGACAAGACATCCTCAGTTACACACAGCCCAAGGAAGATTGCACTCTTCCTATCTTGCACTTAAATACACTTTGTGCCCCAGGGAGCTACAGTCACAAAAGATGGTAGGTGTACTACTAACTCCATCGATGAAGGTGTCTCGCTGTCTCATGAAACCTGCAGTTCTGAGCCAGCCCCGTAGGATCAGCTATAGGTCACAGATGCCCGGATGTGAGAAGTGACAATGTCTGTCCTTCAGGCACCAATCTCAACCCACATAGCTCTGGTGCTGAACTACCTGAAGCCTCCTCTATAGTGGAGTCCTGAGTCCTGTTCCCAGGACTGTTTCTGTGTGTAACAGTAAACATGTCTTTTTTTCTTTTTTCTTATCCAATGACTAATCATATGCAGTTTTGGGATACACGGAATTACACAAATAGCTTATATGGACTTTGCTTAGCCCTCTCCAGTAGAAAGGATTCTTTCAACTTTCCCTCATCAGTTGTTATGCTTTTTCTTAGCATTCAGCCTGCCCGCTGAAACAAGGCCAGCAGAAAATACTCAAAAGTTAAGAAATACTAGATTTATGGCTGTCTCAGCAACTGCCCCCTTGTGTACAAGCATAATAATACAGTCCCTTAGTTATATGATCACAGGCTATTGTTTCCCCCACTTCCTTCAGTGCAGAAGTTGGATAGACAAAAAAGGAAGTTCTATGGGCAAGTCTGGATGTGACGTTTTATAAATTTAATATCCTTGATCTTGTAAAATAAAAATATTTTCTAACTGCTGTTGTTTATTAGTTCAACAGACTTATTAAACTAGCTTGAATTTGTCAGATCTAAAAAAGTTATAAGTTGACTGTTGATTTATTCATGATACAGAATATTACCATAATGATACCAGTGGCTTGCACGTGGCAGGTATCATTACGTTTGTTAGCAGTGAGGATCAAGCTAATGGTGCTGGAACTTCTAAGACTAATACTGTAAAGTAAGTAGAAGGTGACAAAAAACAAAGTGTCTATGACAATTTCAGGCTTTTTCTATTTTGCTAACTCTACAAACATGGTAGTTGAGTTTACTTACTTCTTTCTTGAGTTCCATACTCTGGTTACGTCGTCCTTTCTTTGCTCTTGGTTCCTGAGTAACCTTCAGCTGTGAACATTATGAAAAGAATATTGGATCATTCCAAAAAACAGCTCAGATGAGTACCACTCATTTTAGAGTGCTTTATGTACCTTCTATTTGGGATTATTTGTCATTTAATTTAGCAAATAGCTGAATACTGTTCCTAAATGAGAAGTGCATAACATAAGCTTTCTACATTGTCAATCATGACTGTGATCTCATGAATGAACAAAATAAATGAACAAGTTCTAACATTCAGTATGTATTTACCTTAACCATTCTTTGTTTCATTTCACACAAAAATTCAAACTCTTGTTTTCTGGAAAATTCTAATATCAGCAACCCATAATTAGGCAGCAGATCTTGCTGAAGCCAGAAAGCGGCAACGATCATAAAGAGAATGTATATGGGTAAAGATAACAAGATTATCCACACTCGCTATAATTGATTATGACGATATACTTGGAGAGTATTAAACTCCATGCTTTAGAACAAAAGCCCATCTCTAACCATTAGGAACCAGGGTGAGATCTAAGTGAGGGGTATATTATCTTATATTTGTTTACAGCAAAACTTTGATTTCTTTCTCCAAAGCATCCAGTACTAGCTAGTGTTAGTGACAGAATATTGCAGAATACTTCAGAGCCCTGAGTTGGACGGCTACTCTGCTCCTGTATCTGGGAAACCAGTGAAACAGATATAACAATTAAGCAAGTGGGGTGGAACAGAAGATATGCAAATGGACACTTTAAAGCCTATGATTAATACCTCTGAAAAACTGGGAAAATGTCTCTGTTACCTTTCATGAATATTATTATATTATATACTATTATATTACCTTTCATGAATATTATTCATTCTATATTGCTGCATGACTGCATACACTGCACTAAATCAAAGGGGCTACAAAGGGTTTGCTATGCAAACCAGGCTGAAAAGATAAAAGAGTTTTGGTATGGAGCATCCCCCTAAAACAACATCCAGTTCTGTAAACAAGAAATTTTTAGCCACAAATTGGATGATAGAACTGTTTGACCAAAGGGCAGAGGAAGAGGGACAAAACAGATGTAGAGAGGGGATGGTGATTTCAAATGACTCAAGAAGACGTTGCCAAGGAAAAGGCTACCAAAAATACAGAGAAGCATCCTGCAAGCTATTATAATCTTCCTGCCAAGTCAGTGATAGTGAATATATAACACTTACTTGGACAATGAATGACTAACAAGGTTCAGCTTTGATAAGGAAAGATGCATATTGGAAATGCAAAGTTTTATGTCTTGGGTCTGTCTGCTTTTAATCTTTTTTAAAGCAATATAAATTTCCTTGTTTTGCAGAATTATGTTTGTGTTACTTTAGTCAGTCACTGTCACATGCTCCTAAAGTGCAATGTTTGCACTTAACTTTAGTTGGACTTGCTGAAAATGTCATGCATGATTGGTGTTACTCAGGGATCTGTAACGTAGGATATAGTCCAAAGTGAGCGTACCCCAGCTGCGAAAAGGCTGAACAGCTACAGGGCCTTCCCTTGATGGGTGTCCAAGGTGGCAGTGTTGTAGTCCATCTGATATCCATGACATTTAACATGAACATACCTATTTAACTTTAGAAATCTTGGTCTGTTTCATCAAGGTGCTACAGGTGACAAACTTCTTGAAACCACCCAGAGGTCATCCAAGAAAATTAGGAAAAAGAAAAACTTTATACTCTTGCTATTCCTCAGCTACAAAACACAGGAAAAACAAACCTTTGAGTCCTCCTGTTGTCACCATAAAAGACAGGGCACAAGACTAATTTACAAGTAAAGTAGCCCAATATATGTCATCTTTTAACTCAATGTATGTCATCTGTCCAGGTTGCCGACGACATTCACAGTCCTGGGCAACTGGCTCTTGCTGACCCTACTTGAGCAGGGGCGTTGGGCTAGACAATCTCCAGAGGTGCCTTCCAACCTCAACTGTTCTGCAACTCTGTGATTTTTTGTATTCTTTAATAAATTGCACTAGTTGCACACGTTGTGGCGGCACTCACCTGTTCATTGCTGGTGGAGGAGATACTAGACTCCGCCTCTTCTTCCCCTTTATCCTCATTCTTTGATTTCCAAAATCTCCCCTCGCGAAGGAAACGCTGGTGCAGTTCCAGCTCATCACAAGCCTTCTTCCAACCCATACTGCGCTTCACATGCAGCCGATGGATGTTAACTGTGATATCTTGAATGTTTTCTGAAGGGATCCAGGCCCTTTTGAATACATGGTACAGACAGGTTCAGAAACATTAAATATGCATGGGGGAGCTTAACCTGAGACACTGACTTCAAAAGTGGACAGAGTTTCAGCGAGGCCCGGTCACTGACAATTCCTATTTACTTAGAATTTTTGTATGTTCAACACATATGGAAAAACAGGCCACCTGTAGTTAGACATTTGAGTTCTTAAAAAGAGTTGTCAGTTGTTGGTGCTATGGCTGAAAATCTTTCTTTGTCTTTAATGAGCCACAAAAAACCACAGAGCCAACAACAGTACAATCTTCTGCCTGCTCTCTCCTTAAATGCCCAGAGTCAGACAGGGAAACATCCTTACTGAAGGTTCATCTGCTAATCCAATTTAGCCCTTTACCTCTTTGCTATAACTATTAAGGGAATGCAACCAAGTTATCACTTTGAATGTTGATATTCTGTGGTTTGGGCCCCTGTCTATCAGGCCTGAACTCATACTCTTTTGGACTGGATTTCTGCCAGGGACTTGGTTCCAAAGGTACTTTGTCCTCTTAAATATTTTCAGAGAGTCCTCACAGAGTTAGATGTGCAGCTCTTGACATTTTGAAAGGTTACACTAAGCAGCACTGGATATTAAAGAAAAAGAGTCACTGCCATGCACATCTACATGACAGAGTAAATATAAATTAAACATCTGTGGCCAGATTCTCAATTCTTGTAATATAAATAGCATTTCAGTGAAGTCAAAGAAACGATGCTAATTTATACTAACTGGGAATCTGGCCTTTCGTTTTTAAAGTCCAGCACAGTAACAAAGTAATGACACGCTAGTAAAACATATTTTGCCTTTTCTACCAGCACATGTTTATGTAAAGTTGCAGGCACCTCATCCTACAAGTGTCATGTTGCTTTATTAAATAGTTTGATGCTGTAAGAACTTAATGCCAAAACTACTAATGAGATAAGCTGCATTTGCAAACAGGTTACTATTTCAAGATAAATCATTCTATGATTGCAACACAAATAAAGGTCCTTTACACACTCTATGCTTATTAGAAAATCTACTTGGTAGATCATATAACAAATGAAAAAACATTATATAATGTGCAAGTTATGTTAAAAGCCATTTAAATAAACAGCTTCATAAAATACTGTTACTGAACTCTCAAAGCCTTTTTGGGAGGCACCAGAATATACCACTTTCCTAACAGCCATGAATTGCTTTGCAAACGTCTCATCTCCTCACATGCAGGCATATAAATCAAATGGCAAAAGAACTGATGTACATACATTATAGTAACACTACTATAATACTCCCAAAAAGCTAAACCAAGCAAGAAAACAACTGCTGGAGATGGAAGTAAACCCTGATCTCTAAGGGCACAGTTTCTCATGTAAAGAGTTACTCTCTGAAATTTCAAACGGGGTTGCAATAAGAGTTCTGTCAACATTCTAGCAGTAACGCAGAAACATTTTGTGATGTATATCATGTTACTAAAATACAAAACTGCAGCGTGCCTGCTCAGATGAAAACATTATACAAAGCCAATACATCTGGTAGTAGAAGGACATTTCTGTCCAATTTCTGCCTCAGCCTGGATTAGCAGGCTGCTACAGATTTGAAGAAACAGTCCTATGGACAGCAGTTCATTTGCTTTCTTTAATTAAAACGGCATTAGGTAACATCCCTAGGGCAACTGTGGAAATGGAATCTCTCAGCCACTTGGCAACTTCGGATGTGTTAGACTGAGCTTCAAATTTTCTGAAACAATTACGGCTAAGTGCTCAGTCTTTCTAATGCTGGCAACTAGTTCAGCCAGGATTTACAACATCACAGATGAGATAAACTTGTTTAAGTATGGTTTGTAAAAAGCAGCACATGGAATTAATAAATTACCTTTGGTGGTGATGGCCAAAAAAGCGAACATCAACTTGATTGTCCTCTTTCTGCATGACCTTGGCTGGCCAAAACCCAAAGCCTTTCATTTTGGCCCAAACCAACTCATGATTAGGTATCTGGAAAAAATGTTGTATTTATTATTAGAGATGAAGTATTATATTAATTTGTCCCACAAATATTTGATGGTAATAGCATACTAATATCTTAAGAATATAGTTGCTGTTTATATCTAAGTGCTTGTTTTTCATTTTTATGTATTTACAATACATATTTCCTTGTCAGAGGTATTGCTTGGATCAAAGTCAAAAAAAGACAAAGTCTGAAAAGGGTGTAACTGTCTATCGAAAACAGAGATCCTAAGCATCCCCAAAATTAAACTTGTCTTTATAGCTTTATCCAGATGTAAAGTTCTATTTCTGTAAGCTCCTTATTTTCTTGTGAGACTGTTGTAACTGCCTGATAACCAAGTTTTATTACCCTTATTGTTACTGCTTTGAACTTCAATCAACATTTCACACGTGGAAAATATCCAGACTTAGAAAGTCTTAACTATACATTTGAAACAAGCCTACCGAAGTGGAATATTCAATGCATGAATAAAACCAAAACTGCAGGTATTTACACAGAAAAGCAAACAAATAAAAATCTGTGACAGCAACATACGCAAGGATAGCAGAACCAATTGTCAGGTCGTGCATTTGACAAATAGAAACAATTCTTGCAGAGCTGCAGTTCATCCAGCTGCAAAACAAAAAACAGGTAAGTAAGTCCAAAAAATCCTAACTGTGTGACCTCAATAGCATCACTCTCTCTTAAGTAGTAATATTTTTCAGCCCTGCTTGTTAATTTTGTGGAGTTACTTTTGTCCATGCAAACTAGAGGTATGAAACAGGTGTGCTGAGAGTGGATGACAGATAAGCTGCAGAAACATTATTCATGGTTTAGAAAATTGAGGGGATATTTAGTAAAGCTAAAATAGAAAGAATAATTTTTTAAATTCATTAAATATTTAAAGCACATTCTGAAAGAAGTAATTTAATTATACAAACAGAGCAAGTGTGACAGCTGCCTGTAACTTCATTTTTCTGTCTCTTCATTTTTCAATGCTAACAACAGAAGTTGGTAGAAATCTCACTTCAGGTTCAATTTATATTAGTAAGTACAATTATTTCTAGCCCAACTATGCATTACTAGATTATTTCAAAATTAAAATTTGAATCTAGGTATTTTCCAAATGATAGTCTAGTTGCAAAAAAAAAGAAAAGAGGGTTCTGAATCAGAAAGTTATAAGAGAAAGTCTGCAACAAAATTCACACCATTATTTTTGTAATAAGAAGAATCACTTTTTTAGGTTCTGATATGAAAATCAAATAGCTTGTCTATGCTTTGGTTACTGGGTACTACTTACTTCATGACACGTGTCTTTGTAAAGCATCCTTGCTATATCAGCTTGTTCACTGTCCGCTATAAATTAAAAATAAATACTATGAACAACCACAGTATGATCATAGTGCTCACAAAAATTTGCAACTGTCATTGCTATGACTTTCATGCTATAATTGTCTTGCTTGAAAGTACAAAACATTACTCAGCTTCTTGCATAACCCTTCCATTTAAAAATTTGTAACCATCAATGCTATATTTGTTTGCTCTTTCATGTTTGTATGCAAAAACCCTGTTGGGAGCACTGAAACCAAACAACGCAATAAGTATACATCTGTGGAACAGCAGCAGGGACATGGGGTTGCTTTTAATATGAATACACTATTTCTTTCTCTGCTAATGTCTTAATGATACACTGCAATCGTCCTAAAACACGGCTCTCTGCTTTCACCACTTTATGGCAAAAGAGGTTAAAATCACATAAAAATTTTTGCTTAGAGCGCTGCTTCTCAGCCTGCTTCACAGTTCCCTCTGCTCCTGTGTATTTCTCTGTTAGCACATTCACATCTCTCCCAACCAATTGCAATGTGGGTTTCCTGAGGCTGCGAACAGAACTGATGCCCCCTCCTCCCATTGCTCCAGGCACGGGCTGTGTCTGCAGCAAGAGAACCACGTCCTTCGTGAAATGAGGCCTCAGGAGAACCTTGTAACTGAACCTGGTTGTAGCTTCTGTAGGCTACATGTTTTGGTGGTGTTTTTCACTTCCAATCAGATTGTTCCACAATACCAAACAGTCATATAGTACTTTCACTACTTAAGAAGAATCCCTTTTAATGCACTCAGTGTTCAAGTCCTGTATGTCTCTTAGCTCTCAAACCTTATGAACCAACAAGTGTCGCCTCAGCAATCTAAACAGAGAACAGGTATACCCTTGTTTGACTGCCCACAGCTCCCTGCCTTCCAGCAGCCGCTCTGAAGCAACTCTATCTTGATTTTTTTCTAAGTAACCCCTTCTGTATTAGTGGGTCTCTTCAAAGTGCAGCCTCTAGCCAATTTTATAATGTAGGTAGCCAGCATTAATCTTCTCTGATGGCCATACCTCCACACTGCACCAGCAGGACATCCCTATTTTGTCTGTAGCTATATTTGTTGTCTCCATATGGGAAAAAATTGCCCACAAGGGAAAAAAGTGTGTGCGTCTATACTTCCGCTGACACAGAAAATCAAAGAGCAGACCTCTTTCCACCCTAGAACAACATATGTATACTGGCAGAAATCTGCTTTCTGGACCGACTTATGACTTAGGTTGCAGAAGAAATAGGATGCTAAGGGTGCAAATTCCCACTGAAAGTTTAGCCAGAGAGGATGGAGACAGTTGTATAGTAGGTGGGCAATAACATCCTGTAGCAGGCAAAGCCCTCTTGCAGCTCATTCTTTGATTTGTTAAGGCTCCCTACTGACCTTATCCACCTTTAAGATTACCAAACACCAAATTTAATCCTGAACTTGTGATTTCCTACAGGCAAAGATAAATCAAACAATGGAAGTAGTAAATGTAGTACTCTACCTCCATAGAAAATCACGGTGTTGTGTAGAAGCAGCTGAGCATCTGCTTTGAACTCCTCATAACTCCTGTACTTTCCTTCATTGACTTTCTACACAAAAGAAAACATAGGACTGTGAAAACGTTGCTAAAGTGCTGTACCTGTTTTATGCAGAGAAGCTTTCACAGAAATCTGCATTATGCAAGTCAGATTGGTCATTGCCTTTCCTGCGTACCGAAGGAATACTTACAACTCTTTGACATTGTCTGTCGGTCCACTTAAACAATGCCCAGATGTAAAATAGGTGCTTTAGTGTTTGATTAGGTTGAAAAGCTCTCTTGGTTATAACAGGGTAAATCTGGAGTAGCTGTGTTCACTTCCACTGTATAGATGGAATATGATGTTGCCCAAAACAAATAAAGATACATTCCCTGAGGTGTAGATTTTGTACCTTCAAAATACATGCTAGTTTCAAATCAGTGCTGACTGCCTTTTTACTTTCAGGATCTTCACTTGACAGTCACTGTTTTCTGATGAAGGCAGATTGCCTTAGTCTTCCAAACTCATAAAAAAAGCTTACAGGGAGCCATGCAGTGCATTTTCTTGCTACAGCCTTTTCTCTGATAAGGAATACAGTATTTTCAGTTGTGCTCCCTTAAGAGCACCTATGAGAATTGTACGGTAGACAAAATATCATCAGTTTCTGGCATACTATCAAGGTCAAAAAGACCTTGTGTGGGAGCAGGTGAAGGTGACACAGTGACAGGAAGGCCTGATGTATTTTCAGGTACTACCAGTGTAGCCACTACTTCAGGACAGCAATGAACAGTGGTGGTCTCCAAAACTGTTAATGTAGCTATTGTTTATCCATGTGTTTCAATAATATAATAATTAAACAAAGGTTCTTAACAGCTATGGTTGTAAAGGGTAATATATACTATAACATGTCATAGCAATCCAGTTGCAGTCATGAAAAAGATGAATATGCTATTCATTTTTGTCATATGTAGTTGATTTGTATGAATCATGGTCAGACCTTCACTTCAGAAAAAAAGGACAACATATTTACTAGTACTTTATTTTTGGAACAGTTAACACAAAACAGATGTTTTAAGTGAGTCTTGCTTTTTTGTCATCAACAAAATGATCGGCTCTTTATGAATCATTCAGATGTTTATAAAATTGACATCTACATAATGCCTTAATGACTAAAATTGAAATATGGTCAAACACATTTGGCTAGATATACAAACACAGACGCTCAAGTCCATATTCAGTGACTTAAATAAAGGGTACTTTCCCTAAAAATTTCAACTACCAAGAGGTCTTAGTAAAAGCCTTAGTGAAAAAGGAATTGAGGGTACTCCATGTCTGAATACTGGGCAACACTCAAAATGTTTTTATTTGGTTACCTACTTACAGAAAAAAGTTTGAAATTTTAACTCCCGTATTCAATGCTGGAAACAATGTTGAAATATTGAGCATAAAGAGAATTAAACTGAATTAGTGATTAGCCCTTAAGGTTTACCTTCACTGTTAAAAGACACCATAAACAGTGTGAAAGTTAGAAAGCAAGTCACTCTACCTCCTGTATAGTAGGAACATCAACAGCTGAGTGCACCAGCCTCCTATACATTGGGTGTTTGTTGTCCTTCCCTTTCTTGTTTAGGTCTATAGCCTGAAAGGACCATGAGACAGTGCAAGTTATTGCATTTAGAATCTGCTTAAAACACAAATGAAATATTAAAAAATTGCAATAGTTTGGAGTATTCCAGGTGGAGAATACACAAAGCCAATTTCTGGCTCTGACACCTACAATGACATGCCAGGTGGACACCCACAGAGAGACTGACTCCACGTGTCTCAAACCTGAAAAACGCCCATTTCAGAGGATCCATGGGCCCATGGGATAAACTACTGCTGCCAGAATGGTGACTGATCTGAACAATGAGACATGATAAGTGTGTGTTGACATACACAAACCGCTTATGACAGGGGAAATAACACCCTCTCGTACCCTCTTCCCTGCACAGCCACACATGGCCAACCACAATGCACCTGCCACAGTGCAACCCAACACTTTGATAAACTTTCCTGTTTCTGACTCACCCGCTCCTTCATACGAGAGACTATGAATCGCAGGTATGTGCTCATCTCTTGTTTACTTGTGTTTTTCTTCTTGATACTCTGTTAAAGAAAGAGAGTTTCATATTATTATTATTATTATTATTATTTTAAACTTGACTTCAGAATTCATTCATCAAAAATTTTCTCTGTGTCACATTTTTTGAAAAAGGAACTTTGCGTCACATTATATCAGATGATTAGGCTTGATTTTAATTTGCACGTATGTCAATAAAACTTTGTCAAAAACTCCCATGTAAAAAAGTGTCTTATTAGAATAAAGTAATGAAGAAAGCCATTTTAGGGAATAGTTTAAAATGTATTTAATGGTCTACTTATTAGCAATGCATTAGTATCTTCTACAAAATAAGAAATGATTTAAAAAAAATACTCTTTGCCATGCGCTCACACGATTTATGTGCTTACTAGACAAACAGACCATCTAGGATGAACTCAAATATAGGATTGCTCTAGCTAGTAAAACCTCGGAGCACGTTTTACTGCTCAGGAAATATAGTGGCTGTTGGTTTTTGTGGTTCTTCCCTCACAAAACCTAAGCCAGATCCTGGAATACAGACTGTTTCTTTCCAGCAGTTTGCGATCCAGAATTTTTTATCCTCATCTTGGACTAGTGTAGAGACTTATCGCCACCCTTTGAGGTCAGTGCAGGCTAGCAGGAATCACTCCACAGAGCAATCGTGCCGCTACAGAGGTGGTGGCTTGCTGCGAACGCCTAGCTCTGGGCTGCAAACCAGCATCGCCGGGGCTAGACCACAACGGCTGTTCGCAGTTCAGTGCTTTGCCTTAAAACAGGTAACTGCAACATGGTATCTGCTCTTTGCTATTGCACGCTGTAGTTCTCCAAAATAAACGTGCAGCAAAACAACAGTGTGGGCTCCGTGTTTATTGCCCTTCAAAGATTTCCAGCTGCCTGTACTTCTAGCAAAAATGCTGACTCTTTCTTGCCTCTCTGAATGCTCTGAGGGCCGAGCGTCAGGCTGAGCTCTCCCCTTCTCATGTCTCACCTCCATGCAAACTTGGTGGGCTGAGCTGGCTCTGAATTACACCTGCCTCTTCAAATTACAACAGTTTTCAGCAAGATCCCCATAACTGTGCAGCTGGTTGCTGCTCAGCAAACAAGATGCACAAGAAGAAGCAGAATCCAGTTCACCACTTCCTAACAGGTAGCTAAGAGACGTATGGGACTTAAGAACCATTCCTTACTGCAAGTGTTTTATTTTTACTAAAATATTCCTATATGACTCTGAGAGAGTCATATATGTTGAGGGAGCAGATATGTTGAGTCCTATATATAGAGGGAGCAGAGAAATGTACAGAGAAGTTACTTTCACATATTTACTTGGCAGAGTATAAATTATATATTAATACTGCCCCCCCCCAAAAAAAACAACCTATAGGATTTGATTGAGCCTCCTCTGCTTATATTCCTTCTGAAAGATGTTGAAGCCACTGGCAGTCGCATGTTGGCCCTTGTGTTATGGCAGGTATGTAGCCTATACATCTCAGGACTGTACTTACTACCTCCATCTTAAAATAAAGCAAAATTGTTCACAGCACTACAGATGAAGGTGTTTATTTCACTGCTTAACAGCATGGACAGCGTCTTTACAAAACTGTGCTAAAATATTTCTATTTAACTGTAACATGGTATATGCTGTACTTCCAATTGCCTCTGCCCAATAATCACAAACCTACATGGACACTACCGTCCAAGCAACAGCTTTTTCCCGGCAGGACACTGCCACTACTGGGCAAAAGTCAGGATTGTGGAAGGGGCCAGCACCAGGCCTTTCTAAGATTTATATCCCATCCAAACATTATTTTCACATTGTTAATGGTTCCCAGATCTTCCTTCCAAATCCTAAAATGAGTAAGAATTTTAAAAGGTTTCTGTGCTGTATTTGTGAATCACCTTCTGTATATTCACGTTCTACTTTGTCTGCCATGAGACTGTGAATTCTGCTTCATGTCGCCTATTCAGTTTTGCATAAGCTGACATTGCTACTGCATGGAAACCCAAATGTGCACTAAACTTGCTGCATTATGAACTTGCTGCTGTCATTTTGTCATTTTAGGCAATGCAGTGCTGTATGCTGGCTAATGACACAGCACTTTAACGGACTGAGACTCATTAGGACACAATAAAATTCACTTGCACAGACTAGTCCTTCTGCACCTCTTTTTCTGACATGGTTCTGAATTTATCATCTGCTGGAAGTATTGCAGAATTCATGTGAACCTTTTTTTTGTGCCTTGGTGAACAAGACAGTTTGTAAGAGACTGTGTTAAGATAGATGGTTTACAGTCTTATCCTCAGATTCTAATAAAAGATAGATAGCTGGCTTTGTATCATTATCTATGTCAGCAATTAATATCATTTAAGCACCAATGGAAATTATATAATTAACTTGGCATTTCAGGCAAACTTCAATTTCCTTCTTTTCCTCCAATTCCCTAAACTGATTTATTTTAGGAAAAATTTCATCTCCAGGTTCCTCTACCAAATGTTGAAAGGTAGTGAATTTAGGAAATCAAAGCCTATGAGCCAGCAAAATGTCTTTTTACGGCAAGGCTACTCACCCTTTTCAGAAACCAAGTTGTAATCAAACCACTTCATTCACTTTTCAACAAAGATTAGCCCTTTACGGTGTACCACTTACACATTGTTTGGAAGCTAGGATGGAAAATGTGTATATTTTTTAAAAAAGCTACTATATATTTTAAAGTTTTATACTGTTCTCAGAGAAGTCAAAATAGAGCCACTTAAAGCATGAAAATGGATAATATTAGATAGGGGATAAGATTTTCATAAAATCTGATTATATTGCTCTGACACAAGAAAATATACCTGCTTTATGGTCCCTTTATAGCCAGAGCGATAAAGAAGCAAGTACAAATGAAAATTAGGTCTCTTAATTTCCTCTTTTGGGGAAAGGAAAACAATGATGGTACACTGTGAATTTCTAAAAGTGGCAAGATCTGCTATGATATGCTACTATGACCCCTGTTTACGTATCAAGTTTCTTAGGAGGAAACTACTAAGCTTCGATCCAGGTCCCACAGACATCAGGATCTTTATACTTGTAGGTATCCTGTTTGTAGGATACAGCATCTTAACATAGGATGATTCCTAAGTCATATGAATTCTTAGAGAAATCTGCAACCCATCTGCTCTGAATCATGGTGAACTGAAAAGCACTGGAAGCACTGGCTTGGTGCACTTAGTGGACATAGGAGCAAGGCCAAGACTCTAACCTAAATCTTTGCTTGTGGGTGCAGGCAATACTTTATATATGCCTTATTCTCTGCAGCACATCTACTTCTTGGAAGCTGGTACCTGCAGGTTGGATTTGGACTGCTGTTTGCATTAGATTGTCCAGATTAATACTGCTTAGCTGTTAAAGAGGGTTGCAATATACTGCACTGTGCAGGTGTGACTTATTTAGCAATTCTGATGTGTTCATAGTGCAGGAATTCTTTACAAGACTTTATGAACTATCCAAAGAAAGCAGCAGCTAGGGATACTTCCAAGTAATGCTCAGTGTTGCAGCAGCACTGGTTATGGTGGAAGGGACTATCCTTTCCACCGCAAGTTAGCATGGGGCTGCCAGCTCCCTGGGTGATAGTATCATCAGGCTGCAGTTGTTCCAGTTGTTCATTTGAGGAGAAAAAAAAATAGAGAAACTGCATAGTGTAGGTCTAAGAAATGCAAGGTGTTAGTGCCAGCATTCTGGCTAACTATAAGCATTTCAATTACATTTTCTCCATGTAAACAGGTTTCCCTTACAGTGTCCTATTAACCAATACTTTTTTTTTCTCTTCCTCTCTCAACTGCCATGTGTAACACAAACATCAAAGAGCTCCATTTCAGCGTGGGCTGCAGCTGAGTGGTGGATTAAAGTGACCATTGCTTAATGACAGATACATCTCTTTCAAGAACATACACAGCTAAATTAGGCAGGAGAATTTTCAGCCCCTTAGATGCTTTTGAAATTGCTGCAGATGAATGCATAAGTTGGTTTCTATCAGCATGGTGCAGGGAGCACCTTCTGAGTCAGAAGTGCCCTATGAATTACATATAGTCCCATGTGCACAGAGAAGGTGGTAGGAGGCTCTACGTGGAGGCTTCCCAGTTTTCTCACTGGTGCAGGCAAATTCCTTCATACTTTATTAAATATACCCTATGCAGTTTCTAATTCTGCTGGCTTCCCGTTTTATTCAAGGGTGCATCTGGCTGCCATGTGAATGGCGCAGAGCACTAAAGCCTCAGCAGACATGGGGTGTGCACGCTGAACCAGGTGGCCATAGTCTCAAGACCTATGGACCCCCGTCCTCTTGCCCATCAATTCATAGCTGTCATTGGTGTGGTAACGCCAAATCCTGCTTATGGAATACGTTCCAGCATCAGTGTCACCTAACAAACTCCTGAGAATTTGCCTCCTCCAGGACACCCCAGTAATAAGCCAATACCAGTCTCCATATCCTCTTCCTTGCTTCCATTTTATATTAACCAAAACAATCTTGATTGACAGTTAGTATCTAAAACTCCCCTGAACTGATTATTTAAGTTACTTTACTTCAGTAACCTTCATCTTTCTGCACCTCTGAGCTCTCTCCTGTTTGTCATTCTCACTTGTCACATTATGTCTAACGCTGATTGCAAACTGCATGATGATGTATTTTTATGTATTCTATGAAATGCTTAGTACAGTACCAGAACTCGGAAATAGCCTATTTATAGAATACTTATCAGCACAGCATTTAATATCTCTACAGTCTACTGTACTCTCATAGAGAAAACACAGAAATATTCAACCACCCCTTATGACAGGTAAACTGGTTGCAATTTCTTGTAAAGCATATGCAGGGGAGATCAATGTCTGATCAGATGATTGCAAAAAAATTAACTAGAAGTCAAGTGAGACCATCTTAATGATTCTTTTTGTGTTGCAGATCAAATCTGACCCTCTGGGACAAACTATATGACACCATACATAATTTTACCTTTCTATAAAGTTACTTTAAAAATCAATTTTTTAAAAAAGAAACAATCGTAGATGATTACCCCCAAAATGTGACCAAATTTCTCCCATAAAATCCATATATAATTTGTTTCTATCTATTTTTCCAAAACAAAAAATCAGTATTTTTGCAGTACTTCCTGTAGTTTTTATGGTGCTAAATTAACAGCTAGAGAAAATTAAATTCCTCCTGTTATCTGCCCAAAGAGTAGCAACAAATATACAAGTCTCCTGCGACCCTCAGAGACCCAGTGCACTAACCCTGTCTTGAATGGACCATTACAATAGTGGGAAAAGGCTAACTCAATCTCAGTCCATTTGATACCGAGTCTTTCTCTTATGACCTGTCTACCAGGAATTTGGCTGATAACACCAATTTATTTCACTTAAGCTTATGGTTAGTCAGCAGCCAGTGACAATTTTCAAACACTGCAACATGGTTGGAATTGAACTTTGTTTGACTCTGTCTCCTGCTGAGAGCTATATAGGATGCAAAATATTCAGATTGGTACCATAAAGTTTAAAAAAAAAAGGAGGCAAGCCAGGAGCTGGACATTCATGCTTACGGATGCAGTGGAGACAAACTGCCAGCAGGGAAACAGAATTCAGAGCGAGGTTTTCAAGGGACTGTTATAAACGTTACGGGAGGAAAAATATTTTAAAGTTATGAAAAATCCTTGGCAATGTCCTTTATAAAATGTTTCTGAGTAGTCAAGTGTGCAAGATAAAGCTGCACAGGTTGATTGAACTAGTATAACCAGCAATTGTGAAACGAATAATCCAAAGGCTTGCTGACCTTGGCAGTGTTACAGAAGCAATCTTTACATAAGAATGAAGTGTTCTTCAGCTATTTCACCCAGTATATTAGCTTTCAAACATACTTTTGCTTCACCTTTGTAAAGAGCTTTGAGATCCCTAGGTGAAAAGTGCTATGTCCAGTTATAAGAACAAAGTATGAAAAGAGACGCATCTCTTTGTCCCAGCTATTACTTTTCTACAACATACATATTTACTGCTGATAATGCAAAGTAAATCCCATTGCCCTTACGCAAGATAGTTAAACTTTGTTATGTCCTCTGGACATCAGCCAGGGCTCTCTAAACTACCATAATTTTTTGAATACAGGCTTCTCTATCTCTTTTAAAATAAAATTAGAACAGTCAGTTCCTGGAAGGGGGAGGAAGTAGCAGAAGCATACTGAAACCTGAAACAAGGATGGCAATTCCCATGCCTACCTAGACCTCCCCCTTGCTTCCAGAAACTGTGCAAACCATCCTAGTCTGAGTTTGGAGTATCAGGGCTTGAAATGAGCCTGATTAATTACAAGGGAAATAGGAGATGCCAGCAAAGGGGGAAAAGGAATGCCATGGCATTCAAAATTCAAAATGATAAAATTCAGAGATTGCCATATTGGCTGACCATCTTCTAAGGCACTGAGCAAGCCAAAGATCTCTGGGTCAGGAAGTAAATAAAAGTCTCAAGGAACTCCTTTTAGACTTTGTCTAAAATAATAAATAAATAACAAAGAGTGGACCAATATGCAAAAGCACACATTGCACATGGATCAGGCCTGAGTTTTGTAACTTTTTCTTCACTGATTGAAGAATATTTGTTTAATATCATTGCCATAAGGGATTTCAAGGCCCCAGGATGAAAGTCAAGCTGATCTCAAAGCTGACTGCCCTACATATCTGTGTATACTGCACGCAGTGATTCAGCTTCTCCACTGTGACAACAACTAGCTTAGTATGATGGCTTAAATCACATTCACATCCCTCCTCTCCCCAGGTGTCACCTAAAATCCTTTCCAGACAAGAGTGGAGACTGGATCCAGTTTATCTCATTTTAACTATAAGAATAATCAATATTTATTATGAGAATCAACAATGATTAAAAAGATCTATTTAAAAATCTAAAAGCAATTCAACAATGTATATGGTCATTCGTTGTTTTTAACAAAGGGAACGTTGAGTACTAGATTAAATGGCTAGTAATTTGATACAGGGAGATATACTGCATGTTCTTATTCTTAACTGTCTTTCCCTGCCACCACTTCTTTCTCATTCCTTTTGACTTCCTCTAGGCAGGCTCTATATTCTTGCCCTTTTCCTAAACCCTGAGAGATCTCAATTTGAGGCAGAAGGTGCCAGCTTTTCACAATTGGTCTGAGGTAAGAGCCATCAGAAAGTGCTGTTTTGAAACAAAACAATCCATGTGTTTTCAAAAATTGCGTCTCGGTACTCGGAAGTGTCTGCACCCTTACATTCCTTGCAGCACAGATCATCTGAAGGTCAGTCTGCTGCACTACATCCAGAGCTAAGCTTTTAGCAAGGGAATTTCCTCTCCCTTCAGCAAGCCAAGGCTGCAGTGCAACTGGCAGAGTTTTATGCCTTTCTACACCAGCATTTTTTTTTACCTTAAACCATCATATGTACTATTCCCTCCACTTAAAGAAGCCTAAGAGTGTGCTCTGTTGTGGGAGGTTGCACACAGGTAACAGTAAGGAAATGAATCCGCTAATTCAATGCCAGGTACTGGAGAGCACTATCATGACTCGGACTTTTAGCCTTCTACTGACATGTAGGCAACATACCTGCTCATTCTTGTAGTGTCTATCTATCATAAGAATAGCAATTTTGAAGGAAAAGCAATATAGAGACAGAAACAATGGATGAAATCCATATTGGCCTATTTGATGCCAATAGAAACATTCACAGAAGTAAACGAGAAGCAGGATTTCACCTTGTATTTTTAGATACTGCCCTAGTCAGTAACATGACTGTGGTTTTATAATGTATGATTCCAAAAAATATTAAGAATGCAGTCATCAAAATACAGAAAAAATACATTATGATTCAGCAAGTTAACTACATTTAAAATGAGGTTAAGTAAAAACAGGAGCATCTTATACAGCAATTTGTTTACTCATGTTGAAGATTTCCACAATATACTGCATTCACACATTGCATACATACATACACACATATGCTCACACAGTATACTGTGTGCGTTCAAATACATAAGTAAAACTTGCTGGAATCTTCAAAAATGGCTGTCTGCTACATGCACATTATTCTCTTATCTTTGTACAGATGCTCTGGGCATGTACCATTGTTGCAATAATCAGTTCTTTATCCATTAACCTGGCCAGACCATCTGGACACCTTAACGAAACTATTAACGAATATCAATCCTCTAATCAGCACATGAAAGCTCGTAGGTACTCACCCTGCAAACTGGGCACTGCCAGTGACTACTGCTGTCTCTAAGCCTGAACTCATCAGACAAACACTTGGAATGATACACACGAAAACACAGGTCACATATCAACACCTCTCCAGGCAAATGGCATTCAAAACAATACCAGTCATGATTTTCTGTTTCCCAGTCCTACAAAAAATACAAAATATTTTGGTATGATATTCTGTCAAAATCTGCAGGAACTAAGAACAAAATTGATATGTCTTGAAATCCAGCAGCAATTAGACATTATAAACATTTTAAGAAGTGTATAATGTTTAAAAAACAGGGGAAAACCTACATGCTTAAAGATCTTCATCAATTTAATACACGCTACCTCCAATAGAATATGAATGCCAAGTTTTCTTTCTTTTAAGTGTCTGATTAGTAAC
Source organism: Apteryx rowi (assembly GCF_003343035.1). Taxonomy (NCBI): domain Eukaryota; kingdom Metazoa; phylum Chordata; class Aves; order Apterygiformes; family Apterygidae; genus Apteryx; species Apteryx rowi. Next base: position 3,303,076 of record NW_020449307.1, on the reverse strand, counting down.
ATAATTCCAAATACGAGCTCTGTCCACAATGGAAAGTGGCTTTGTTTTCTACCTTTGTGTAAAACACTGCAGTTGACCTCTCTGTATTAGACTACCCAGGGAAGGGTGGTCACTTCCAGTTTTTACTCTCTGACAACTTTTCCATATCAAAAGGTTGACTTACAAGGAATAAATGAAATCATGAACCTACTACTGCAAGAAACGTTTCTGCTAAGCAATCCCAATACAATTCGAAAAACAGAAAATGTTTCACTTGCAGTGCCCAATAGTACTAGGATTATTCCTGAAATGTTCTCTAGAAGACAAAGAATATGGGTCTGTTGATACACAGATGTCTTTAGTACACTCTTTCTTGAAAATTCAGCCCCAAAGGCCAAATTCTGACCTTTGAAACATGTGCACCGACTTTGCTGAAGTAAATGAGAGCAGCATGCATGCAATTTGGAGGCAGAATTTTGCTCTAGGAGTCTATAGTACTAAAACCAGACAGAATTGCCAGTGGCCACCGTTAAATGTGTATGCTTGTTATCTGAAATGCCACACTTTTCCCTACACTTCGAAGACAAAATAACTGTCATATCTCAGATATAACTTCCAATTCCTTTTAAAGCCAAATGTCACTTTTCAATGGGTTCAATTCTCTGAAAAAAAAATCCTATTGTTTAATAAATTATCTTGATAAAAATCTGATCAAGCTATTTTTAACTTCATCATGTGGAGGTGGAGCTAGCAATTCCCACCACCAACTAGAACTGGCAGTTGTCCGATTCTCGTTTTTCCATGCCTGGGAAACTAGTGTCATTTAATTCTTCATGTGAGAGGCCTCCTCCAACGGAGCTTCTCCGTTTCTGCAGCACAGGGAGGGCTCACACAGGCAGTGGCCACTGCAGTCCCTGGGTGCTGAAGAGCAGCCGTGTTGGCTACCTAATTCATGTGATCAGAGCCCCCCACCAGAGAAACCAGGATAGCCTCAACCCCAATTTCCTACACTAAAGCTTATACACCATGAATGTTGGACTGCAGGGGCAGTAAGTTTAAAAACAAAATAAAGACTTAACCAAAGATTTTTGAACTCATAACTCTGCTTCCTCTGTTGTTCAGATTAACAATGTAATTTGACTCTTCTATCATTTTTCCTCATTTAACTTTTCAATACTGTATATCTCAGGATGGCATCATAATTTCACCTAATTTGTCTACATAGGGTACATTCTCATTCACCAAATCTTTCCCCTTCCACAAAGTCCAGTGGCAGTACACTTTGGAGTCCTTTCTTCACAATATTTTAGAAACAACTAAAGATACTGCATTGTAGATGTGTCTGATTTGCCTATAGACCAAGAAAAATCTGGATGAAATATTCCCTAATACGTCTTTTGTATTTAGTGTAATGTTTGTCTTATTTCTGAAAAAAAAAAAAAAATCACATAGCAGTAAGAGGGCCAATTAAGCAAGAGAAAAAATTAGTTTTGATTAAAGATTTATGCAGATAAAAATCAAATGGAATAGAGCCCAATAAGTCCTGGCTACTGAGGTATTTTATGACACAATCAGATACTTCAGGATTTTTAATGATTATCCATAGGAGCTACTTATTGGTATCCCAGATATTCCGCTGTTAGGAAATATACTGGCAAATGGATGTGGAACTTCATAAACATACGAAAATATACTTGCTGGCAAGAAAAATAATACACTCAAGCCAGAAATCACAACATTAAACAAAACACCAGAAAAAGCTTCCTTCAGTATTCCCACTGCAGAATTTTGAAAACATCATATTTYTAATCACCTTGATTTTTCCTAGAAAGATTTTTAGTTTAATGCAGTATATTTAGTGTATGAGCAAATATAAAACATTCATTTATGCAAGATATTTGTAAAGTTAATAGAGAAAATAAAAAAGGTACATAGCTCTTGTGAAAACTATGCTATTGACTTCAATAGCAAGGTCAGAGGCATAATTTTGCTCCAACAGCCAAGAAATGTTATTACTTCTCTTAGTTTATGTAAGTTTGAATGGGAGGAGAATATACTCCCAACATATTTTTCATGCAGGAGATCAGATTCATTTAAATAGCTCAAACTGACTGACAGTGCTCTAGTTAAGGACAGGTAAAAAATCTCTGCCAGCTGCAAACACGGTTAAGTCTGCATTTACAAGATACACCACCAGGTGTCATCAGCCACTCCAAAAATGACTGATTAAAGGGCAACCATTGTAACAACATCTTGAACTGTAACATGTGAGTAACCACTTCCAGCCCCCAAGGAGAGAGAAAAAATCATCAAACTACATACATACATAATGCAGACTAAACTCAGAATTGGAAGTGATATGGATGATGGTGGTGGTTAATATAGCAAACTAAGCTATCCTAATGGAAGACAGAAACGTAATAGAAAATATGACAGAATTCAAAACCACATAGTGCAAAAATTGTTCACCTTGTTTTTTGCTGCTGTCTGGGAAAAAGGCTGCATACCGTAGGCCTTTCAAAATAAAAACAAAACAAACTTTGTATCTATACTGTAATCCATCTGATTATCAGGATATACACAAGGCTAGAAAGAATTCATGCACAGTGACCAGGAAATCATTCGGTTACTTCTAACATCTGCTTGCATACATTTCCTCCTGCAATTCTGCAATGCTACCTAATGATTTTACCACATTTTGTTTTTGTAAAACAATACCCCATGTACTTATATTACTAAAAGAACCCAACTCCCATCTTCTTCCCCGTATACACACCCACCACCAGGCCAACTTAGAAATCCTCAAGAATATTAATCATTATTAATTAATGCACCCTCTTTGATACAGAAAACTTTTTGGAGGCATTTCAAGAACATCCCTGTAACATAATTTACTGTGTAGGCAGTGACCTCACCAAAATCAAAGCAGTGCCTTCTTTACTGCATATTATCAATGACTAAATTACAAAAAAAAATCACAGTGCTTCTTATCTGTTTATAAAGGGTGATATATTTTCCTGGGGCCACGCGGAAGGAAGGATCCGGCACAGGGACTCAGTTTGCCCGTACCCCCGTCTCCTGGCGAAGGGTTGGGGAGCCTCGCGGGTCCCCGCGCAGGCAAAGGGACCCCCGCCAGTGGCACCCACATTCACACGGCACCCAGGGACTGGCCGCAGCCGCCACGAGGGAGCTGATGTGGCAATAAAGTTGCACAGCTCAGACATCCCAGCAGGCCTTCCCCCCTCGGTTCATTCAGCTGTCCGTTGCACTTGTAGATACATGCATTAACAGGGCAGCAAATGTGCGTTTGGGGGATTGTATTTAATAGCCCGCAAGCTACGGTCTGTTGAGCAGAGTGGGATCTTGCAGGGATATGGGTCACATGCGGTCACTCGTGCTTTATATTCAGATCACTCAAACATTATATCATAAAGGTCACTTTGCATTGACACAAAAAGCAGGTGAGATTGCTCAGCAACATGAATGAAACAATGCAACAATTTTCAAAATACGACTTAATTTATGACAGACAGGTAAGCTTACTTTTTAGTGATTTGTCTTAAGTAGGTTTTGTTGTCATAAAACAAATACATAAATTTATTCTGGAACTACAGAAAAATAACATGGGACAGAAAATGTCAGGCTATCTAGAACATTTGACAATTTAAATACAGATAAACCCAACAGAAAAGAATGAATCATCATCTCGTAGCCTTTACTGTAGAATAAAGTATATAGTTGTTGTCAAGGAAAGAATAATTTTAGTGCATAAAGAAAATGTCCATTATAATGCAAATGTACGTGGAAAAGAAATGCTTACTCATTAGTAATGGAGATTTACTTAGCTATAATTGAAACAGGGAATCTGTATGTTGGAGAACGTGACATTCTGCTGTACAATTAGCATACCATTAAGTAGGAGATGTGAAGTACATACTGACAGCAAAATTAACAATAACTTAGAGGTCACAATTATAACTATTAGGTCACTTCCATACCTTAGCAAGCCCACAATTATTGCAAAAAAAAGATGTAAAAACATATAATAATTTTTTATTTTTCTATAAATTATATGTAGTCATAGCAAAAGAAAACAATACAAACTCCTTTCTTAGACTTTGTCTAAAAGGACCAGTTTGCCCTTTTATAATGCATATTCCATTAACATAGCTCATTTCTTACCTGTTAATCTGTTTTCTCCAAGTCCCTTAATGGTAGCCCAGATACTCGGTAATAAGTCACTCTACTATCAGGTGGAGAGAGGAAAAGGGAGGGGAAAAAAGGCAAAACTCTATTCATGAAACTCCCCTTTATGGGGATTTGCTGCTTTCACACTGTTGTACTAGATTTCCCAAACCATTCAAATTATGGATATCCTTGGACCCAATCAGTAAGCTAAAAAAAAAAAGGGTCACATGGCTGGGAAAAACAATTATAAGTCAGTTAGTTCTTTGGTGCAATTATGTTTATTTATGAGGAACATACATACAGTTCTGTTGTCCTAAATTCAATATGACACAAACGAAGGAGAGCATTTTCCATGGAGCTCATGATTCCAAGCCTTTTTCTGTGCGGCACTTTGTTCCATAGTACTCTCTTTAGCCTTTTTTTTCCCAGGTGTCCTGCTTCAAGTGCTTCTCCCGAGTTTCTTCGCTGCTTACCTATGTGCTGCTGGCGTGCTTCTCTATAGCTTTCATCCACACTCATGCACACACAGCTCCCTCAATCTTTATCCAGACCACTGGATTTTCATTCAGATCCACCTGTGCACAAACTCATAATCAGGCCAGTATGTTGCCTGTATTTTCAAAAATCCCTGCAGTTCCAGCTAGCTAGCGCATAAAAGACTAAACAGTTTTTCACATTTAGTCTAAAGGAAGAGTATTATCAGATACACAGTATCAGTAAGATTTCACCCACGCTTTATCATAGCAACACTTTCTCTCAGTTCATCACAATAGTGGCATCTAGAATGGCAACAAGATCCATGCCAGCAGAAAGAAGTCATTTACAAAAAAAAAAACTATTTAAAAGAAGTGGTACTTACATGGTGTATTTCTTTCAAGGCATTTTCAAATCACCAACCCAAACTTTACTGGAATCTTTTTCTGACTATTGGGTTACCCTTTAGTAAACCAAGAAGGCTCTCCATGAAAGAGTTCCTAATGTTTCTGTTTCCCATTCCTCTGAAATCTAATGAAATAGGCCTTGCCCAATTTGAAGATGTCACTCCTGAGGCAAATGTTCTGGATTCATTTTCTTCAGCAGCATTTTAGGATTCAGAAACAGCACTCATAAGGAAGACTTCTTTCCCTTCTCCCCACCTCCATCAGCTTTATCATCAGAGTTCTTTCAATTTTGCCCACTGATTCCCTTCATTCCTTCAGCTAAGATGCAGGCTTTTAAAACTTTGGATTCTACAGTTCAGATCTTTGTTGGCTTTCAGTAACTCTTCAAGTCAGAGGAATCCAACAAAAGTTGACTACCAGTAGCTATATCAAGTAGACAGATACATCAAAAGAAATGCCTCCCACAAGGATTCTATGTCCCTGTTTTACATCTTGCATTTTGCTTTAGGTTTTGCAACCTGCCTCCATCATCATCTGCTGCTGGGAAGCTACCTCCTATCTTCTGTACTTAATCTTTCACATTTCAAACTTCTCTGCTGTAAATGGAAAGCCTTTATTAAGACAGCAAGAAGTGGTACTGCATTCTAGCATGGATGTGTCTACTACACTGGACCCTTTCATGATATCTGAGTCCTCTCTCGAAGAAGTCTCAGGGTATGCCCCAAGAACTTATGCACCCATTTGTAACAAACAAACGAGGCAAAACAAAAGAAAGTGGCATCTATTTCTTTCTAAACACATTCTCCATTCTTAGGCAGCCAGCTCCTTTCTGTCTTTCTCAGGCAGCATCTGTTCCCATCAAAGCTTTCTGGATTAGGCATGAACTTTGCTACAGATAATTGTTAAAACTTTGCAGTGCATTTTTTCTGTCTTTATGATTCACAAATGTGACAAACCACTGTGGAGATGCACTGCCTATGTGCACCCTTTTCCTCCAGTAAAAAGAAAAAAAAAACACTGAAGGAAATGATTCTTTCTCATACATTTGCTGTAAACAGCTACTGCACACTTAAAATCTTTGCCTGTTCATCAATACTTCTCTCAAAACATGAATATCAGAACCTGTGCCCCGTATACAAAGGCAGTATCGAACAAGCTCACATGCGAGCAGTTGCAAAAGCCCTTAACAAATCTGGAAATGCTAAAGTGTGCTCAGGTTTGAAACATTTCCCCTTCCTCAGCTACCTGGTGTTTTTGCAGTACTGTTGAACTTGCAAGTAACTGCTCGGTAACAGGAGCAATTTCATGAGGCTTGGCTGTTTGGCTGGGGAGCTGCACAGCTTGGACCCTTACTCCTTTTTCCAGAGGAAGACTACCAGCTACGTGCCTAGTGTGTGTGCAAGTGGCCTCTTTGTTAAACAGGCTATGTCTCTTTGGGTTCAGTATCTAATAAGAAGTCTTCAGCTTATCAGGGACCACTGGCAGATGTATCTGGTTTTATTTAGATGGTGGCATGCAGCAAATACTACCTGGGTCTAACCAATACCACCTGAGTCTAACAAATGTAACGTGCCATGGAGCACCCTTTCCAGTATTTTCTCAAATGCAGCAGGGATACTGCCTAAGTTTTTTGGCAGAGGCCCCATGCTGCTGTGAGGGTAGTCCTCCTCCTGCCCTTTGGCTGAGCCTCCTCTTCATGCTACAACATCCCCATCTTCCTCCATTCATTAGTGAGCACGAATCCTCCTGTAAACTTGTTTTCAGCAGCCCACTGAATCTGCTTTCATCTTTTCTTCATTAGAATGATGGGCTGGGCTCAAGAACTGAGGAAAGTCTGATTAATTCCTTGATGGCTCATAGGATTTATTTCATCTTTGCAGCAGGTAAATGGTGAACTAGCTGTTTAATGAAGTACTTCCTTTTTATCATTGCTGTACAGGATCCATATTGAAAGGATTATTGCTTTACAATGATAAAGTTTAGATCAGCCTATGCTTTACATTTAATGTTAGAATGATGCATTAGAGTAAGTTCAACATCAAAATAAGTTCATTTTCTTCTCAGTAGTTTTCTTGTATACAAGTATTTACTAGATACATTGCCTCCTATTTTGCATCTACTTTCTTTGTACTGCCTTTGTGCATCAAAAGCACTCAGTAAACAAACAAGCATCCACTTCTCCTTCAAAGCCAAAAAGACTTCAGTGGCCAGAATCCCCTTAAGACAATCGTTTCACTGTATCTTCTCTTTCCTTTTCTAGAAAGCTACCACAGCAGGTAGCTATGATGATCTGTGCTTTTAGAGACAGGATCATCCATCCACTGCAAATCAGCTGCCCTTACAGAACCTTTCCTTTACCTGGGCTCTGGTTTTAAAATGGATTTCCACAAAGGACTTTTTGGCACACTTTGTGGATATTCATTCCTCAAATATTGTCTCAAAAAAATCCAAATAGGTCCTCACAACTACCTAATCATCTTGCTTAGATTTCAGGTACTTATATTTATTATATTTTTATGGTCAAGATTTTAATAATCTCAGCAATTAACTACTTTTTTCTATTATTTCTAACTTCTCTCATTTTAGAAATCCATTTTACTCTAAAAAGAACCAACACAAAGCCATCACCCAGGAGACAGACCAGAATCTCTTTCTCTGTAATGCATATTAAACACAGAGACATATTTATAGGCTCATGATAATCTGTTTCCATTTTCTTCACCGATAACTGCTTCCTCTTCTGATGCACTGATGCAAGAAGACTCAAGTTCTTCAGTAAGTTCAACAGCCTCTCAGAACACTCTTGGCTTTCTTTTAATCTGCAAGCCCAAGTTTGTCTAATTAATTTATCGACAGTTTGTCTTCAAAGTTCTGTTTCTGGCAGAAACCACTAAAGTCTTCTCGGGATGCCTCCCAGTACAGGTAGAGTTTTATTCCCTTTCCTATCCTGTAGTTATGTTCTGGCCAATTCAAGGTGATGACTGGCTCCAAAGTCCAGAGCCAGTCTCCAGCTCCCAAAGCTAGAGAACTGAAGTGTTTTTCTAGAAGTGTAGTAGCACACCAGCAGCCAAGATAATAATCCCTTTATGCTCATCTTCTCAGCCTATGAGCTGTGTTGCTGAAGCAAACGGAATAAATTGCAGTTTCATCCCCCCCAAGCAGATCATGTTTGGGTAGCAACGGTATACCGTATTTGAGGTAAGACACACAAGCTTTCTCATCTAGGATGTTACAAATAGAAAATAGTTTCCAATGAAAATCATTTTTTCCTTCTTTATGTTACAAGTGAGTTCAAGGTTAATAGAAATGTTCAAATTATCTCCTCAGGAACTAGATTCACTTCCGCTATTAATGTCACCATTTTTCACTTAGGTTGAGCCAAGAGGAGTTTTGTAGGCTATTTTTCATTAGAGAGATAAATTAGTAAGAGAGTGAAGTATTTATTAGGTGCAATGCCTTTTATTTTCACATTATGTATGTGAAGGTTTCACAGGATGAATCCAGACCAGAAAGAAACCATTTCTTCACTTGTAGTTCCAGGTCTCCTTCCCAGAAGCACAAAATGTTTCTCTCTCCCCTTTCTTTCTTAGAATACATGTACATTGCTTTTCTGGCCCTACCCTTTCAATGGGATTTTCTGCTGTTTCTCTAGGTTGTCATTTCTGCACACATGGTTCCCTCAAACAATATTCAAGCCTTTTTATCTGAACCAACAGCTGAACTCCCTAAACATATAGCTTAAATCTCCAGCGTCTTTTCCATATCCCCTGTGTTGCAGATGTGGCTTGCACAGTTTCAGCTATCAGTGACATAAAGGCACTAGGGCTGCATTTATTGCAAGAGGAACATGAATGTTAGCAAGGCCATCAGCTTCAATGAACTTTCATTCAGAGACCAGCATGACATTATAGTAAAAGATTCAACATAGTTGCCAGAGATGGACAGCATTTTGAACCCACAAACTTAATTAAAAAAAAAACAAACCTAACATATCAGGGTTGGCAGACGGAAAGAGGTAGAAAACAACAAGATGCATATTTTCAGAACAAATTCATAGTGGACTGATCTAAGTAATCTAGTTCATTAACAAAACTGGAGTCCTCTTGTGGAAGCTTTATATGGACTAGTTTGCCTAGTCTACCTCAAATCCGTAAGTAAATTATCATTCTCCAAAATATCCTTTAAGTCAGCAAAAACTTTTGGTGAAATTTGTGAATAGCACCAGTATCTCAACTCCAGAACAGTGAGTGAAAGCACCAAAAGACAACAGGGCATTAACTAGACTGAATTTTTAGAAGTCAAGTTGGCAAAACTGGGAGAGACAAGCGAAGATGCTGATGAGGTTGTTTTACAAGTTTAAAAGAAGTATCATCTCTTAGGTATGGAGTAAGGTGGACTCCAGTAGTATGACGTGTGGTAGTATGAAGATCCTCCAAAGTGAACTTCTGCACTGACACCCAGTCTTTTTGGAGGGATGAAAAAAAGAAAGGATGGAAGGAAGGAAAGGAAGAAATACTCCTGAATGCATGGGGTGAGAAAATAAGTTTGGAAAAGGAACACAAAATTGTTCTTGGTACTTAACTCATTTGGAGAAAGGAATGGCCACTGGAATGACAATGAGGCCATTTTCATGAGTTTAGGAACACAGCTAATGAGCTTTTGCTCCATGCTCATAACCTTAATGCATAAGACAAAGGAGGGTCTTGGCTTTAATACAGCAAGAATATAATATTTCTCATCCATGACATGGGAATTCAGAATTTGCTTCTCAAGGGCAAAATAGTCTATTACACTAGTGTACACTATTTTTTGATTCTGTAATAAACAAAATTTTACACTAGTGTACTTTATGATAATAACCTGTAAGGAAAAATCATTTGCTTTTAACACACAGTGGACTGATATGGTGGAAATCTCGTGACATAATAAGCTCCATATCATGGCACCTTAGAGGATGGAAAGATCGGCAGCGAAGACAGATTCAAAGATTTCCAGAAGCTCAGTTCCCTTGAGGGTTGTCGTCCTATCAGCCTGGCGTGTGGCCTGACCCTCCAAGCATCCTGATACGTCTTCTGAAGTGTGGGATAAGTGACCAATGCTGGTCTGAACTTCTCCCTCTCAGAAGAACATGAATTAACTCTCTGGATCAGTGAATCACCAAATGTAAAGAATACTGTACTTTCACAATGATTAGGAATCCCTCTGGAAAGTTCAAGCCTGGAAAATCCTCAATTTGTTACATTATTTGAGAACCAGTACCTATCACGGTTTGGGTTATATCTGGCTTTGGATCAGTGAATTCACACAGAACTTCAGATTAAAGACAATATGGATGAATAAGATAAATGCAAAATTCTTTGAAACATTGAAGAAAATGTGTCTGCATTTGGTGTGACATTTTCTTTCTCTTTGTGTTCTCTAGTAGTAAGAGATTTCTTGATGAAGGCTCTGACTGTCACTATGGCTGTTACATATTATCCTTCTGCTCCTAACTGAAATGAATGGAATGCACTTTAAAACCAACCTCATTAGTTAGGAGCCTCCAGTCTGCTAGCAATAACTGGTAGCTATGTAATATTTTTTATTTCAAGTGGATTTTATGTCCAGAAAAGATCCTAACCTAACAGTGACCATTCTTAAGATTTTTACAATTATCTTCATATTTGTGAAGACTCAAGATGACATAGGCAGTTCAAAACACAGCCTCTGGCTACCAGTACTGACATGGTATGGAAAAATCAATACAAATACAAAAGCAATTAAGCATAGCTAGTAAGAAATCCAGCCTTTGCTCAATCTAAAGCAATTCAGAATAGGTCACATAACAGCCAAAATACTCCTTCTTTATAGATTGATCCTAGCAGAATTGAAGCAGCAATGCATCAAATCACAATAATTTCCAGGTGTGTGCCTAAAGTCGCTGAGATTAACAGAATAGCCTTCAAAACTCAGTGTTGGCAATGGGTTACAACAAAGGTTAAAATGATGGTAAAGCAAACAGACAAACTGAAGTGATGGATTACTTAGGCAGACTTAAGACTTGAAAATATCTGGGATGGTTTGGAGTAAGTACCAGTATTCTCTAAATATAAAGAATCAGAAAATCCCCAGTATTAGCTATCAAGTTCTGAACACATTGGTGATTTGGGAAAAATCACATGCTGTTTCTACTGTTTTCTGAAAATATGAAGGTAAGCAAGCTGCTCCTCTAAATAAAGTGCCTTCCACTAAACTAAAAAATCTTTACAAGGGAAGAACTGGAGAGACAATAATTTAGAGATACGGAAAGGACCGAGTGCACAGGAAAACAATTGCGACGAAACCCCAAAGGCAGACTTAACTAGCCAGAAGAGTTGTAATCATTCAATTAAAATTTTTCTTTCTTTTCTCTGTAATCTGTAATCAATCAATTAAATGATCAGAAAATAGCCCCCTACAAAAGAGCAACCTCTCAAGAACACTGTCACCTTTATCTGTTTTGGAAGTGAATAAATAGCTCAAAGTGTCTCAACTAAGCGTGAAGCCTGGCTCTTCACATCCCACTAGAGAATTTGGCCACTATGAACCAACCCAAAACCCTAGGAGTGCTATGAGATATGTTGCATTCAAATGCAAACAATAAACCTCAGTTACTAACACCTCCCCACTTTTGATGAACACAATATTGTTTGGCTTTATGAACACATGTAAATTGAAATTATATATTCATAATGCCTCTCTCTGGGTCAGTACAGTTTTATGACTTTAATCATGAGGAGAAGAATTAGCACATTAAATGCTGAAAATAGTTCCGTGCACATTGTCTGTAGAAAAAAAATCACAAAATATATAAATGAGTAAGACATACTAATTCTAAGAGCTGTACCTAAACCCCCATAAAGCCACATGGCATTGCTGCTGTAATTCAATGTCTTTCATTGGGATTACTCTGACTACTATTTTACAAGGATAAAAGTACATAAAAATCACGACATAACTGAAAATAGAAATGAATAGGTAAGGATATTCATGATTCTTTTCTTCAAGAACTACACTTCCCATTTATTTTATCAATTGCATTGAAAACATTGTTAACAACACCGATTTTCAAAATGTTTGCTATACCCAAAGAACAAGGAGATCATTCCCTTTTTAAATACTAAATAACACTTCCAAATACCACAAGTTCTGGGAGAAATAGGAATAAAGCTTTTAGAAAGAAAAAGTAAATTTCCATTACCAGATTTCAGGACTGACATTTCCCTTGCAAGGCAAGAAGCTGCAGAGATTTTGTTGAATTGCATAATAATGGCACTGACAAACAGTGAAAATGCAAAATTCCTAACTAAAATCCTGGATAATAATTGGAAAATAATTTCTTCTCTCATTTATTTTGTGTCAAATGCACTAATCATCTGCCAGATGAGAAAGCCTGTAAGATGAGAACACATTTTGAAAATTCGCAAAACATCTGTACAGATGGTAAATGAGCAAACGAAACGAGTACCTGCACAAGCCCAGGAGGTATAATATTTGCAGAAAAGTGCTTGTATAGGTACCTACCTTTAAATATCTGTGTGAATGTATTATGTGCAGCAACTAACTCTATATTTTCAATCAGTTTTAGTAACTTATATAGGAATATTTCTCCCACACATATGAGAGAAAAAGAATAATTTTATGATGTTTTAAATCTGATCATTCTTTTTTTTCCAGTCTTTCAGAACATTCATTTTCACAGAATTTCTTGTACTTTCTAACATATTAGAAAAAGACTGTTCCTGTTGGAGGTTCCTCCTCCTGATGCCCCAAAACTATTTTAGCTTTGCACTTCATTCTTTTCAATGACATTTCTAAGGACATGAGACTTTGCTTCATTTTTGTAACACAGCTTCAAAATACTGATAGAACACTGATAGCAGTGTAGCATAACATTTTTAACACTTTCCAGTGAGGGCTGAGAGTAACTCTATCAGAGAACATGTTTTTATTGCATATATCTATCATTAGTTCAATCTATTGGATAAGGCAAATGTTTGGAAACAAATAAGCAAACACCCAGATTATCTAACAAATCTCTTCCAAATAGAACTGTGTTTTCATAAAATGTAGGCTTTTAATTATTGCTAACATTTAGCAATCAATCCACAGTCTTCATTAAAATCAGTATTTTCAGGCTTTCTGCTTGTAGTCAGGCACCTATATAAGTAACAGATACAGGTGCTCAGCAGTTCTGCAGCCCAGACAAGTAACTTATTTACTTGAATATGGATTTAAAATGCTGGGACCAAGACTTCAAAAATGTAAAGAAAATATCAAGAAAATACTCAGTTAAAAAGGGGCAGAGGGAGGGGGGGAAGGAGTGTCTCCTTTTGCTAAATCCTTGAGACAACTGGTTCTTACTGACTTCCAGTGTGATACCTCAAAACGAGCTGAAGTGAAAGGGCTTTTTTGCACTGCTGTCAGTAGCTTGTGGATCAGTTCTCAAGCCCGTCACTGCCAGGTTCGGGGCTTTCTAAGCTCCTGTGGCATCAGTCAAACTGAATTTGGCAAGTGGGTCAAGGATCTGTCTGGAAGTGCTAACTGTTTGCTGAGTCTGAAATTGTTGCTCCAAAATTAATAATCCTATTTCATATTTCTGTAGTTCTATCTCATACAGGTGGATCTCCCAAAAGACTCCTGTGTATTTGTCCTCATTGAAATGTAACTTGAGCTCATGGTTCAACAATCATTAGTACCAGGTCTGAGCAGTACTGGATTATACAGAATTACAAGTTTCATCTTGACCAAGTGCAGACAGAGTATCTATAAAACTATGCAGTGCAGCCAATGTAGAGAACATACCAGTCTTTATAGTTTTGCATCAATTGCTGGAGGATGGAAAATTCTTGATCTAATGTTGAGTGATCACAACAATACTTTGTAACTCATTAAATTTTTTTGAATAAATAAGAATGAGAGAATGATTTTACACCAAATCAGTGTCTTTTGCTTCATACATCTGCAGCATCTTGATTCAGCATTAGGATCAAGAAGTTGGAGGTACTGTGCTGTTGAAACATGGCCTGGATCAGAACCTGCTTCCTATCTATGCAGAAAGCTGTTAAGTCAAGTGTGCACTGGTGGTCTCAACAACTGAGCTGGCTGCTGGCCACACGGACACAGCACAGCCCTTCAGTGATCAGCAGTTGTTGCGCTGTAAATACAGTCACTATGTCTAACCAAAGGGTTATTCACAATGTGACTTAGGCAATGCCTTCAAGTCAAAAACAATTCATATTATTCCAAGCTAAATGAATGACTTATTCTAATGACTTACTGGGAATTTACTTACTGGGAATTTACATACATTTTTTCTTTTTTTCTCCTGCCAATAGAGAAAACAAACATACTGGATACTTCAGATAACTACGGATCTCAGACTTTATGTCATGTTGAGTCTACACACTTAACATCACCTCTAAAACAGATAAAAAAAATCTTAAGAAATACCTAAAAAGAGCTAAGCTGTGATTTCTAAATGTTTACTCCCAAGGAGAATAGTAAAAACAAAATTACATAGCCTTTGAAGGCTCCCTTGAGGATTTCTAATGAAATTAGAGTGAGAACCTTAACAGTGACATAATATACATTTAATACATATTACAATACTTAAAATTAGTTTAACTGGCATAATTTGAAACATAATGCTTTCTATTATGGATACTACTTGTTTCCACTTTTTATTTCTCTCACTTTAAAACAAAAAAATTATCTACTCTGTTTCACTTTCAGGATCTTATCAATAGCTGCAGTAATGCAATGAGTTTTTCAGTGCTTTTTAGAATTTAACTTCCTGTAACATTTTTTTCCCTTCAAAATTTAAACMGTGATCTATGTCTGAGACAATACTGTCCATTTTACCAATACTTAATTCAACTTATATTCCAGAACATCAATTCCTAGTTCAAGTATTCAAAAGCTTTTGGCAAACTCTCTTTTATTAGGAAAACGTGGTCTTGGAAATACACAGACCGGACTTCTGAACAAAGCAAAATAGTTATGCAATATTTTTCCGGGTCTATTGGACCATTTTCAGTTAGCACTGTGTGTGCATTCCAGCTCAGCTACGGAGGCATAGAGAAAGCACACTTTTCTTCCCTTCACATAACTTTCAACCTGTTTAACTGGATTTAAATATTTACTTTATACATCCAGTGAAACAATGTCTGGATGCCTGTAACTAATTTACTAACAAAATTCTTGCTAACTGAGTGTCCTGGTGTTCCCAGACATCTGTAAAACACATCCTTTTTTGTGTGTTTATATATAACAGAAAGAAGAACTTCTTGAAAGGGAGTAATTTCTTCTCCTCCAGATTCAGATTAAAGCAAGATCAATCAATAATTTTTTTCTTAATTTTTTTAGAAAATACATTCTTTGGGATTTGAGGATGTCTGAGGATTTCAAGTAATACCAATAACATTGTATTTACTATCTCCCTATACAACTGTAGGAGAGATGATGCTACATAAAAGTGAAGGATGACTGAGCAACGGACATTGCCAGTATTTCACAGAAGAAAACTCAGACTTCTAGCAGATAGAATTTCTATGGAATAGAAAGAGTTAAAAAGGTTTATGAATGCAGTACTTCCCTGTTCACAAGCACCAACACAGCATCTATAAATAACTTTAAAGAGAAATTAAAACAAGTTTCATGCCAAGATACCAGAAAATGTGATTTATTTTCTCAAAGATTTTATACTCACAATCTCATCTCCTGGCAACCAATATCCTTCTTGTTCAATACCAGCTTTTGACCCTTTACACCCCACCGTCAGGGTTTCAACAATAAGACCATCCTTGACTGCTAAACTCAGCTGACGTGTGGTTTCTTTTGGATGCATACCATGGACTCGAGACATATACCTGCACACAAAGCACAGAAGTCTTTAAGTGTTAGTGTTAAATTACATAATATGTCAGCAAATAAATGCACTATTTTCAGCTGATTTAAAATTACTCACATTGTAAATTTTACATTTTTTTTCTAAATCCCAAGAAATTTTATAATTTCCCCCTTTACTCCAAATCATCCTTCTTTCTCCTGTGAAGTTATCAGTGTACACACTTACAGAAGCACCAGCACAGTAATTTTCTACAGAGAAAATCTTCAGATCCACCAACTAACTAACTCTACTTGGGCTTGTCTCTACTGAATTTCCACCCTCATTTGTTCCTCTAAAGAGACTTCTTTAAACTCACTGCAACTTGTATTTCTGTAATACTTGCTACAGAATACATACTATAGAATGAGTCTGGAAATGTACCAATTCATCTAAGAGATGCTCATGAGTATAACATGTTTACAAAAAATGTGAAATTCATGCATCACATATGAAATCCCAACAGTTACAGTTCTGGTACCAGGTGGTTTTCTCCTTTTCTGCAAGTAACCACAATGAACACACGATGATGAACTGCACTGGTGAGAACGAAGTATACACAGCCTAAACTGTGTATATACAAGAGATTGAGTTGCGAAATGTTGGCCTTTGCCCAGTATAATTTGTTATTTCTAGACCCAAACAAAATATTAACTTGGAATAAACAATAGAAAATGATCATCCCTCACAAAAAGCCCCTCCTGTTTCGAGACCATTACACTTTAGCAATTTTTTTTTAGCTGAATTCCAAGAACAGATCTATGAGTCACTGAGCAGAGGGAAGGCAGAGAGCGCTGCGATCACATGCAATCAGCAGATGAGTGATTGGAGGGGGTCCCGAGGAGGATCAGTCGGAAATATCTCTTTTGTGGATATATTTTTCTAGTCATAGCTTTCTTATAGTTACTGGGCTAGCTGAATTTCTCTCCTTTTTTTTGTTTCTCCAGGTACTCCCTTTCTTTACCCATCTCCCAGCCTGGTCATTTGCCAGCTTTAAGACAAAGCTGTCGACTGCAGTATCCTCTCTTCCACGTTTGATCATGGATTCTCACAACGACAATATTTTTGTACAGGTGATTGCCACCAAAACCATCTCATTAGGAGCAAATTTGAGAGAAAACTGATTTGAAAGCTGTAGCATTACATGAAAAAAAATTCTGAGCTAAATGAGCTCAGAATTTTTTTTAACAATGTGGCTGACAGTTAGGAACTGTTAATGCCTTAGATGTTACCACCTCACAGTGAGGGATGAAGACCACACTGGTTTTTAAAAGTCAACCTGGTTTACAGAGGAAATAGAAACAAACATAGAGGAAGGAACAGCATACATGATTTCAGACTTATCAGCCTGACATCAAGGTAAAATTAATGCATCGACTTCAACACTGCAGAATTTAAGGAGTGCCAGCACTACTGCCAATTAACACAACTGCTAGGAAAACAGACCTTGTCAAACTAAAATGGCTTTACATTAAGATTTGATTTCCATTTTTAATTTCATACCTCTTTGTGTGAGGTTACAGGTTTGGTTGCTGTCAGTTTGATGTTCTTACATCAGACTCGATGTTCTAAAAGGCACTTGACTCAACACAAAATATTTTGGCTGAGAAACTAGAAGGATACAAAATGAGCATGGCACACAACAGAGGAATTATAATCTGGCAAAACAACAACAAAGTGCAGTTGTTCAGAGGGAAGCAGGTGCAGTTTTCAGGGAGTCCTGAAGGAATGAGCACCGTTAATCTCCCTCAGTTGTAGGCTGCCGTTCCCACCATGGAGCTGTAACAGACACTCACAACCATTTCCACGTAAAATCCAGAACAAGCTAATTCATCTAAGATTAACTAACAACTCTTAAAAATCACTTCAGGAGGAAATTTAAGTAAGCCAGCTGCCTTCAGCTGAAAAGTTTCGGTGCGCACACATAACTTGGTAGGGGATCTCAGCTGTGGAGGCAGTAATCTCCGGCTGAGGGGCAAAAACTTGCTAAATTATCCCAGTTAGCTCCACAAGAGCCTGTGTATTTGCTCCCAACACCTCATTCCTTATTTCCTGAATCATCCTTTCCTTTTGAGGACAATTTCTTTTAACCTTGTTACCATTTTAGGTGCATAAATGCCTTTCCAATCCTGCACTCTCTCTCAAGCATTTGCTGAGAACTAGTATATCCTATTCTCATCTTTTTTGTTTTTCTCTACAGGAAACTAAATGTATACAGTCATATAGTAAATTTCTGTTTGACCGGAAGTAAATATTCATCTAGTAAATCATACAACAATCAGAACAACACATGGCATTTATAAATTGCAGCATGGTATCAAAGGTGTTTAAGTAAATGCAGCATGTTTGCAGGTTCTTGGGTGTTTTTAGGGTATAAACTCTTACAGGCAGATGCTGCCATTGACTGAATGATCTTACAATGCCTACCACAATGTGGTCCAAGCCTGGTTGACCTGTGCATGCTACCACTGCGTAAAAAATTAATTAGTAATAATAAAAGAAATTAATAAAAGACACAATTCTGTGCAAGTCTGGGATCCAAGCTAGTACATCTAAATCTTACACTGGCTAGCCACAATGATCCAGGGATGAGTGATGACAGAGAGGACAGGCACGGCAGCTCTGTGCCATGCCAGGAGACTGCTCAGCTGCCTCATCTGATCTCTCTGCTGCTGTAGAGCCGAAAACTCATAAGAGAATCAGTCCAAGTAACATTAAACACTACAGAAGAGATTTCCAAGCTCTCCAGACTCCAAGGAGGGTGAAACAGAAACAAACTCAAACCCATCACTTCACTTCCAGACACAGTGCAAGTGCAGACTGTTAGTAAACTCAAACATTTATGCTGAGGCTTTAAGAGCTAAACTGCCTGAAATAGAGAGAAACACACAATTGTTTATATCCTCATGTTACATATAAACCATGTTACACTTTGTTACTCATGTTACATACATTTTATACATGTGTGTATATATTTGTGTATATATGTATATGAAAACACACACAGCTAGCTCTTTAAAGAGCTTGTTGCAAATTATCTTTGTCAATGTTTGCTTTCTTAAGCAAATTTCCATTTTAACTTTGTGCTAATAACTTCCCTGTCAGATCCACGGCATTCTTGTCTTCTGCTATGTCTGTAAGTCTTCAATTTTTTTTTTTTTTTATGAATAGGTCTCAGAATACCTCGATTACGACCTAGCTATCATTCTCTTCTTTGAGGCACTGAGCAAGGAAGTGATTTCTCCACGATTACACAGCAGGCTGGTACAGCGCTGAGAACAGAAGTTGAGTCTTAACCCAGTGCCATAATCTTCAGAGCACGCTGCTGAAGAGGCTGTATATTTTGCATTGCACCATTCATAGCTGCACAAACCCCGTCCAACAAAATTCTTGAATGTAAGGTACGTGTTTGGCTATATTCCTCCTTCACCTCTCTTAATAGATGGACATATAACACAAAATAAAAAGGCTTAAACCAACTATCAGCTAAAAGGTTTAATCAGCCTATTTCAACCGTGGCAGTGGACACATGAGAGAGGAGGAGCACAAGACGCAGAATCTCGTGTTTCCCAAATCCAACCATGCTCGAAATCAGAGTGAAAGACCTGTCACCAGCTAAACATTCTGCCTCATTTTTTCCAGCTGTAAATGGGGAACAATAAATCCCCAGTGGCTTTTTGAAGAATACTTAGTCAATGTTCAGACTATGCAATCTGGAGATCCAAAAGGGCTACGTTTTCCATTTTTGCAATAGAATAGTATCAGCTTTCGTAGGATAGCACATCCACTTAGAGAGAATGTTTTTACTTAGAAGAACAGAACTGCTCTTAGGAAAGTCTAAAAAAAGAAAACCCAAGAATTTTTACTTACATTAAAACTGTGAAGTGTACATGGAGTAGGTAGTCACATAGACCACAAAACAACACTGGCAGGATCTGGATGAAATCCTATCTGCTCCTTTTCAGCCAGAAGGACAGTAGCTAAACTAAGAAGCTATTAAGGCACAGGATTTGAACCAGAAAAGATGATGGTTCTTTAATAAAGAAACATGAAAAACTGTCACAACGTGAGGGAGAGGCTGGAAATGCAAAAAAAGCAAAACTCCAGGCTAGAGACAGAAAGCACAATGTTGGGACTCCTTACTACCCCATCAGATTCATTAATGGGGTGGGGGGAAAAATAATGAAGTGTCTTTGTGCAGAAGTGACATTATTAATCCAGGGAGTACAAGCCTCTTCCTGGCACTGCATGCACTGAAGCAGCTGGCACCAAGAAGTTAAGGAACAAAGAAGAGAGATAAAGCAATCCCCGATTGCTGTTTTCAACAAAAGCTGATTAGCCTTACCTTGGAGACAGGCAGTTGAAGCAATGCTGGTTTGTTATGCTCTTGCCCAGTCCTCCACATCGACAGATTGAGAAGTCTAATACAATCCCTATGCTGTTATTATGTAGCCAACCAGGAGAAGTAAAGCAAATATGCTTTCAGATGGGAGAGAATATGGCATGGAGACATAATAAAATCCCCTAAATCACCAAACCAATCAGTTAGGGGGCTGAAACAACAATTTCAAAATATAATGTAACTGTGCTAATCCCTACTATATAAAATGAGGGTCCATCTGATGAAAAGAGGAGGTTTGGCCAGATAATCTGCATGTTAAATTCCAAATCCAGCCGAAAGAGGTTGCCTGTCTGCAGAACACAGAAGCAACTGAGGAATCTGAAAACTGCTGCTCAGTATTACAGTATTTATAGCTCAGTATTTTCTCCATTTATAAACTGGCAGCATAAACCTCCTTGAGATTAGCTTAGAAGAATCTAGCAAAATTACAGTTTCTGTAATCAACTTTTAAGAGTCTACTGAAGTATGTTTCCAATTATTGCAACACTACTTGGAAAGCAAAGGATAAGAATCTTTAACATGTAGGTTGTTCATTACCACCCTTAAAAAAAATCTCAGCATTGTCACGTCATCAAATGTAATTGTGCTGACCTTCACAACGGCACAACTACCACAAGAATCAGGTGAATGCACATGGGCACACAGCTAATATATGCACACCTGGCTGATAACAAAAGCAAAGTTTCAGAGGCGAACAGCAGGTTATAATCATAACCGATCTGCAGATCACATGTGTGTGCATGTGTGTGTGTGTGCACACATGTGCATTTAGTACACAAAATGAAGATCAGAAAAATATGAAACAACAATTTTAAACTTATTTGGGACTGTAGATAAACAAAAGTCAGGTCTTTTCTTCAAATTTAGCAGCAAAAAAATGTAAAAACTTTGTTCTAGTTACCCATCCTAAAACCTTGAGCATCTCTAAGACACGACAAGGACAGCCAAAAAGGTCAGTATTTTAGCCAGAGATGCGGACATGCACTCGAGCAGCACAGCGATCGCAAGCAGAAGCCACATTAGCTACGCTGCAATGACTGGGAAGGATGACACGGAGGGGTACATAAGGACCCTGGTATGTGGCATCTCTCTCCTTCCCAGGAACGAACTGCAGAAACTCCTATAATTCATGCCACAGCTAAGGGGCAACTAGATATTGATACCTCCCTCTGCTGAGCAAAGCCAGACCACAGAAGTGTCTTAATCCAACTCTGATCCAATGGTCAGTCCAAGGTACAAAAAGACGTTATAGAAGTGTCACAGTGTATCAGCATACGAGCAATTCACACTTAAATTTTCCAAGAATTTTTCTCAAACTTGCCAGTTGTCAGCATGCCTCGTCTATTCAAAAGCTTCTGAACAAATGCACTTCATAATACATCTTAAAGCTCAAGAAAAAGGGTCTGTTTTGATCCAAGGGGTGTGGAGGAAGCAGGTTCTAAAGCTGTGATCACCATGGGAGCAAAACACAGATACAGAAGCAGCTGGCGCTTGCACAGGATCAGATGGTGAACCTTTCGCCTTCAGCAGTCACACAACGCACAATTCTTTTGCTTGGTGCTGTACAAGACACAACACGAAGCCAAACCCTGCCCCAAAGAGCTTAATATTTATGGCCACAAAATGAGGCGCATAAATAGCTAAGTCTGCCCCCAAAGAGTCCTGCTGAAGACAACTGTGGTCTACTGAGCGAGACTCAGAAGTTGGTTTACATAGATGCAACTGTGTTGTGGCCTCAGAGACAAAGCCAGCAAAGGAAGGAAGGTTACTTCAGGATGAAAGTTAACAAGAGTATTAAAAAAATAATAATAATAATTCAGTTTTCTTGACTCTTAAGAAGTTGCATTTGCAGTCACCTGGACTCATCAGAGGGAACATAATGAAAAAACTATACAGCAAGCTCTTCCATAAAAGGCTAAAGTAAAACACACATAGGAAATAGCTGCTTTATAAAATGCCACAGTGTGACAACTGTAGGTAGATGCTAATTTTAGCAGCAAACACTGTAATCTTGGTCGGTTCAGTTATCTTTTCTATGCTAGATGCCTCCACCCTCCACTGTATGAAGGGAAGTAGCAGTCTGCTGTCTGCTGGCAGCAGCTCTCTATCTGCTCAGCAACTCACCCAGCGAAAACCAGACGTCTTAGATTTTCTTGTATGCAAAACTCATCTCATAATTGAGACTTTGTAAAATAAGGCAGATCCCATTAAACTCAACTGAAAGACTGCCATTAATTTTAAATGTTACCTACAGGTATATAAAAATGTCCTAGATTCTGGGACAGACCTTAAGGAATAATACATAAAGTGAGAGGAAAGCAGCCAAAAATCTATTCTGAGTTTTATATTGTGTTCCTAGCTCTGGTATCTGGGGCCCTGGAAATATGGTAAGAAACGATGCACTTAGCTTTAGATTCGAGGTATGACAGCAGTTTTATAGAAGGTCCAGACACTTCATTTAAGACAAATTAATTTTTTTTTAGATCTGCAAAGAATTTGTCACTTGGTCACAGTGAAAGTAAAAATGGAAGAGATGACTGCAATTTTTTAACACATACAGTTACATAGCACAAGTACTTAAAATATTAAGGCCCAAATCTCAGGTCCTATCTTGTCTCAGGTCTCTACCCTTGTGGAGAGCCAAACGAAAACTTGGGCTTGCAGCTATATCTCAAGGCATCTCACCTGAAAATAGGTCTCATCCCAGAAGCGTAGGCTGCCTGTTCCCACAAGAAGTAGCACCGCAGCACAAACCAACTTTCACAAAACATGGGCTAAACACTACAGATATTAGCTATTTCAAATATAGTATTTTGAAATACATATTCCCTGCTTGTCAGAAATTGAGAGCTGGTCCGGGAGCTGATGATAATACACGCACATAGAGAGAGCAGAACCATTTCCACTGGGGACAAAGCAGCACACAGGATTGCAAGAGTCACATGCAATGAGGATCCTGACAATAAAGGTGTCTTTTTTTCTTTTCTCTTTTTTTTTTTTTGAAGTTGCTTTTTGGTATGTATATGATTACTTAAGTTTTCATTTTGGATTAAATACACTAAGAGAAAGACAACCAAAGCACAGCATGCCTCCTCTGCACTTCCACATCACCGTGTCCCTTCACAAGGAGACATGTACGTATACAAACAACTGCCACCGCACTCCACACAGCAACACATCGCCTCTGACACGCAGGCATTAACAGAGCTCTTGCCCATGCAATGAAATGCTGACTTGTGATCTACGTTTTGGCAGATTTTGCGGTCCAAAATTCCAAATGGGGGACACAGAGAAGGTGAATTAGAGCAAAATGATGAATTTTCTTTTCCCTCTGACGCTGGTATCTGCAATGTTCATTTTGAAGATATACACAGGGAAAGTATCTAGGTAGGAAATGTTTTTTAAATTTTAGCCTCCTCTCTCCCTAATGGTCTAGAAATACAGCATTTGCACTAGTATAGAATTCAATTTTGTGTGGTGTTAAAAAAAGAAAAAAAAGTGTAAACTTGATAGTAAAACAGTGAGATCCAGTAGTTCAACAAGACTCAGTTCTGCTTGATGTTTCTGCTGCTGCTGAAGCAAAGCTAAGGGGTAATCTTGTTTGTTTGCGCTTTAGATACCCCAGGCCCCACGCAGTTGCCTATAATATTAACCATCTGGGTCATTTCTGTCAAAACCCAGTAATTTTAACTCAGGTAATCCCTTGTTTCAGTAATTTAAATTTGCATTCATACAACTTCACTATACAGTTAGGATTGTATAACCCGCTCGTTATGACCGTGGAAAAGCAAGCAAGTAAGGTGCTGAGCCATTCAATCCTTATCTACAAAAAATCTCCCTTTCAAAACTACTACCACCTTCCTAAGGAGGAACTGATTCAAAAACAGGCTGTAATCCCATAGGCAGTTTCCAGCCTAAACAGGTGTTTGTATGTGTTATTACTGGTAATGTACAGATATGTGCACTGAGCACTGCCAGCAAACACGAGCACTAATCATTCAGTGGTATCACACACATGTAAATTTGCAGCAAGCCAGGTTCATCCTGCATTTATCTGTGAATATATAGGAGAGACAAACAAACAATAAATGACTCAGAATATAACATCCTGGCTGATACCTTGCAGATGAAATAGGTATTCAGCTCAGATTCAGAAGCTCTATTCAAAACACGCTTAAAAAAAGCATGCATTCAAATGCTTTCATGACTCAGTTTTTCAGAGTTTGCTATCTAATTTAATTTCCATTCTTATCTGAGTTAAAAGTAACAACAACCTTTCTTCAGTCAGATTAGTTTTAGCTGGACTGTTTCAAAATCATCACACTGTCACACAAATGCTCACCTAATTTACCAGCTAGGAAACAGTACAAGGGCTGGAAAAGCCACCAGGGCAGGGCTGCTAGTTTTGGTGATATTGTTTATATGAATGGGAATATGAAACTACAGCCTAGAATAGATGGTGTGAGTAGTGCTCTGGAGTAGTGCTCTCTTCACTGATTACAGAGAAAGCCTTGATGAGCACTTTAGACCAGATAACAACCTGTTAAATAGCCATGTCGCAATCATTTTTATCTTTTACTTCTAATAGGAAAACACATTTATTTACAGCTAAGAAACCAAACATAAGCGGGGAGTTTCACTTTCATATATTACAAAAGATGTTATGAATTGAGTAAAAAGCAATACTGCTTGTGACGTAAAAAGCCACCGCAATCCTGGTTTGCTTTTAATAATTAAGATAACTTGTTACATATTTTTGTGTGTAAAATTACAAAACCAACAGAAATACAAGCAGAAGCCTGCAGTACATAAGAATATTCTTTAAAATGAAAATGGGGACTGTGTTCAAATCGATTACGCTTCCAAAACTTTCCTTCCCAATTTTTATACTGGAGTTCACAGTTTGCATTTACTATCCATGCAAGGTATTAACCACTGGGTATGACAATTTTCATAGCAACATATAGAGTAAAGAGAGTTTAAATGAGTTTGCACTCATTAGCAAACATCTGGCAATTTGGCTGTTCTTAACAAACATGTGTTTGTGCTGTTAGCATGAATCATTTTATTTACCAGTCACATTAATGCTCTTGCCCAGAGAAGACTTCACCTACTGGACCAATGAAGAAGATTCATCCCGGGATAAAAAAAGGCAACACTGGCAATATCATAAAATGGAGCTCTTAGGAGAGGAATTATCCTACTGCAACTGCGCAGTCAATTTAGATAAGGAAAATTTATCACGCAGCAGTTGTTAGAACATTGGAGCATCAATCTTATTAGTTTTTGCAAAAACTGTAAGAAGTAGATGTGCATGCATTCATATTTCTGATCAAAGCAGACGCACAAGAAGTTCAGCCTCCCCTTGAGTGCTCGAGGTCCTGGTCCTCAGCAGGACAGCCTTGAGAACAGCACCCACAGGTGTACCGGTTGCAGCCTTTCCACTCCCTGCACTCAGCTTACAGCATGAAAAAAGGTGGCAAGGCTGGAGAATTCTCTGTCGGTCCCTCGGTGAACAGTTTTCTACCCTGAACTAGCCCTATGGCAGCCAGTACTAAGAAGCAGACCCCGCAATTCAGGTAACAATGTGCTTTATCACTTGGTGGGACACTGGGTTTGGTACCAAGTTGGAGGAATAATAATAAATCACAGGCAACATGGCTTAAAATACCTGGACATCTTGTTACGTCTTCCTTTGATCACTTCAATAAATGTTATTAAATAAAATTCTTACACAATTGAAGAAATGGTCTATATTAAGGAAAGGTCTTGGTGGGAAAAAAGAGTAATAATCTTTATTAGCATGCTGAACATTACATCATGGGTTAGCCTAAGCATCAATTTACAAGCAAAACTGTGCATGTCAGTTACAGTGCAAAAGCTGATGGACCTGAAAGGGTCACTTAACACTTAACAAAGCCATCAGTATGAAAAAAAATAAAAGAATCAAGTAAGTCAAGCATTTTGGCATCTGTAATCATATTTCCTTGCAATTCATGTCCATGCTTGTAGCTGGTAGTTATGGACACATAATGCAGAGATTTTATAAATGACTGAAATAACACTTTTAGCAGGTATTTTGTTATCAAGGAGTCACAATATCAGTTTTAGATTGTTCTGGAATACAATTTATTCTAGGAATATAATGTTTTTTAACCAAACTATTCAAAAATTCCTGCAGAAGCAAAGAAAATATTTTTCTTCTTCCTGGGATGATCTGTGACTAGAAGCTTTAAAACTCTAGATATGGTGTATTTTCTTGGTTTAATATAAAAGTAGTGCTATGAAAACAGAAAAAAAAACATTGTTTTCTGGCTAAAAGAAACAACTAAGATAATACCCTTTCCAAGAAGTTTATCGAGGAAACAGGGGAGGATGGTAAAAGAAATGGAAGAAAGGAGACTGATTTAATGGAGCTGGACAAAAAAAGTGCCTTATTCTTGACCATAACAGAAAACACACACAGAGGTATTTAAAACTGAGTGTTTTCCATATTGTCATTGCTTGGTGCTGTATCCCTGTGGTCGCTTTCTGGAAAGAGTATATCTATGATTAAGCCAACCCAGGACAATCTGAATTCAATTTTCTCCCAGGTGACTGGTCAATAGGCGCTGACTTTGCTGTCACTAGAAGCAGCGATGTGGCCGGCTGGCAAAGCAATATTCGGCTTTGCGTTGTGGGCCCTTGTATTCCACATTTTCGCTTACCCTCGCTTCATTAGGAACTTGCATTACACTGTCTGGCATGGAAAAAGTTTGCTATACCATTCTTCCTCATCCTTTCCCCATTGCTAAAACATGAGCTTTTCTTAGCATTTCCTCCAGCGTTTATCTGTTCTGCCACAATACAACTGACCCTGGTTTGATAATATATAGTAGATTTTGAAGAGTTGCTTTTAATGAGACCATTTGCTTCCCATAGTCGCATTTAAAGCAGAAGTGAAGGTGACGTAAAGATGTGGAAAAGGAGCCAGTAACACCGGTTAGAAGTAAACTAAGGCAACTACTGTATCCTGCTCTTCCAAATAACAAGAGGATGATTCATTTCAAACAATTGTTTTCAGATAAGCCTACTCCACAGTAACAAAAAGACAGGTATTTTGAGAGGAATGGCTTGACAAAGGATAAGAAACTGACAGAGCACAAAAATACATCTAAGCCTTCATTGCAGTCGAAGAAATATCAGGTGCTACAACAATTCTGCTCATGGAAAGTTAAACAGCTGGATTATCTAGTTAAAATCCAAGAGTAATCTGCTTTCCTAATCATTCTTACAGCTTACTATTTTTGTTTATGCATGTCTATTTAGTTGCAACATGAAAAATACCAGGGAGATTTAAATTTTCATCAGAGGTACTATAAATAGTGACAGATTTGTCTAACAAGTTTCTGAGCTTCAAATAAGCAATACTGTAAGTAAAGCAGATATTCTGATTTATATGAAACTATCTTAATTTTTTAGGTTTTCTCTTGCCACTGCATTGCATATTCTTATTTATATGCTTTTGTGATTATTCTCTACCTGTTCAAATTGCTCATCCTCATCTTTGCTTTAATCAGTGCTTCTGGAAATTGTTTTCTGTTAAACCGCACAGCCTGGAAATAGAACAACGTCAGAACTAAGGCGACAAAGCAGATTTATGGACGGGAGAGGCCTGTAACTTTAAATAGTCTCCGAGACTGCCTGGTAAACTTCACAGAGTGATATTTGGAGAAATAATCCCTCTTTTAGCACCAACCATCAAATTGAGAGGGTCACACGCTCAGTCTACAACTGCCAGTGACTACACCTCATCTGTGGGACCAGAAAAACTCATCATTTTACAGTAATCTTTCATAGTGAGTAATTCTCTTCTGTGATACTATCCCATCAATGCTGATTAACGTCAATCAGTACAAAGCTAAAAAGGGACTGACAGAGGCTACCCTGTACAGGCTTAGGACCTGCTCATTTCTCCTTGATGACTTGACTTAGCTCTAACTTGCAACAAATTAGAACATAACAAAAATGAGCCCACAGAACAATTATGGGAAAAATGGTTTTCTACGTTTAGGGACTTTAGTACTGGACTAGCCCCATTTGAAAGATGTGAGCCTTTTACCTATTTATGAAAAAAGAACACATTTTCTTACACCACGAACATGGCCAGACACTGTTGTGACTGATGATCTAGACTATGAACAGTATTTCACTTTGTTTGAAACTTACACAAACGCTGCAATACAGCATATCAATTTTTTTCTAGATAATGGTCTTCAAACCGGCTTCATGCCAAAACCTTTGGGTACCTCCACCCTGCTCTCTATGGTCACTCTCCATTTCACTCCCACCCTAACTCCTTCTCAGGCTCCCTTCCAGAGAAAGCCACCCCGTTGCCTCCGGAGGGGAGCGAGGCAGGCTGTGAGGTTAGTCTGCTCCCGAGAGACAGCATGGATGCAGATCAAGCCAAGGTTAGCTCCTTCTGCCCGGGGGCAGTCCCACATTGTTCCAGCACACGGAGTGTCCTCACATGCCTTCACGCGATGTCCGCCGGCAAACTACACACGCCTTCAGCATCAAGTTTCAAGAATAGCATTGCTGTGGGCTGCGTTTTTTTTGGCGCCGAGAACTGAAGAACCACACACACATATAAAACTAACAAAGAATGCAGCAGGGCCACAGAAACGCTCCACAAGCCAAGGCAGCGCAGCGTGGATGCACCGTATCTGCTCCGGATGGTGCCAGCGCCTTCCGCTCAGCCACAGCCTTCACAAGGGCCAGGGAGAGAAGCCGATCAACTAACTAAACCGTGAATCGCATCAAAGGGAGAGAGAAAAAAAGATATGAGAAAGGAAGTATGGCAGAAAGAATTATGTTTTGGTTCTTCACATTAGTCATCACAGAATAGTTTAGAAACCAGAAGAATTATTGGTTTACAATGAAAAAAATCCTGAAAGCAGCCGATACAATAGTTCTAGAACACCTTTTTTGCAAATCAGGTATTTTACTAACATTAAGTTAATAGATAATGAACTCTGAACTAATTATGAAGATCATGAAATGTTCATAAATTGCTAGTGAGGATTCCCAATACCTTGAGAGAAAACGGGTAAATATTTAATTAATAGTTAATTAAATTTTAAGACTCCAATTACCTGTAAGGGAAATATAAAGAAAACACTTAAAAAGAAACTGGAAAGTTGGGGTAGCCAGAGAAAGAGAACTTTTAAAACATGCCTGTACAGAAATACTTCTCAGTCTGCTATGTAACTATGAATGTCAGTAATTTAACCTAATCATTTAAATACACATGCCTTTTCTCTAGCGTATTTTAATGCATCTTATTCCACAGAATCAATTTTTGAGGCTATCCCAAATCCAAAACAGATGGAAGATAATGAGGAGAAAAAAAATGAGAAAGTCAAAGCATAAATATCATTTTTAACACACTTCTAGAGATGAACAATTTTTTAAGCTGCACTCTTGACAGAGAATTCACGAGATATGTGAAGCCATTTTTCTGCTAGTGTTTAAATATCACTAATCCCAATAATACTCATCTACGTAACTGGCACATTAGGGTCAAATTATCCCAGCATCAAGTCTAGACAGAAAAATAGGCACAGTTCTTGAAAAACATATCTCAAATATTATTTTGTTATTAAGTAATTTGGTAGTTTAGATATACCAGATATTTGTAGCAGTTAGGTTTCTAAATGACTGTAATCCACTGACTTTAGTTGCACTATGACAATATAAACTGGGTGAGAATATTTATTTTACATACCTTTACAGATATGTTACCACTGCCTTCAAATGAACTTTGCCCTTAAATAGAAGTGTTGAACAAACTGAAGCCTATGTATCAATACAATTGACTTTTTTTTAAGTACTCTTCAAAAGGTAGTTCGTACTTTAGCACCAATTCCTTTAAACTCACTACACTGTTATTTATTGTTAGTATTGGTTTTCAGGCCTTTATTTCGTTTTCAAGCTACTGCAGAATGCAGAATGCTTACATCCAGCTTACATCCATCCAAAAGTAACTTTCCAAGTAAAATGGACCCCTGCATATAATCACTAAAATTGCAGAATTCCTTTCATATAATTACTTGGTGATTGTTTTTTAGAGGAGACATCAAGTCTGCGCAGAGGTATATCTTCCCTACAAATGCATATTCTTGCTATTTTTCCCCATACACATTTTTAATTTCTTCAAAAATAGACACTTTTTTGTTTTTCTTAATACTTCTCTGTAAGCAATGACTTTTCCAAAATGCCAGAAGTTCAATAAATTAATTAATTTCCTAAATCTGACTTGTATATTCAAATTTTCACCATGATTCTTTCCTCAATGTAAGGCAGTTTTCAAACACTTTCTAATCATGCATTTTTCTGTTCTTTCTTCCTCCCCACCATCAATTTTAAGAGCAATGCAGTAGGACTGTACTTGATTAGTCCGCGTTTAATGAAAGAGCCTCATTTCCTTGGAGGTTTTTCTGATAATATCAGAAGTCTCTTTTAGTACCTTGGCTTCTCCTACACTGTCCTCCTACATTATCATTCTGTGTTCTCTACAGAAAACGCATGGCTCATTCTATAGATTCTTCTTGCATGCTTTCTATCACCAGTGTCTCGTGGAGGTCTTTCCTTACCCCAGATATTTTAAAACAGTTACACATAAAGCACACAGGCTGCATTTTATATATTTTAATGTGTTCTATAAATTTGACCTTTGAGTTGGAACAGTTCATAACCTATAAACTATAAAACCTCTTTTCATACAATCAACATTTCCTCCCTGGTCATAAAAAGTAAATGCTTCCTGATAGGCACACTGGCTTCTACTTAGCACCAGAAGGCTAAGAAAAGCAAGAAGTAAATGAAATAAACAGTTAAGTGCTAGGAAGAGGGAGACTACCATGCTGAGCTACCGATTTGGAGAAAAGCCAGTGAACAAATGTGCCTAAAAGTAGCAAACCATCTGATGAAGAAACCAGTGAAAAGGATTCTGCTCTGAAGGTGTTTGGACTAACAAGACACGAAGTATAGAGGATAACTTGTTTCTAGTAACAAGTGAACATCAAAACTATGGCAAAAAAGCAAAACTAAATATGTTGCATCATGAATCATCTTTTCAACTTGTGAAGTCCTCTGAAAGTACCCACTTTTTATATTTTATATATACATATATACAGATAGATACAGGTATATATAGTGTCAGCCCCTATATTAAGTGATTGGATGACTGTTACTTACCTTAAACAGGTATTCAAAAAAAATTATCTTGCTGTTTTTTCTGTATCCTTACTCAGGAATAAGACATACTTCCATAAATTTTATTTGCAAATATTTGTACTATGCAAAGCCACTCTTTCAGTCAACCTCAAGAGTTATTAACACGCTTAAAAATGTTACTAATCCAGGTACGAGAATCATCTCTTTATCTCCAGCTATGTATATAAAGTCGCATATTTCATTTTCCACCACTATTTGTTTTTGATCTTTCTTATTATTCATACATTTGCCTATGTGCCTAGATAGGGAATCATATTTTAAGGAACAGCAACTTTACTAGACCAAATGATCTCTGAGCCAGGGAGAATACATCAGCCATGTATTTTTCATCAGAAGAGATATTCTGATACCAAGCTAATTTCAGAACTTTATTTTGAATATTATGTAATATACATATTCATTCACTTAGTCATCTGTGTTTCTTCATCAATGACTAGCACACAAAAGCATCTCAAAGGCTTCTATCTTTTCCTTCCTCATCAAAAGTTATCTCCTTAAAAATATCATACGATAGAAACTAGATCACTGCTCATCATTCATGTCATTGATGTGCACGCAGAGCATTTACAATTTGCAAGCACTTTTCAGATTACCCCGGCTGCTGACACTTTGCACCAAGAGGCAACAAACTATTCCAAACTCTCTATTAATCTCACACATCCTTCTCAAACGACTGAGACTCCTTCCATCTCTATTTATTCACCTACAATATTTTTTCTTCTGATTAGAGATGAGTTATATGGTCTAGATTTAGACTTTTTTTTTTTAAATCTAACTGCCCTTCAGCTGTGAGGAGCAGTATCTCATTTGCTAGTTGCTGTCTAATCACTTGTTTTCTCAGCCTTGTTTGTAAGGATAGGATTCATCTTCTCTAACTTTACCCAGCTAAATATTATTTGCACCATCTTAAAATAGGCATCTTTCATAAGAGTGGGATGAATCCCTATCTAGATGTGCCTGCTCTTTTCATTGCACATACAAAGAGCATAAACAACTAGCAAACTTAGCTAATACATGGCCTGGGGCAAGCTGGGCAAGTCCCTTGTAACATTAAAATAGAAAGTGTATAGAATTAGTTTACCCACTTGTCTCCTTGGAGACACGATGCTAATACACATAATGCTTTAAAGCATTCTGAAACTCAAATGCAATCTCGAAAATGAAATCCCCTAAAATACAACCTTCCTCTCAAGGCTGCTTGGACACTTTTGTCTCTAAGAAGGTGCTTTTTGTTTTAATAGTGCATTTTTCTTTGTCAGAGGAACCAGGCACACATCAATTTGCTTGGGACATCATCTTTTTGCTGTCTCCTGATTGTTGTTCGCTATGTTTGGAGAACCTGAACTGTTACCTTTCTTCAACTTCGGTTTTCCTCTGTCACTTCTACCACAGAGCTTTCAAACTGTGTCAGATGACTGTGCTGTCCTGATTTTCACTCTTTTGGTCTGTTTTGCACTGTTTATAACTCTCCCCTTTAGTGGTCACTGGCCTTCCTATCTGTTCGTATTGGCTCTGGCAACCATGGAGTTGCCAATTGGTTAGTTTTGCTCTTTTAAATTGCTCATTTTGATTATTTTGACAAATGTGACATACACGTTGGCCTAGAAATGCAGACAAAGTAGAGAGAGGGGCAAAATCTCCCTCAATTTTTATTACAGTGACTAGGCCAAGTTATCCAAAAAGCTATTTTAGTATTTTAGACTTTTTTAAACATTGCAAGGTCCACAGAGCAAAAATCATATTTTTCTCCGTGTATATAGACCCTAATACATTTTAGACAATATCATAATATTAACAACAGTATTAGAGTAACAGTAAAAGAGTTCTCCACTGACCTATGGTTCTTTCCTAAAGAATTAGGCTATTTACAGTTTTTATTGCCCTTATCTCCTTAACTTTTTATATCTACTTCTTCTTTTCTAACCGAAGTTGGAAAATAAGTACAACTCTGACATGCTAAACTCACCTCAAGCATTACAAAATACCTTACTTCCTATGAATAGTCATACAAAACAAATACAGGGCGATGAAGATCTCAATTCAATGGAATAAACTTCACTTCAGGATCGTTAGGTGTTCTGTTCTAAAAGTTTCTGATAATTAGATAATTGGTAACACAGCAGTGCATGTAATTGTTTCACAGTTTCTCACAGTGTTTGCTGTCTGTTTCTCAGGGTTTGCAGTATCATCAACCTTCCCCCTCATCAAGATATTTTTTTGAGTGCATCACTTACTTTGTAATACGGTCAATGTTAGCAATTTGCTTCTGGTTCCGGATTATTTCTATAGCTGCCCAAAGATGCTGGATAGCCTTTGTATCTGCCTGTCGTCTCTTCGTTAAGCGTGCCATGACCTGTTTACTTGGTCAGCTGCAGCCGATAAATAAAAAAAATACACCAAAAAGTTAATCGTGAATTATGAAATGGATTACATGATGATCATCTTGCAGTAAATATGATTAAAAGGAAAATTTTGTTAACCTATAGCAATCCAATTTGTACTCAGCAGCATGTTTTCTTACAGTTAAACAGCAACAAAGTAAAAACTGTAGTTTACTAGAACCTCTTTCACATCACATAATCTATACATACAACATGACACAGAGCAGTAAAAATTATCAAATCAATAGGAAATGACTGAAGTTATCAAACTGGTTATGAGAGATCACTTAGTTCACATCTCAGTACCCTAAAATTGGGAAAAAATCAAAAGGCATCATAGCCTGAGACCTTCACAACCTCCTGCATTGCTTGAAACCCTTTGAAAAGGGCTTGAGTAGTGCTTGACTATATCACACTGTGTTAGCATGAACTCAGAGAGAGAAAAGGCTGTATCCACAGTTAAGATTACAATAAAGTTCTCATGGTACTACTTTTATATTTTTACTATTTAAAAGAATCCCATTCTGTGTGCAGAAACTAGAACTGTATTTTCAGGAATGATAAATATATTGGAACAATTCCATTTTCTATAACATGCTAAAACCCAACAGGACCAAAGTGCTTCTGATGGCATTTACTCATCTAACCAACCCTGAATGGGAACATAATGAGCATCTGGCTTTGTTTACAAATTTTCCAAAAGCTCCAGGCAATGAGTACAGATAAGCCATAAATCGCCTGCAGCTCCACTACAGGCACAGAATCCCTTTTTAAAAGCTTAACAATGCATTCTGATCACTAAATAACTTTCTTCCAGTGCCACCACTTTCTGAATGAAAAAAAAAAGACTGATTTGACTGCTACCAATGTATATAATTTATTTCAGAGCTCAGTGTCCTAAAAATGAACTCTGTGGTATGCACGAGGATACTCACAACTAGCAGAGTATTAACTTCAGTAACCCAAAATAATATAAAAAATGCAAAAACATGGCACCATCTGTGCAACATTAAAGATGGGAATTTAAATATTAAAAACATCCTTCCACTCAAATTCACAAAATTAAAGCGATGTCAGCATTCTATCGGTCGTGCAAACGCCATTTTCAAGTCAGCGGGACCTAAGTGCACTTATCTGACAGTGCTGCCAAGTTTCTGATCCACCATCAGCTCAGCAATGCTCACGCACTCTACAGATGTAATAGAATAAGGTGTAACACACTATTATGAGGGATAAGAAATGATTTAGCAGTTTTATGTTTCATATGATGCAGCTCATTTTAAAGAAAAGAAGCGGTACGTGTGTGCTCCCTTGCGATAGCATCGCAGGGGCCTCTGGCCGCCCGAGACGCGAAGGGAGGGCGAAGCCGAGCACGGAGGGCCCGGGGACCGAGCACGGGCAACAACTCTGCTTCGTCAAGCTGTTCCCTCCAAACCTGAATGTGAGGGCAACGGGATGGCTCTCCAGGAGGGGAAAGGCCAGGAACATATTTCTGAAGGGAAATACAACAGAAATGCAGAGAGGAATGGCAGCAGGTTGCTAGACAGCATCACCTAAGAACGGTTCAGGGAGAGCCTCTGCTGGGAGCAGTGGGAGAAGACGTCCCTGTGACGTCCTGTACTTCACAAAGGGATGTTACAAATAAAAAAAACAAACCAACCCTAATTTGTAAGTGAAACATATGACTAATTGTAGAAT
This sequence comes from Apteryx rowi, assembly GCF_003343035.1. Taxonomy (NCBI): domain Eukaryota; kingdom Metazoa; phylum Chordata; class Aves; order Apterygiformes; family Apterygidae; genus Apteryx; species Apteryx rowi. Next base: position 3,267,364 of record NW_020449307.1, on the reverse strand, counting down.
TTAATTCCTAAAGAAAACAAATGAGTGAAACACAAAAAGGGATTAGATGTTAACATGAAAAAGAACAGACTTTACAGCTCTATCTTTGAGGCCAGGAAGCGTAAAATCCCTTTCACAATGCAGTGCCGACTACAGCGAACGAAATCATTACACAGTTTTAATTTTACCGCTCTCACAAGTATCTGCTTTAAAAAGCCGCTAGATCACGTAACGGTTGACTGGCTGGACAAGAGTCTGTTAGTAATTTCACGTTCATGTGCAGAGACCGAGGGGGAAACGCTCATCCTGCCTGACCTTGGGAACAGCGGGAAATCACACAGCGCTTCCCCTCCGTTTATTGCGACGCAGCGGCTCTTGTTATTCTTGCTGTTTTAAAAACAACAGTTATCTTTGGCAGCCTGGCACAGCCCTGCCGGCGGGAGCAGAGCCTGGGAGAGCGGGAAGGAGGCGCTTTTCCTTCACACCCCTCCACACCGAGGGCGCCCGGCGTGGCCACAAGGGCGCCCAGCTGCCGCCTCAGCGCGGCCCCCGTGGCGGCGGCGATGGTGGCGGCAGGGAGGGCTGGGCCTTGGGGCCGGCGAGTCCCCCCCGCACCTGCCAGGAGGGCAGCGGCCTGTGTCCGAGGGGCAGAGCGAGGGGTAGGTGCGATTAAAGCCTCCCGACGCCATGCGGCCACGGGCGGCTGGACCCCATCCCTGCTGGGGGCGGCCGCGGGGAGGCCGGCATCTCCGAGCGGGCAAACGGCGCTGCCCTCCGAGGGGACGGGGAGGCTCCAGCCTGGGGCAGCCCCCCGAAACGCCGCCGGCGCCCCTGCGCAGGGGCTCTCTGCTCCCCCCTTCCTCCCCTCCTCGAGGAACCTGCCGACGTGGATCTCCTCAGGTCACAGCCTCTTTCAAAGCCCACAGGACGGGCTCCCCCCGCTTCCCCACGTGCCTGGAAATAAAAACGAAGAACGAAGAGTCCTGACGTACAGGACACACCAACCGCACATTTCTTTTCTTCTTTTTTTTTTAAAGATATGGTAATTTTAGCAGGTATTCTGCCTCCACATGCCACTTCTATATTTGACATCTTTGGTTGACTCTTTAAGAGCACTTTTGCTAAACCCGGCTATAGAAAAAGGAGTTCTTTTACCCCACACTTATAAAAACGCCAAAACAATTTTATCACTTTCAAAAAGCCTAGGGCATTTTAGCATTATTTTCATCCTATAATGCTTTGATGAAGAAAAAAATATATAGAGCCTTTCACGTTAAAGAAAGTGATGAGAAAGTGGTGGCGTATTTCTTCCCGTTCATCGCACTGTCACTCCTCCACCATGGTAAAACTAACCCAAACAGTCTCCTCCCTGCATTCCCACACAAATCTAAACAGTTCTGTATATTATTACCAAATCCAGAAGATAACCTGTATCAGGCTGTCACTAGTTTAGAAAATGCTCTGTAATGCTCCTTCCAAGCAACAGAAAATGTTCTGACATGCCCAACTTCCTCCTGCAAGTAATAGGTGCAAGTGTAATGGGAGGCCAAGTAGATTCTTAAATCTGTATTTATCCCTGCAGACGATTTGCTCACGCATGCGTGCACCCAGACATGCGAGAGAGCAAGTGTAAACATCCAGCGCACGTGAAAATGCGCAAGAATCTGTGACTTAGAGGTTAAATACTAAAAGCAGCCGATTCATCTCTGCAGTGTTTTAAAGAATTAAGTTACAGCTCCAGAGACTCTTTAAAACCACAACACTGAAACGTACATTTACATACACATGCTTGAAGATGTTTCTCATCTGCTCTTCTGTTACAGAATTCATTTCAATATTGGGGAAAGAAAAACTAAAAGCCAAAATAAACATGAATTTCCAGCTTGTCATTTGCAAGCTATCGTGTTTGTTTAGCCATGGTATTCCCTGTCAATACAAAATTATTTGCATCAGGCCATTTTTATTTGCATCATGCCATTTTTGTCATGTTCTGCTCACAAGCTTCTGGTAGCATGTAGCTTCTTTAAGGTCAACAAACCTTAAAGAAAGGTTGGCAGACAAAAAATTGCTAAACATGCTAAGAATTTGTATCAGCAGGATGTGTCTTTTTGGGTCTTGTAGGCATCCATGGGACCCGTACAATATGTGGAACAGTCTCCTCTTAAAGGCAGTGTTTTGGGTGGCTGGCACACAATCTTACATGCTTAGGCCAGACACGCAGCTACAACAAGGCCCGAAGCAAATCGTTTAGCTTCTCACTTTTCAACTCTTTAAACTGTTCCTTATGTAATTTGAGTAAGGTTTTAACATGTTTTGATGTTCTCTCTGAAATGTTCTACGTACAGTATTTTGAAAAATGTAACACTTTATTGTACACAACTTTAATCAAGAGCTAAGTATTACCCTCATTTCTTAATAATCAGGAACAGTGAGCAGGCAGGCTCAAAGATTCGCTCTTGTGAATACAAACCCTATGGTTATCTTCCCAAGCCAAGCAAAGCACATAGCAAAGCATGCATTGCCATGTGGTGGCAATGTTACAGTGGCAGCAAACCAGACTTTCTGTCAGAACAGAAATACTACTAGCCATTGGATACACATCTGATCAGATCAAATTCTGTACAACTGTCTGTTTCAAGAGTATTGGATAAGGAAATCTGCACTGTAATTCAAAAAAAAAAAAAAAAGTCACCTTGCAGCACATCTAGGGATTGGGCATTAGGAACCTCTTGACCTACTGTTTGCATCTAAACTAGTATATACTATCACATACTATGTTCAGCTGCAGATTGTACATACCTGTAAAGGCAGTCAAATCTTGCTACGTTTGAGCTGTTAAATACCATCTCCCAAGCAAAATATGATGCCTCTGAAAGTTTAACTACCCAGGTGGACTTTGCACTGAAACAGACGGTCCTGCAGTCAGGCACTGCTTCTCTGATGGGAGCTGCTAATTAAGAGCTGACAAGTAGCAGCTCGTTAAACCTCCTGTAACTACTTGACCGTACATGAGGATACCTGTGGCTCTAGTCCCTTTCAGTGCAAAGTCAAACAGGTTAAACTTCATCCCTGCAATTAGCCACCGTTTGGTCGAGATGTGGTATGCAGCGAATTGCAACTGAAAGGCAATTTAAGAAGTTGCACCTTGCCATGGCTCAGCAGCTAGTTTCTGCCTCTCAGCCCCATGTCCCTGTGGCTTGCAATTATTTCGTCCACACAACACAGTGAAAAGATTTCAGGCTCAACAGGAGGAAGAAGCTAGGCTCAATCCTACACTTTTGTGGCTTTTGTGCTGTGAGACTGGCTGAGTTTGGGAGGCTAAGAAACTTGGACATAGACCTAAGTACCTATTTATATGCACTTTATAATGTGACATGCTCTAGTATTTCTTAAAGTGTTACTTTTTTATAGTAAGAATAAAACTGTGTATATCAGCTGTACAAGTAGTTCCAAATGTTCAGTGCTTTGTTCTTGTACTAAATAGGAGTTTCCTATTAAAGCCCAAATCACAAATTTGGGAGTAGAAGTAAAGTTTGGGCTCCTGAACTTTACACAAATCCTTGTAGTGCTCTGAAGTTCTGCAAATTTATAGTTTACAATTAAAACTGCTGTTAAAACCTATCTTTCATCGCTAGTTTAATGGGAGGGTAAATTCTTCAGTCCTCCCCTCCTAGAAGAGTGAAGAACAAAAGCAGTAACTACCCTATTTTTACATATGCAGTGTACATGTGAAAATGTTTTGACTGAGCAGCAGTGAAGGTCATATATGTGTGGAAAAACAAGAGAAAGTTTAACTTCAGGCCTGCTTTCCCAGATCTACAGACCCAAGAGCGTGGGGTGTAGTTGCTAGGGTGAGGAGGAAGCTCTTGGCAAGAGTAATCCCGCATTTTGCTCACCATTCACTTGCCATTCTGAGTGTGTAATTTTAATGAGTATAACCTAAGGATTAGCTGGGCACCTTTTAGCAGGAGAGGATTCATTTCCAGAATAAGCAGGTACTTTAGATCATTAGAAAATTAGAAAAAATTGAGAAGTAACATAGGCTCATGGCTAAAATAAGCAGAAAATCTTCCTTAATTGCAGTCTAATTTTCTGAATTTAGTTTAATTTAATAAAAGTTACCAAATTCTTAAGTGAGCCTTTTCAAATTAAGAGATTAGTTTATGCTGTAATCCTGCAATTTTGGAAGTTATTAGTCAGACTACTGAAGATTTTCTGATGTCGAATGCGTGTCATACATAATAAAAATCTTTTCATTTCACCATTACATTAAGGTGCACAGCCTATTCAAAAGATAAATTCACTAGCATAATTATCCTAAATATTTCACATAAGTGAAATAAACCCTAACTTTTGCATTTCCTGATTTCTAAGTTTGTAACCTTGACAGCAGGCAACTTTTTGAGTGAGGTTTTGCATAGCTCCATACAGAACTGTAGTGTTCTGCTTCTTTCTCTTTGCAATTTAATTTTTTTTTTAACTTCAGTTCACAGAATACAAGGCAGTCTTTGCTATCACCTTGTGGCATTCTAAGATGGCAGTAAGCCACTGCGCAAATCAGAGCCAAGGACAGTACAGAATTAAAGGCCCCAAGAAGATTTTTACTACATATATGTGAAAGCTCTATTTTAATTCTCTATATTGTATTTACTTCATTTATACAGTATTTAGTTCAAAATGATTAAGTAAGTGTACTTTACTGAGGCTAAGGCATACAAGACTTGAGTTTTTAAGCTCAGACATTCTGAATCATCTGCGTACAAATAGCTGAACTATTGCTTTTGAAACCAAACCTGGAATTTCTTGTTTACCTAACTCACCCTGCTAAAGAGAACTTGACACAAATGAGCTTAAGGCATCAACACCTTCATCCCAAAAAGAGAATTTAAGAAAGTGATGAGTAAGTGTAAGCAGGGTGTAACAAAACCTGAGATGCTGCATCAGCAACAGCTGCTGAGAAAGACAGAATAATAGGTATACAACCCAAATAAAGGCTGTCAAAGCAGTTTTGTTTGCTATCTAATATAAATATATGTTCAGGTACAAAATGTTATCCTCAGTTCTGCTATCCCTCAATCCAAGCCCAGTCTAGAATTTCACAAACAATAGCAAATGCCTTCCTAAAAATTGGAAGGAAACTATCCTTTGTTCCCGTCCGGTAATATTCACTGAATAAAACTTTAACTAGCAACGTAAGTTTGGAGAACAGAAGAACATAACTGCCAAGGAAAGCTAAATGGTCAAAAGAGCTAAAAGCAAAGAGCCAAATCTTTGACTGATAAAATAGCTATACTAATTACAGTTGACTACTTTTTTTCATAATGTTCGGAATGTTTTTACTCCCGGTAATGTACCTACATAAGCTGAAGCATATAACAGTTCTGCTGAAGATTTATCTCAATACAATTTTTCCTGTGCACATTTATCTTATAAAACAAACAGTATTTTCCTTAGTATTTCAGACTTGTAATATGTTTTAAATACATGTAGAACAATCTATTTTTTACAGCTTGTAACAAAACTAAGTTACATAGGTGTAGCAAGAGAAGAACCATGCAAGTTTTTGTTTACATACAAGAAAATATCATCACTGAAAATGCACACACTCTTAATGCATTTAGCAAATTTCTCAATGAATGCAATTTCAATTAAAAAACAGTTCAGTGTGGTTTGGCTAAAGATTAGTTAATGAAATTAAGCTACACTAAACAAAGAGTTCCCACAATGGAGCCTGCACTCGTATAAATTGGTTTAAAAATACAGCTCTTCTTCAATTGATGCAACTTTCTCATGGAGATAAGCTTTAGCTGCCATAGTAACAAAGCCCCTTATTTCCAGGATGATGATACACTAGTATTAAACAGCCTTTATGTTGTCCCTTTCCAGAAGACTACTCATCTTTGTTCAAAGAAATTTTCTGTACTGAAGACAGCTCAGCACAACTAACTTCAACATCACTAGATTATAGACGGTTCGCACAAGGTATAGGAAACCAGCATACACACGTCTTGTACACTCTCGTGACAGAAAAATTATGAGCTTTCTTCATAATTGTTTGCTTGGGGAGTTATCAGAAAATAATACGAGCACCCAAATTTGCAATGCACTATCAGCAGTGCTCTGGCTCCCCTGTGCGAACGCACACAAGCACGTTAGCGTGACTCAGGATAAGAGGCTTAAGCTAACACGTTTTCCCTTCCATTTGCCACAGACTAAGAGCATGACCAGGGTCAGCTACAGAAGATTAGATGACACGTGGTAACAGGATCATGCATCTGAACCCACGCTGCACACAAATACTGTCTTTCTGCAGTTCTACTACACCCACTACTAAATTCCATATTTTCCAAAGGGACCTGAAGCTAAAACATGGAAAGGTGCTCTAGGAAAATCAGCAGAAGGAGTTAATAGTCCGCACTGTTTCCCCGGGTAGACAAGCCCTTAATAAATAGATACTTGGTGTCCACCTGCTTGGCCGTAGTGAGCACAGATGATTAACCCAGCTATGCGTCCTGACCGGGCTCCAAAGCCAACTCGATTGTAAAAAGGGAAATCATGTCCAAAGAAGGCTGATGGGGAGGGCTGGAATTTCGTTCTGGATAATAAAATAGATGCCACCTGGATTCTGCAACGTTCTCTGATAAAAGCTGCATGTGGAAGACATCTTTGAAAATGCAAGGAACCATAAATGAGAAGCCTAGACCATCTTCCAAAAGAAATCCTTTAATCAGCATCTTCCCTTCTGTTGTAAAAGCTAAGGGGGTTGGTTATTCTGCAAGTCTCAACTGAACTGATGTAAGACATTTTTCCCCTCAATAAATAAGGTACATTAACTAAGATATGATGATGTAAGTAAATGATTTTTTCATTGGAATATTAGCAGGAAATGTAATTCCACATAAAGCTAGTTTCACACTAAACAATTAGAAAAAGATAAGCATTTTCTAATTTGAAGAATGAGGAATGTATGGAAAAGAAGTAAATCATGAAAAAAGTCAATTCATTTCAGATTATGTAAGATATAAGGCAAAATGAGGAGTTGATGTTGACTTTTTGCAGGTGTAATCTGAGACTCCAAATGACTGTTTGTTCTTTCCTTCTCTTTCTCTCAAATACACATTAACAACCAGTATCTTTACAGTGCCAATTTTAATTCCGCTGCTAGCACTCTGACTTGGACCTTAGATATTTGTAAAAACTATTCCTCCACCAGCCAGTGTTTTTATTGACAAAAGGCGGCTGAATCAATTTTTGTTGCTCCTTAACAAAAATGAAGACTGCCTGAACCTGTTTCTTTCCAAGTTATTCTCTTCGGCCTCTCCCTCTCTACAAACAAAAGCAGAACTACAGACCATCTAAAACTGTTCAGATACTGAACCATTTGCAAGATGGTGTATTAGGCAGGCAAGACCACTTTTCTCCAGAAGTCAGGCCACGAGGAATATTCGTCCTAGGACTCTTGTCAACAGTCATTTCAGGAGAAAAAATATATATATATATATAAAGAAAACAAGTGCAATTCTGAACCAACCAAGGATCCCAAACTGAAGGTACGTTAAGCCAAAGATGTCAGAGCTCACCAAACTTGGAAACCGGCAGAAATACACTCAGAACTTAAAGAGTTAATATACATTGATGTGTAATACACGTAAAATGAGCCAAAGATAAACACTGGCAAAGCTTACAGGCTTTTACAGCAATAATCAAAAGAAACTTGAAGGCAGAGAAAGGATCAAATTGTAAAATCTGAGCTTTAGATCCTGCTCCTGAAATTCAAGATGAATGTCAGAAATAATGGAACCGAGTTTCATGCAACGCACCCCCAGCTGTGGGGCACTTCATTAGTAAGATCAGCAGAAAGAATAATATCTTGTAGAACCAGAAGCCTTTTCCTAAGTTCTCACCTCACTCTTGGTTTTCTTTTCTTTGTTTTTTAGAGAGTGGATTTCCTATATTGGGCACGTGCATCTAGCTTAGAAGTTAACTGTATTCTTTCTCCTTCATACACAGTACATACACATACTCGCTAATTATACAACTTACATTAAAGCTTTTCTTTCACCATGCCCCAAACCAAGTCTATCACCAGTCATTAGTGAAGCCTTAATCCCCAGCTATTTCAAAGTTCCATTTGGTATTTTTTTTCCACTGCCATTTTGATATATTTTTTTTAAATCAAAGCAGGTAATTTATTTTGTTCATACTTCCTTACTTCAGATTGCCCTGAACTCTCCCCCCAAAATGTTCATGTTTGGACAAGGATGCAGCTTGCCTAGAGGACAATTTACAGACATGTGTGAACAGCAGTTTTCATGAAAACTGATGTAAAATGATAAACAACAGGATTCATAGCTAAACAAATCCTTAAAGTGGAAAACAGCTGAGTATAATCATAACCCTTTTCTTTTTTTCTTTGTTGCAAAAGTTGATAAATGAAAAGCAGAAAAAATGTTAAAAAGGAAGTTTCAAAAACACAAGGCTTAAAGGAGAAACTCAAAAGCCACAGAATGATTTGAAAAAATGAAAATTTACCAAAGAAACCAGTCAGGTGATGGACATATGTTGCTGCTACTTCAAATAATACCAGCCTGTCAGCAAACCAGAACAACAGTTTATATCTAGAAAACTGTGTCCTACCACCGCAACTTGGCATTTCTTTCCCACAAGTTGTGGGAAATTAGAGGAGTGAGGATGGGAGAAATATATCACTTCATTTTCTAGCCAACTCTTGGTGTGGCTGATGGCATGGCGAAGGCTGGCAAATGGGCTTTTTCCCTGATACAGTACATGCTATCTTGGATTGCAGTTTTGAATTTGTTCAGCTGCTTCTTTCATAAATTTTGGTGGGAGTTCTGTCTTTTGATTCTTTTTCTACTAGCTAAGATTCTCAGATTCTTCCAAGTCTTATTTCTCATCTTTTCTTATCTGAAGCCAATTTATAACTTTTTTTTAATGCAAAGAATTCTTCTCAAAGCTTTTTCAGGACTAGTGGGTGAACTGGATTTCGCACTTTTTTTGATATTAAGCATCACTTTCACATCTTCATCACGATTTTGCATTTCTTATCTGCTCCATATTACTTCCACAGGAAACTTATTGCTTTCACCAACATATTATATTCATATGCATATCCACGGTGTATGCCAGAGCTACAGGTCAGAGAGACGGAAGGGGTCCAGCTCTGCAGGATTACAATACTTCTTCTCACTTGCAAAATTATGTTCTGCCTCTCCTGTGGCAGAAGCACCTGAAACCTATTTCTTCAGGTCCTGATGATGTCTATAGAGCAGATTACAAAGCCCTTTAGGGAGGAAATTACTTCCTGAAAACTCAAGAGCTCTTCCTGCTATGTCATTATCTAGGGTTGAGGTTTATTAAAGGCAATGGGACCAGACTGTTCTCTTCTCAACCACGTCCTTCAGGCACAGAAACATAGGATTAATAATTTTGTCAGCAGAAGTAGGACTTCATTTTCAGATGATTTCAGTTATTCCTCTGCCTGTTTTTTGATTTTACTCCTTTAGACCTGACCCTGCAGGGTGAGGGAAACTCATGAAATACTGAATAGTATTTCTCTGCATTTCTGATAGCACTGAATAGAGCTAGCTCTGGGACTCCCAATAGAACCTAAAGCCCAGCAAAAGTATCTAATTCTACCCTCAGCCTAATATAAACTTCAAAAAAATGTCATTCACAAAATACAGCCTCCTACTGTGATTTCACAGAAATCACAAACTTTTTCTGCATGAACCAAAGAAAATCAACTGCAAGAGTACTGTAACATTATTGTGTTATAATGAAGGGCAAACCTTTCTGGCACTGTCTTTGGTTAGGCAGTGCAAGAGTTACAGCCCTATGGAGAACTGAGCCATTTGCTTGGCCTCTGGTGCCTTTTTTTTTTTTTAAAAAAAAAAAAAAGCTCTGCAGGAATACTGAAGGCCCTTACCAAAATTAAATTGTGAGCCCAACATATAAAACTAGTTTAAGAAAGGTAGGTATGATTCTAATAAGTGCAAGACCATCCTGGCTGGCAAAATTTCTGTGGAGGTACAGTATTTTTAATTTCAAAACAAGTCATTGTTTTCACCACTGGAAATAATGTCCTCATAAGGAATCGGGGTCAACAAAGCTTCAGGGTATTCGTTCTTATGAAAGTTTTACAGCAACCTGGGAACTACCACTTGTTCCTCAGCTGTTGACTTGAAGCTTGGATTTTCAATATAATTTTCTGCAGGAAATTGAGGAAATAAAATGCTAGACTTCTGGCAGGCTTTCCAATCAATACCTTATTTTGTCAGGTGATATTCTTTAAAGCTAGACAGGAGATAGGCAGTCTGCTACACCGCTGAAGAGCCTATCCTTAACTACCCCAGCTGTAACACCTGATGCTGAAGAAGGTGTGTAACTCCAGGCTAGTCCATCAAGCAAGGGAAGCTGCCTGAAGCACAGTCCTGCCCTTCGTGGTGCTCTGCAGCTGCTCCCTATGCTGCAGAACTGAATCCAGAGTGGAAACAGAGGGCTTAACTCCTTCATGACAGAGTTTATGAACCTGGAAGACCAGATTGCTTTATGTCAAATGGGCACTCCTCAGGAAAGTGGTTATTTTCTTGCAGGCATGTAACTTTTATTCTCACATATGTCAAACCCATTACTTAAAAACAAGCAAGCGTAAATTTGGGAAGACTTCACAACAATAGTAATTTCCTTAAAGGCTTAAGTACCTGTTTCTTGTTGATAAACTCATGTGGTAGGACTAATTCCAAAATGGTTTACAGCGTGCATAACCTCTGCTTCTATTTTACTTGTTTTCTGGTCACACCTCTTTCACAAATTTTAATTTAATTGTTCATTTTGCTTTCTTGAGTATGACATGACATACATAAAATGAGAATATGAGAGTTTGTCTTAAGTGCTCATACTCTAAGTTATCGATGCTTTATTCTATTATATATATTTCTTTTGTCCATGGGATCTGAGAAGTTTTTCCATTGTTTTCACCTCCATTAATAGAAATATAAAGCATTTCTTAACTTTAAGTGATGGCATCAGCTAAAGGAAAAAGCAGAGAATCCTGAAGTGCTCATTTTAAAGTGAAGAAAGGTTGCAGTAATGTTTTTAGTTGTTTCATAGCTATCCTTCCAGTGCTGAGAGATTCTTAACAATGTCACCATCTTCTTTCTGTTTAAGACAGTCTGCTATTCTATTTTAAGACCCGAGATTTCCTACCAAAAGTGACTGTGGGTTTGAGTCTTCACTGAGCTCCAACAGCAGAAAACCTCCTTTTGGGGAGACTTCTCGGGCAGAGTTTGTCTGAAACAACTGTCACCACAGTGGTCATCCTTAGGGCAAGGCACTCATTTAAACTGACCACAAGAAATCTTACTCAAAGGCTAGCAGCACGGCTGTTAAAACAATGACTGTTAAAACGGACACTGTGCTGTCCTCATTAGAGTTCACACTGTTTCTGCAGCCTTCGAACACAACCGGCTTAGGGTGCTAAAGACGCTGACTGTTCGTGTCAGCCGCTGGATTCCAGCGTTCGAGTTGCTGACAGATGGGCAACCAACCCAGGAGTTAAAATCCCACGAATCCACACRCAGCTTATAGCCAGCCCAGCCATCTGGCCAGGGATCTAGATAATACCACAAGAGGATGACCAAAATAAATAAATAAGAGCAGATACATTTGCTTTTTCTTTCCATTCTCTCCCCCCTCCTTTGCGCTTCCTGTTTGAACATATTTAATGTTTGAGTCCTACACACTGCATTAAGAATTCTTTATTTTTCAACTACTTATTATAGGTCCAATAATCAAAACATTTTCTCACTAGCCCTCTCCACATAGAAAAATAAATTCAGTCCCAGGCAAAAATGCAACACGTGACAACATGTAGCATTTGGCTATTCTAGAGAGCAGCCAAACAGGTAACATTTAAGAAAAGCATAAGCATTTGAAGAGGGAATACTCGAATGGAGAGCACCAAGAAGCCTCCTTCAGCAGGGCTGCCAGTTGCTCTACAAAAATAACTCAGGGCAGAAGTTGTAACATGGGGCCCCAAAGCATAATTACTTAGGGAAAAATGTAGCCAACAAAAGTTACCTAACCTGTTCAGAGAAGAAAGCTGTGATTTATCCCAAAATGTGCTGGGAAGGCTGAAGATCTGGTTTTCAACAGTAAAAGTATAACTTCATTAAAACTCGCTTTTGCATAGCAGTATCTCCTTAAAGCTAGAGACAGGAAATAATGCAATATACAAACCTTCTTTAAAAAAAAGTTTTATTTTTTTCCTCAGTCTGCTGAAATGTTCAGATAGGTGTTTTAAACACAAAGCGGTGTGCTTGTTGGGGCTTAAGCTTTCTGAAAAAACAGTTCTCTGATTTAAAGAAAAAGGAGTACAGCCACAAGAACACAAATTCCTTTCCTTGAGTGCTGCGTTGCAAAAATGAGCTGCATATTAAGCAACTCGAGAACAGGAAATAACACTGACAAACAAACTGATATTCTTTCCATAGCATGATAGCTCAGAGGAGGACGTTTGAAACTTCTCCCCAAATCAAGAAATGTTTATGCTACTTTTGGCAAGGCTGCTGAATGCTTGTGTATTCCTTCCTGCCTTAATGTTTTATGATCCTTTCAGCAAAGTAGATAGTCACACTCAAGTAGAAAAAAACAGAGCTGAAAAATTTTTAATAAAGCTTTCTCCATATGAAAGTGCTATTTCATCAGTACCAAACTGATTTGTGGAAATACGCTGGTTCTAATATCTCTTAAATCTCTCTCCTACCTGATCTAGAGTTTCTTGCACCACAGGTGTATGCTGTAGTAGTTCCAGCTATACAGAGAGACAGTATTCATCTGTCTCTCCCCACTATAGGGAGTTGGTTATTTTGTTAATATATATCTCCATCACGAGAGAGAGGTTGGAAATCAACTGGCTAAATGCAGACATCTATTTCTGAGCTAATCACTCCGCGCTCCCTTCACACTTGCCCGGATCTGCTCAGCACAACAATTCATCTCCTTGCAAAAGCAGACATCTCAAATAGGTCAGGTGAATTAAGCCCTAAAATTAACCATTTCTCTCCACTGAAGTTAAAGGGAAGTTAGGATGACTAGTTCATAGTCTGGAGTTAAATTTCCTGAACTCCACTCAGAAAGGCTGAGCACTTGTAACCAGTGGTTATGGTTAGCTCCTTTAAAGTCCCACTTGAAACTGAGTTTCTGATACCTCAGCTAAGAGCTCTAACCACCATATTATTGTTTCTTTCTGCCAATTTGCTTTTTTGGATGAAAAATTTCACCGCTATGTTTTCACTTTCCATATGGACATCTCTGAATAAACTGAAGATATCTTTCTTACCCCATCTGTTTAAAGTCAAGAAATGCAGTTGTGTTTTTCAACAAAAAATGATTAAATAACTTTATATATTTTTTCTCAAAAATCAAATGAAATAAAAAATAGAAAAATTACAATTTTAACCCTAATAATGAAAAGTTACAGTTAAAAATACTAAGTCAGGAGTGACAGGGAAAATTAGATCCTAATATGAGAGACAAGTGAATGAACTACATGATCTCTTGAGATCCCTATTCTTCCACCAATCTAGTAAAATGGCTAATTAATGGTAATTTCTGAATGTCCTGTTCTCATTTCAATTTGAATAGGGTATCTTTTGAAATAAACTTTCTTGACAGATTGAATTTCTAATTAAGAAAAAATTTCAGTCTAAGAATTTTTTCTTACAAGAAGTGTGATTTTTTATAAATATAGGACAACCTAGCCAGACAAAATGAAATTGCAAAAGCCTAAATCTAGAATTTTCTTTTGTGTTTCACGACAATATCTTGATCAAGTAGAAACTGAGCTGAGAAAAAAAATTGAAATTAGGAGGCTAATTTTTGCTAATGTTGACGCATAGGTCACTAAGGTTTTCTCTATTTCAGATCAGTAGTAGCTATGTTTAAAATGCAAGTACAAAATTTCCTATCTTTTTTCTTTTCTTAATCACTTTGTGGACTTGAACCTAAATACGGCATCACTACTGGAACTGTCATCTCATCTTCCTGATTTTCTCAGAATGGAGCTAATCAAATATATTTGGTTACTCTGCCTTTGATTTATATATAAACTTCCTGTGGCTGCCTCTAAACAGTTTAAGAAGTGCAATAAAAGAAGCTCCAAGCATATAAGTAATAGAAAATTTTTATAAAATTTTTATACTGATGTCTCCATCTTTAAAATTTCAAAATAAACATCTCCCTTTATTAATAGAGTTCCTCCAATTTGACCTTATGTTTTATGGACTTCACAGAAAATTATAAAACAGAATGTAAAACAAACAAGAAAATACACTGAAAGCCCAGGCCCAATCTTCCCGCCAACAGAAGCTGCGTCTGCAGCTGCGCTAGATGACGGAGGGGGTCCCCGAGAGCCAACCTGCGCACAGGCAGTGCCAGCCCCCGCCAGGGCTCCTCCTTGGCGAGGCTGCCGGAAAACCCGTTCAAATCCTCTAGGATTTATCTGACACCATAATTCAAACCTTGGAAGCCTTCTTTGTCTCTTTCTCTGATTTATTAAGGGGGAAAAGCATGTTGTTCTACCTGTTAAAACATGTTCCTCTTTCCTAATATGCTCAGCCAATGTTTCATTAAACTCAGATTAAAAAAAAAGTGTATCTAAATTCCTTCCTATAGGTTTTACTTACAAATGGTGAGCTCATGTATGATACCTCTCTGTATACGCTCCTCGTATTGAACTTTAAATAAAATACTTCAGCAGTTGCTATTTAAAGCAAACTTTAGAAATAAAACACCTCTCCATTTTTATCTCAGAAGAAATTGCCTACTTCTGCGTGTTCTTACCTTACTACTGCTTTAAATGCATGGTGTTTTGCATGAAGTATAACAACTGATTTACAAACTACAAAGTTGAATTAAATCCTGAAGTAGCATACAAAACCAGTTCAAGTTCACTTCAACTGGATTTTGAATCAGGCAATTTTGTGCTTTTTCAGCTAGCAGCACCAAAAATTACTCAGTTCTTTTGTTTCAGATCCACACTGGTATCACAGACATAGCGGGAAAGAAAAGCAGGACAACATTCTGTGAAATGTTTGACATGATACGCTGAAATAGAGAAGACTACATCCATCCCTAACAATTGCTAGTGCTCAGTGCTTCAAAGATGCTACAAATACCCATAATGAACCTTACTAATTGCAGAAGGCTTTACAGGTGATGGAGAGGGAGGAGGTCCTTCCAGATGCTGCCAGGTAATGTGCTTAATATCTTAAATCATGAGATTTGATTACCCTGCTCTTAGTATGCTTTGCTGCCACTGTTATTACCTTCCATATCAAGCCCTTTTCAAAAAAATCAAGCTACTATATTTAACCATAAAACGTCCACTGTGAATTCCACAATCACAAGCCACTCAGTTAAACATCTGATTTCTTGATCTCCTTTTATGCAGCTGGACATGAAGGAGAAAACAACACAACCTGATCATATCTCCTCAAATTTCATATTACATCTGAAAACAGTCATTATTTTTTACCATTTCATTTCCAAACCAAAAAGAATACATCATTTTTCCCCTGGTCGTATCACAGACAAGACCTGTTTCTCCTCTCTGTACTATTTAGCAGTCCATACAGGCCAAAGCCATCAGCTCTCTTTCTCTTCTTCAGTTTGTGGGCTTTCCCTTGTGCTTGCCCACTGCACCGAGATGCCTCCTTGACACACTACTTCAATCCCAACCCTTCCCCTAAGATTGCGCAGGAGTGAAAAAGAGTTCCAGAAATTCCTTTCTCTTCAGCTATTCTCTTTAAGAGTTATGGGTTTTTCTTTACTCTTTGAAGACATCTGTGTGAAATTACCCACACAACAGTAATCTCAACAAAACCAAGATTTATTAAAACAAAGAGAAAATGGAATTAGAGCAAAATAAATTGTTTGCTTAACATAGCTAAATTTACAATTCTCATAAGTTAAATTAGATAAGGGATAAACCAGATAAGCTTTAGACAAAAAAGAAAAAAAGTGAATCCTGTAGTTTATCCTTTGAAATTAAATATCCTTTCTGACCACACTAGTCAACCTCTCAGTGTTGCTTGCTGCTCAGAGACTAACAATTCCCTCTTTTGTCTCCCACAGATATGCTTAATAAACCCCGTTTCAGGTTTCCTAAACACTTTTCTGAAGACAAAAAATGGCTTTGGTAAACAGTTTCAGTCTCCATCTCTGAGGACTTACGCCACTGAGGAAATGAAAAACCGTAATTATGATTTATGACTGCCTTTTCAAGGTTTATGACCCTGCTCAAATATTGCCTTTTGCTAACCATCTTGGCTGGCTGCATCTAGGTTTTGGCTAGACCCATGGGCAAACCTGACCTAAAGCAGTTCCTTTTTTCTTCCACTTGTCACAAGCTATGAATTATAGACGAGGGCTAAGGCGCTCTGTTACAATCAGCTATGTCTCAAAACAAGCCTAACAGACCTTTAAAAAAATCAGTCTTGGCCACTGTCTCAAATGACAGACCGTGCTTTGTTTCTGCCCTTACAGGCTGTAGGACTCATGTACACAGAGTTTTTGTATCAGAACGCTATATCATTTAGAGGGTGGTATTTCCTACGTAACCCTGGTGTGTGTATGATTATGCTGCTATAAGCACATCTACACTGGTGTAAGTCCATCTACAGTACAAGGTGCTGTACCACTTTAACAGTATTATCAACCATAAGTATTCAATCACAAAAATTCTCAATTTCAGAAATGAAGAAATATTTGCTTTATAAATGTAGTTTCCAAACCTCTTGCAAAACTAAAAGAAAGCTTTTTAAAAGTGGAAACAAATTCAGTTGTATTTCAGTCTCTCAATAGTTATTTTTTATTGGAGCAGTATTTTTGGAAAGCTATTATAAAAACTTTTCTGTAATAGAAACTTTTACCACTTTGGAAGTATAGTGAAAATGGCAAGCTTGTCCCTTCTCATACCCAATCATGGATGCCAGCATACCAGCAAAAAGTGGCTTATATAAAAAGAGCTTCTTTCCGTTAAGCTAACAAGATAAACACAAACTAAAGCAATCCTGCAGAACAGCCTCCACATTGGGATATATATCAGTACAGATGTACGGGAAGAATGAGAAAAGCGGTGATGAACAGGTCACACCTGCAACCTGCGTAATTAAGTTGGTTTAACGTTTGAATTTGAAAGAAGAAAACAACAATAACAACAACAAATTCCCCAAACCCAGATAAGAAACCACGAAGGCAATAAAGCAAAGGACATATTAGAGGGCTACTTAACAATATCCATGTAGGCTAGTCTGATGTGATACCATCCAGCATGAAACCAAGACTGCTGTAGACAGCTAAGAAAACATTCCTATGGAGCAAGGTTAGATTGCGACTCCTAGAGCTGGAACCACCTTACACCTCATTTTTTGATATATCAGGATGGTTGGAAAAAACGCTGTTTAACAGTAGCATTTTGGGGTGTGGCTGCGCTTTATGTTCCCTAAAGCCAACAGGAAGTGGACTATGATCTGAGACTTCAGGAGAACATTAAATTCACCTAAAGGTTTTTTTTTTTTCTTTATAATTGCTTGATCACACACAGGACAGTCTTTGCAAGGCCCAGATCAAGTTAATTTCAGTCATTACAGCGGCACACGGAGTTACTCAAACACTCAATCAAAATAATCTTACAGAACTGCATTTAAATTGTATCATCGCTCCAAACAAAGCCAGAGCAAAACATAAAATAAAGGTCAAACTGCAGAGAACACTATGGAGCAAGTTAATACCCATGAAAAATGAGCACAAGAAAAACAAAACTATTCCCCAGTGAAAAATGGAAGCAGAGGATGTGAGAAGGGATGTTATCCCTCTCCTTTATTGGTGCTTGTCTGACAGACGAAAAGCTGGAGAAAAGGAACTTCAACATCTGTTTTGGGGAGGGGAAAAAAAAAAGGACAACTCTGGCTTACCACATAACAAAGAAAGAGTCAGAAAAGAAAGGGCTTGATCAAAATGGGATCTCCCTGCTTGCACACATCTCTCTCAAGCCATAGGACACAAGAACCCCGCGATTGCTGATTTTCCTTTTTTAGTTTATTGGACAGTTTTCTACGAGAAAATAATCAATCCCTTTGTAATTAACTTAAGGCAAGGATTCGCTCTGAAAAACAACCAGAAAAATCTGAATGGTATGGTAATCTCTTTCTTAATCCTCTCTGTACATATCATTGGGAACGACTTTCAAAAACTGGTTAATCCAAAAATAATTATACTCAACTGTTCTCCAAAGAGGAATAAAAATGTGTTGGAACTCAGCTAATACACAGTAAATACTTTCTTAAAGAAATAAATTACTTAAATATTCTTTAAAAATTATTTAGATGCACATATTGATAATCTCAATAGAAATTAATGAAAAGTACCTAGAGAACTTGAGTAAATTCTTTTCAAAATAAAGGTTTTGTTATTTTATAATAATGTTCCTGCATGCATTTGAGATGAGTCCATGGTTCTACCAACATTTTTTATTATTTTTGATGTGTAAATATTTAGATATCATGCCTATATTTGTAAGGAAAACGGAATGGCCCTAATTACCTAGGGCATGTTCTTACAGGAAATATTGTAACATGTTAGCCATAAACGAATGTGATACATTGAGTAGCATCCATGAAAATAATCAACCTTGATACAAAATTAGAATTATTCATAAATATATTAATTTTAGAGCCTGACCTTCTGACTACCACTGCAGTAGAAGACAACTAACACTCTCCGAAGGCTCTCGCGACGCCTGTGCAAATAGATTGTCTATGACTAAGTGACACATGAAATGATACAAGGGGATCCTTGGAAGCAGGGCACAATAACGAAATATTTGTCAACAGTATCTGCACTGTTTGCATGCAAATATTTTACAAAAGGGATGCTGAGCAAAACACAACACCAGGAGAAACTTTCTTTACAGGTGGTGAATTTGAGAAACATTACTCTCCCTTTGTTAAAAAGATATGAGAGACGGCAATAGTCTGTTAACAAGTTAACATTTTATAATCAAGGCTTTGCGTTCAGTGGAGAGCATATTTTAAAATCACATTAAAATGATGGTGTCCGAAAGGTAAATACACTTTTTATAGTTATTTACTACTTGAAAGATAAATACACTTTTGATAGTTATTTACTACTCGAGGCAGATTCCAGTACCATGTGATTTGGGGCCACTTTTCAGGGGTATGTAACTATGTACTAGTGCTGGTAAACATGCTGAGATTTTCAAAAAATTGATGCCTCTGTCATTTTAATTTCAGTGACCGAACTGCCCACCTGCCCAATACCCAAC
Organism: Apteryx rowi; assembly: GCF_003343035.1. Taxonomy (NCBI): domain Eukaryota; kingdom Metazoa; phylum Chordata; class Aves; order Apterygiformes; family Apterygidae; genus Apteryx; species Apteryx rowi. Next base: position 3,248,019 of record NW_020449307.1, on the reverse strand, counting down.
ATGAAGTAACTGCCGCTTGCGAATGCACATCTGGGTCCTGTGCAAACACCCATGCATCACTGCAGGACACCCCGCGCACATGCGCCTCAAAACAAATATTTGTAGAGTCTCTAGACTAGTATTTACAATCATGTCAGCTAAGTGTTAAACAACTGAGTTAAAAAAGGTCCTTTCGAGATCTGGTTATAAGGGCTAAGAAGAGGCGGGAGTATCACGCCCTTGCTTCAAAGCCCGCGGGGAACATATTTCTCTCATTAAGCAGCACACACGTAGCCTAAAGCCACCGCTTAGACAGCGTGGATGGACTCGGCTGTCCCCTCACGCTGCGTTTTCCCCTGGCGAGTGTGCGCACGGCCAACGGGGGCACCCAGCGTTGCCGGCGCGGGGAGGTGGGTTCGCCCCGTCCCCGGGGGCCCGCGGCTCCGGCAGGGGCTGCCTGGCTCTCAGCAGCACCCTCGCGGCCCGGAAGCGGTCCACACCAGGCAACAGCCTGATATCCCAAAATCGGGAGACCACAGCTGCCCCGGCGTGGTGCTCCCACTTGTATAAATTATTAAGTATTTACTCTAACAGGGACATAGGCTACAACCCTCAAATGCTAGATGAGTGCACTCTCCATAAGGGTAAATTGTGCGTGTGCCTCACGTACCTGCTAAACTCAAAAGCTTAAGATCATTCTAGGTAAAAGAAACTAACTCCATAGCACATTACAGAATGGCGTTCATCAGTACAATACTGTCCGCTGGCTTGCATTCGGCATTTCATTCTCCCCCATATCCGGATAAGGAAGAATTAAAATTGGTGTTTTAATTTCATTTTTACTGAACAAAGAAAGCAAAGTTCTTATTAAAAAACAAATAAGTATTTGTAAATACCATACGCTTATATTTCAGTTTTCACAAAAGAATCTGGATGAGGGAAATTATATACTATATTTTCTTAATAAATTGTGCCTTCATCGACCTTCAGTTCTGATGAAAACTGGCACCACTTTTTTTAATTACTAACACAAAGCTCCGGATTAAAGAGCTTATCAATTAGCACGAGGATGTCTATTTAAAATACGTTGTTTAAGACAAAAATGTAAATGGCCTTCATTCATAACATTTGAAACGCGAAAGCTGACAATCCACATGCCTGCACCATAAGAAAGCTTCGGAAACAGCCTAAAGTACTGCTGCTTTCGAGCCGCAGCGGGACAGAAGCGGGCATGCCCCAACCGATTTGGGAGGGAAAGAAATGCTTGCAAGATGCCTGACAACACGGCGCTGAAGCACAAAGACAAGCGCAGCCCTAAAAGGGGAAGAAACGATGCACGTGAGTCCGGCGAAGGAGCGGCTCCGCTGCCAGCCTCGCGAGGGCCGGAGGTGCCACCGGCGAGGGCGCTCCTCGGCCGGCCCCGCGGCGCCAGCAAAACGCTTTCAGTGGGGGCAACGTGGCCCAACTGCCCTCCAAAAGCAGCGCGACGCTAGGGCAGCAGGGACACCACTGGGAACAGCACACAGGTGGAAACAGGCAGCAGAAATACCCCGAAGGACGACTGAGGAAGGTTAATTCCAAGAGAAACCGTCGCCCTCCACCGCTGCACCAGGAGCGCACTGCCACTAGCCTAGTTCACGGCAAAATCCCTCAGCTCAAACAATAAATGGGCTTAGTCCTGGGCTTATCGTGAGATGCATCTAAATTACTAATCATTATTCAAAAACAGAAAAATGTTTAATTTCCAAAGCTGATAGATATCCTTTCAAGAGCTGCTATCAAGACTAGATGGCTGAATAAATTAGTTTAGTTCCCAGTACCCTAAAGAAGTTGGGTATTTACCAGATCTTCTGAAGAACTTTGTAACGCCGGGTAAACATTCTATCCCCAATTTAAAAGTAGGCATATTTGAAAGGTTAAATATCTTGCCCCAAATCAGCGTCTGTGTAAACAGTAAGGACAAATTTCCAACCCCAAATCTCCACTCCTTCCTTTACTCCACTGTCGTGGAACCAGACGTAATTCTGCACCACAGCTTTATCACAATTATGATTATAGAAATTATTTTAGAAGACTACATGTGGGAAAATAAATAAATCAAACGTACTGGCACAGTTTCCAAATAATTTGATTTTAAGAAAAGCAGAGTTTCAGCTCCGTTCCTGGACTCCAGTTCTATTCTCTCTCCTAAAAACCAAGAAGCTCATTTCAAAACAACAAAGACGAAGACGCACTATTTTCAGTACAACAGTTAATCAGGTGAATGGGTATCTTAAAGATACTTGCTCAAAATTTCACCTTTTATCACTGTCTACAGTCTTCAAGTCTCGATCCTAACACTAGTCAAAAGCATTTACGAATAAGCATGTTCAGGAAAAGAGACAGTGGGCTACGCGGCTGGATTAACAGGTAGATAAGATGGGAGGGAAACACATAATACCAAACATCCATTTACTACAGATATCAGCCTGGGAGCTTGTACTAATGTTTATGCAGATAAGAAAACAGATCAAAAAGAAAGCTGGGGAAGCAGCCAGTTTTTATTATAAGATTTTGGCTTTGTAAATACAAATCTAATACAAATGTACAGTAGTGCCAAAGAAATAAATTATATTTGATATCTATATATTTACATATTCCAGGAAACCAAACTAAGGAACAAATACAGTCATAATTCAGTCAGGAATCTGTATGGAACCACACTATTAAATTTCTGTAGTATGTGAAGAACAAAACAAGTTTAAGGCATACAGTTCTTCAAATTATATCAAAGGCAAAATGACTGCAAATTCCTAAAGCTTTGTTAGTAATTTATCATTATTACAGTTTAAGAATGTAGCCATATTATTTAAATTGCTTCTACCTCACATAAAATTTTTAAATCTCTCAATCTGAAAAAAATAATCTGAAGTGTATTACAAAGAGACTTGCACTTTTATAGCAAAGGATGGTGAAACATGAAATAACACAACGACATGGAGGACTATACATTTTGCATTGGACTTATCATTTATATGATAAATATACAAGCGTACAAAATTAAGACACTCAATATTTTCTCTTGAAGAAAAAAAATCTCCTTGGCATAGGGTAAGCAGTTGGAAGGCTCACAGATTTTTTACTAATTTTGAAAGGACTAAAGCAGTCAGCTAAAATGTATCTCATACTTTGAAATGCCTTCCTAACAATTTTGGGATGCTATAAGGGGCAGATCTACTTTAATTTGAAACAGGATAAGATATTCAGATTCCTTCAGAACAGGCATATTATCACTAAGAAAATTTGCAAATGAAATTCAGCTTCACCTTTCCTGTATCTCATCCTGCAGAGGAGTAGTGGACCTTAACTGGTGCTTTCTCTTGTAATTAAAAAATGTCAGATTTCTCTTCTATTCAACTAGGTTTTGCCTGCAAATCTTCATTTTCAAAAAAGATCAAGGAAAGCATCCAGGAACGCTTAATTTCCTTTTAGCAAACCATTCCATTAATACAATTTTTGTATTCTTTATTCTATTACATCTCTAACATTTATAAATAGCTCACTGCTATACTATTTAGCTGTAGTATCTGTGTACTTCTCTAGTGATTTCAGTTATTTCAGTCATTTTCCCACCCCAAGAAGGGCCTCTTCAGTTGTCCAGTTGATTTGCTGTAAATTTTCATGGATTATAGGCCACCTCCCTCACATCCTCCCCATTCCTTGCTCTATCTTCCGTTTCCTGCAGCCATGGGAAAGGGACATGGGACATTTCAGCTGATTTTCTTGGTGGTCTTTACTTCCCTTTATTTCCATGTTTAGCAGTTTTTGATCTACAGGGGGTAGAGGTATAAGAAGGGGTAAGAAAAGTCCTTCTTCCTGAGACAGCAGCAACTTGAGCTCCATTTTCCAGCATTTAAGAGCCCATGCCTTTCATAAAAGGCAGTATCAGTGAATAAATTGCAAATATTAAACCTGTTTTTCTTAAATCACCTAAACATCACCATACAAGTATTAGTGAATACAGTGAACCAGCAAATGCTAATTAATAGGAATGAAAAATAAACTGACTAGTGTTTTTAACTGGCTACAGTTAAAAGTTAGAGTAGAGTAGATAGAAGAGAGACAGCAACAGAAGGACATATTGAAAAGTAAATTTGATTATTTTTAAATGTTAATATTTTTTTCATCTGAAGTGTTCTAGCCTCTCTTTAGTATGGGATCCACTAGGGAATGTGAATACTATTTTTAATTGTACTGCATCCACTTATTCAAACTTTTTTTAAATCTCTATTTTTTTTTAATTTACCAAGCTTAGACAAAAAGTTTTCTTCCCAATCTACAACTTTTTGTTGTTGTTTTCCTTAGAAAAAGAAGAGATTGTGTAAAACCTGTGCAATTAGTTTTTCTGAGGAATTAAAAAGGACTGCTGACCTGCTAAGCACTCAGGGAGAATCAGCTAAAAGTCAAAGACAGAAAAACTGAGATGCAGGAAGATTCCACTGACTATTCTGGGAGCAAGTCTCCTGTCCCATCAGCCGCTCCTATCCGCTTTCAGCAGAAATGAGAATGCATGGCTGGTTGCTGACAGCCAGCTCCCACAGTATAGCAAATAAATCCGGTGAGACAGGTCTGTCCTGCAGAGATGTCTCTGTTCACTTCCTGGAAGTGCTGCAGACTTACTGTAACACCGGGAAAGTTTCTTAGCCTCAGTTAAAGAAAGGTAGCAAGTCTATGCTTTAACATTTTGTAAGACGGAAAAAGTTATACACATGCTCATTATAACACTCCCAGACCATTCTTGAAAGATGGGTATTTACATCCTATGAGTGAAAATGGAAAAAGGTATTTATGTATAGTTACACCCAAGAGAGATATATAAGAGGATGCATGTTTTCAAAGTGTAGGTCTCCCATGTACTGTACAGCATAAGCACCCTCTGTACTGAAGTCTACACCTGACAACTGTTTTATAAGAACAACAATATTCAGTTCTCTAAGAAACTACAAGGACAATTCCAAATCTTACTGCAGTGAATGCCTGAGCTAGTTCATGACAATAGGACTTCTAATCTTGTGTCCAAAAGTAAAGAACACACCATAAACAAATGAAAATTAAACTATGGTTTAGTCATCCTAGAGAAGACATACGTATGTTCACTCTGAATGAAGAAACAGTAGTAAAGTACTGTTAAGAGAATTGCCATTAAGATTTGTTCTCTCTTGAAGAAGATTTTAAGAAAGACATCTCTCTGGAGGAAGATGATACTACTTCTTGTAACTTCTTATTTCACGTGTTATTAGCAGCTTCTCAATTGTGGAATCATATTCATCTAGTTACTAACTACAAAATTCACTACTTTTACTGTAACACATTCTTAAAAAGTAATCCAAATATCTTAGTAGCAAGCATTTTTCAAGATTTCTATGACTTAAGCCATTAATTTCCTGCTACTACAGGGGTATCATCAACTTGAACTTCCAGCCATTTCTATAGAGACATTAAGTAATTTAGTGCAGTAAATCTGCTTGCTTTTTAGTTTTGCACTTGCTTTTATTTTTATTAAAAGCACTTTCTCTTCATCCACTGTACCAACAAAAACAACATGCATTATCTCTTACTTCTAATTTTTGATTCTTCCAGTCCTCAAAGCACCAGGATTGTATCTTCAGCAACTTCTGGCTCTAGAAAGCAACTTTTATCTTCTAATTTACACTCCAAATGCCTTGTAATATAGCAAAGTGCTGATACTGCTACTTTACAAGGAGGAAATCATGCCATAGAGGACTATATTCAAAATCTGTTGCAAGCATGTAAGTTAGCATGAATGGTAAATAATTTCAGAAACCTGATGAGCTATTCTAACACCTACCATCCAAAACTGCCAAAGCATTGCTTCATAATCCAGTGGTGGCCAATGTGTAGCTTTTGAACCACTCCTGGCTCCACATATTTCAGGTGTGGTCCCTATGAGGCTAAGTGATGTAACTGGCAGCATGGCCATGCTGATGCAGTGGTGGCTGAAGAAATTCAAATTATTGGATTTGGAAGAAACAAGTCAACAAGAATTGTTGAAGCAGACATCAGCCTAGGACTGAACACTGAGGCAAGTCCCAACCCACACTTCCCTAGGGAGCTCTCAGCTCTCCAAAGCATATGGTATGGGTTTTTTGACTTATCTTAGTGTGCAATCTTAGTGTGCAATTCACAGAGTAAGTTTGGTCACACTTGCCTAATACAGTCAACTCTAAAAACCAGCCATGATATGACATGTGTCTAACTTAGATATCATGACAGGCTTTTCCATCTAGAATGTTAATAATGAGAAACTACAGTCTAACTCCCAATTTGCATTTATTTGCAGACTGGCTGTATACAGTCATCCTCAAACAAATGTTATTCTGTGGCTTAAGTGACTTTTTACTCCCTTTCATGATTACTTCTTTCTAGATATATTTATAGAGATCATAAGAACTACGGGGATTGACTGAAGACAAACCTACCGAATTCCCTGAGTTTGGCAGGGAGATACTTAAAGACATGGGATACTCAGGAGCATGAAGATGGAAAAGGCAATATAGGTAAACATACAGTTTCAGCCTCTCTGATGGAACAGGAGAGAAACTTCAACATCTAATTCATAACAAATTGAAATCCTAGCTAATTAATATAATAAGCAGCCTGTAAATAAAAGTAACAAAGATGACACATTTTTCCTGACTCAGTAAATAGACATTCAAGTTTCAGCCAGGTGCCTTCCGATCTAACATACTTATATGGCCCACAGATACTGGTTCTTTCTCTAAATCAAGTTTGGACTAGAAGGACAGAGGATCAGACAAAGAATCTTAAGAATCTTTTACTTTGGAGACAATAGGAAGTTTTCTGGGTCTTCTCTGGCGAACCTTTTTGTTGTACCCAGGAGGAAGAATCCTAAGGAGAAATGTGTCCTAAGTCTCAGGACTCTCCAGGACAGTGTTGGCTAATTCAGCCCCTGCAGGGAATGGTCTCTAGCCTTTGGGATCAGGAACAGCTAGCCGCAGTAAACAATTTAAGGGAGACAGCCTACATGTCTATCCTCCTGCCTAAAAAGTTCATTGTAATCCACCCTCTAAGTGATGGTGTAGAAAAAAGTAAACAAACTGGGCCAAGATGTCCCTTACTTAGAGCACGCACATGGCCAAGATGGCCCCATATCCCCTCTTTCCAGCCAATTCTGGGAAAGCAAGGACAAGGGTGATAAGACTCCACAGTGAGGGGCAGCTGGATAAGGTCACCAGTGTTTTTTCCAAGCCGTCTTGGCTGAAGATCTTGTAGCCTTGAACATTTTTATGCTCACAGTACTTTGTAAGATTTATTTTTCAATTTTTTGCATTTAACATTTGGGGAACCAACACACAAAGAGCTGTGTTTTGAAGGCCTACTGTCAATACCTAACTTAGGCATTGCAGTTACTAGGGTGTGCAATTTCACAAGTGTGACAAGTGATTCTCAGCCTCTGCTCCTGATGAAAGTCAAAATAATTACATCCAACAACTAACACTGTCCAGGCTATTCTGTTGTGAATAGTCCTGGGCATCTCCAATTAGCTTACTGCTTAATGTGTTATTTTCGTGACTTTACACAAAACAGAAATAGCTCCCATCATCAACCTCTAATACAGGCAAGAATAACATGAGCGCATTAAGCTTCTTTTCCTTGTCACCCCTGATGAACTTCATATGGCAACCAGACCAAAAGCCCCTGCTGAGCCCCTGAAGCTGAAAGTGAAACGGAAATATCACAAGGAAACACTGCCAGCATCCCAGAACATGACTCACGCTGCTTAAGTACTAAATTGTTGCATTTAGAAGATTCTGGGCTGGGTATTTTGTACGAGTGGATCAAGCATTTGGAGATGCAAAGTACCAGGTCCATTTGCTGAAGAGCAGCGGACCAAGCACTACGGCTCCTAACTTGGTACCATTTCCTCCCGGGCTGGCTAACTTCAGACAAGTCACCACACGTCTCTGTATTACCATTTCCAAACTGCAAAACAAAACTAGTTGCACTAATACCCTTTGTGCAGCACTTAAACATTTATGGCTGAAAAGAATTATTTATGTTATTATAGAGAAAAACTACAACACTATATGAAAAGAGCAGGCCAATTCTACTCTGTCAGTACAGGCCTCTTGATGGGGATGAATTCTAAATTCAGAAATGACCACAAAACCCTGTTCAAAATCTATGGACCTTCCTGAAGAGAGTAAAAACAGGAACTGATATGGGAAGACCAGTAAAACTACACAGGGAGTGCTGTCAAGCGTCCCAAGGGCCAGATTTTCAAAGATGCCCAAAGACAGAGATTAGGTCCCCACTCGCTGGGATTTTCAGAAGAATACATTCACTCAATTCCCACTAAAATCAATGGCAGCTAAGCAGTTTACCCTGGGCACACAGTTTATGCAACTTAAATCACTTTAAACACTATTGAAAATCTGACCCCAAGTAAACAAACTGAAAAGATGTTTTATAATGTTACTTGTAATGACTATTGTGGAAATTTTTTTAAGACAGAAATGTGACTTTTAAATTGCAGTTTAGTAATCCATAAATGCTAATGAAATCCCCTGCTGTCTGCCCTGCAATAATTTTTTCCTATTAAAAGCTTGTTCTTTTTTAAACCTAATAAGCACATCACTATTCTGAGCACATTTATTGTTCAGTCAAAGTTTAAATTTATAGTTTAGAATAAAAAGAGAGGTCACTTACCAGTAACCAGAAGTCTTTGGAATACTAATTCCTCATGTATATTCAAACTGATGAAGTACATATACGTCCTTTCACTTAAGACTAAGTAGTTTTTATCTTTGCAATGAATAAGTCTATAAGGCAATGACTGTCTGTACCTCTTTCGGTTTCCTTCCCACCACAGAAACAAGACTCGAGGAAGTTCAGAAAATTATGAGGGAGAGCAAAGCAGTCAGGAAGAAAGTCTAAATGTGAACTATACATATAACAGACTTTTCTTTTTGGTAAATAACCTCTCTTTCTCTTTTTGAGTGATAGACCACAAGAATAATTTATCACAGTGACTTCAACAACTATACCTAGATGCTACTAAGCACCTGGGGTTCTGGAGTCCTTTGTACAAACTACTTTAGCACTGCTTTACTTTAGCACTGCCAATATATAGGTTTCAGTGTTACAGTGTTTAGTTTCAGTGCTATAGTGCATGGTGAAGGTAGGTGCAGAGCTCCAGATACCATCATCTCCAAGATCTGTTATCCAATTATTTCTCAATAATACCATTAATGTCACGAGCTCTGGAGAAGCACTCTCTAATAACAGCTAGAGAGTCATCTTAGCAGTGTGATAGCAAATTTTGACACAGTTTCCAACCAATTTTGACAGTCTGTGTGTGGAAATGGTTGGACCGTTACACCTTTTAGAAACACACATGAATAGCCTGAAGTATCTGAATGTGTGAACGTAAAAGTACAGAGCTCCCCTGACATAAAAATGTAAAAAAAAAATTTTTGCTTTAGAGGCGCAAGACCAGACACAAAACATGGAGTTTAAATAAAACCTGCTGATTTAAAAGAAAAATATGGCATAATTTTAGGCAGAAAATGAAAAGAGTCTTTCCTAAGAATGTATATCTTTCCTTCACCCTCTTCATAAAAGCTAAAGCATCTTAGGAAGTCACTTTGATAAAAAGTAGGTGTAGTAAACGCAGAGCCCAAGACCCTAATGAGGTTAAGTGAGAGCCCAAACTCTTTTAGCCTTAAGCAGATATTCCAAAACAGCTTTAATAAATGAAACAGAAGGAAAAAAATGGCAAAAAGCCACACATATCTCATTCCCAGAACACTCAGCATGTGGATGCTGGATAGTGGCTCACTTCATTGCAGTATTCTTGCCTCCTTCTGTAAAAAAAGCCCACAGAGATGACAGAAAAGAGCCAACTGGTCATACCTTGCTAAATGCATGAGTTCCCTGTCTGCCCCACAGGGCTGAATTGGTTTTCAGCCTTTTCATTGATACATGATAGAGACTGGCTGCTATGCATACGATGGAATATTCAGAGGGCTCGATACAGGAGAAATAGGTAAAATTATCTAAGCTGGGTTACACAGGAGCTAAAGGAGGTCGAATAAGTGATCAGTATAGTTCTGCTGTTTAAAAGTTTCAAGGTTTGGTACTACTGTGTATACGTGGCCTAAAGTGAAAATTTTTTCTTTGAAATTCTTTCTAAAACAATACCAAGCTAGATATTCCAAAAAACTGTTAAAACCTCCAGAAATAAAAATAGGAAGAACCACAACTTTCAAAAGCACATGCATTGTCCTATACCTCTCTGCTGTATAAGTACTATCATTACAGTATATCACACTACGTATTACTTCTATTAGCAAATGAAGTCATATAAAACTAACTACTAACAATTAGAAACATCAATGTCAATATATAAATTCCAAGATGTTTACAAAATATATTTTCAAAAAACATTTTTTTTGAGTATTTTCAAAATGAAAATTATTTAAAACATTTTCCATACACTCCCAATGTCTCTGTCAAATGGGGTACATATGGCCTGTGAATGAAGCATCTCTAAAGGAGACTTTAGTACTTTTGGAAGAACACAAGCAGAGTTTTTGTAAACACTGCTCTGCTATGGTTATGCAATACAGTCTAACGTTAGATTAATCTGAACTCTGGAAATCCATTCCAACTTAAAATAGTTTATTAATATTAATCAGTTTTTAAGAGTTAGCTTGCAGCTTTAATGCCACAGAGTTTTGCTAGTTCGTATTTCTGCAGAGCAACTTTCCGCAACAGGATGTGGCTTGTGTTCTTTTTTCCACCTAGCTGTTACTCTATAGCAACATAGAGCAAGTTGTTCCTATCGTGATTTCAGCAGGATCTTAAAGATACTGAGTGGCAAATGATAAAATGTGCCTTTGTATGTAGAAGAGGAACATTTCTGCACCAGCAGATGATTGCCATGTGCAGATGTGCCATTGCCTAAATCCTGTTCACATGCATACACCACCACATAATTTGACTCCCCCTCCCTTGTGATACACATGTAAAATCCATGCCCAAGCTCATGTTATAAAGCTGTGGATCAAACCACTATCATTAAGTGAACGTGCATGCTGGGCAAAAAGCCAATATCTACTGTTTTGAATCTTATTTTCTTAGAATAACATTGTAAAAAAAAATATATAGTTTCAACTACAATGCAGACAGGAATTATTTCACCCACCAGTGAATTATATCCATTTCTGCTGTGCAATATATCATATGTTTAGCTGTGTGCACTACTCAGCGGCTTAACCCATGCTGTACCAACTTTTAAAGAAGTGTCTTCTACACAGTATTCCCTAACTACACCTCATCCTGTGCTTCTTTCCTCATCCCTTCCAGACCTACCTAGTCTTCTACCTTACCCTCCTTTGTCTCCATCACCTCTTTGCTTGTCTCCTTTTAAACCTGGAAAAACATATTCATAGATTGCCCTTTATCTTCTACTTCAGAAACTCCCAAAAGCCACCTTTTCTGTGAAACTTATTACAGTATGTGCCATTTTCTATTCTTTCCATACCGTATCCATGCCACACTGTATTTATTCATGCACAAATACTAAATTATTTGGGGCAGGGATTTTCATAACTTGTTTTGCCTGCACTATTATTTTATAAACTGCCAAGTATATCTGCATTACTATGTAAATAAGTAACAGTAACAAAATCCAGATGAAACTTTACAGAAAATATAGGTAGTCAGAATGTAATTACCCAAACTGGAACGTGGCCAGGACGACAGGGCAAACATCCTATTCTCATGGAAAGTGCCAAGGGATCATTAAAACAGCTTGGATTATTCAGAATCCTAACTACGTAAATACATACTGCACAGGAAATTTCAAACACAGTTCAGAATGATCTATCACTTTTTTTAATTATCCAAGGTACCTGTCAAGGGTGCTAGAGCCTCATTAACAGACACCTTTCCAGCGCTACCTCCCATCGCCGTTTGCTGTAGTCTGCGACGCAGGAAGCGAAGGTCATCATTTAAATGCAAAAGACAAAGCTCTTGCAAAGCAGAGCGCTCCTCCTGACACGCGGGGGCTCCTTTAACAATGCCTAATAGGCAGTTTGCCACCGATTTTGGCAGTTCAGTTAATTTCATTAATTCCGTGGAACTCGGAAGAAACGCTCCGACTCAAGGCTGTAATTTCAAGCTGTCAGGAGCTCTTTTGATTCCTAAGTTTAGCAATGCCGACGTGCATAGGTTCGAGACGTGTTGTGATATTGGGCTTGGTTTATTTGTGCGATGGTCACCCGGGCACCGCACCGCCAGGGAGGTCAGGCTGGCCCGCGCGCGGCTGACGGCCCTTAACGCTGCCGCACCGCGGCCAGGCTCCTCGACTGCGCCTCAACAGCCCCAAGCCTCTTTTGGGAGACCTCCTGAAAAACCTGCAAGCATGTTGCATTAAAATTGACTTTTTGCTTCTATTATCACTCAATTCGCATTCTCTGCTGCCATACAGCTGGGTTTCGGCACTTTTCGTTTTTTCCTTGCTGCGTTGCCTGCCGCGACTGAAGTCCCTACTGACCGTCGAGGAAACGTGCAGCGTGTGCACTGCGTGTCCTTGAGTTTGCAGGCTCTCCCATGGCCTTTCCAAAGAAAGTGCAATGGTGACCCTTTAAAAAGCAATGCTTCCCACTGCGTCCCCGCCAAAGACTTTGCCATGTCTTTTTAGACAACCTGCCTGCCTAGTGCATACCGAGAAGAGGTTTACTTCATTGCGAGCTGCTCCCTCTCAAAAAGGACTAGACGCTTAAGAGCATCACGGCTCCCTTTCCCTCTTTTCACTGCCACATATTAGCTGTTGCCAGATTTCTCCTCTCTTTTTACATTTCTAGATCACTGGACTTCTACTATTGTACAATACCAGCACTTAAAGTCTAGGAAAGTAGTTTCCCACTGCTGCTGAAAATCTAAAATACAAAATTTTAACATTTTTCTGCATAATTAAAGAATAAGCTATTTTTGGGAATATTTTTGGAATTTTAAAGTTATTTAGGACCATCTTTTTAAGACACGGCTTTAATTGTCATGCTTTCAAACGATGTATGTTATGAAAATATTTAATACGATGTAGATTTCTAATTACTTAATAGTGCAAAACTCTCTCTATAAAAACAGAAGAACTGCCAAAGAACATCAAGATCAGATTTTCTTCCTTTATTTTCTACAGTGTGCATTTTATTTCTATTTAAATTCTGTGCAGGAAAAAAGGAGTAATATATTATTTTACGATAAAACCATGACTTCACATTGTGTTTTCCTTTATACTGTTTATAACTTAAATGACATGTTTGGAGTTTTGTTTCCTTTCTATTTTATGAAGCCTTTTCTTCTTCCTTCCAAAAGTGACATTTAAAAGCCAATAAGTCAAACTATATTACTTATCTATTTAACAGTGTCCAATAGGTAGGTGACCTAGCTGCAGTGCATTTAAATAATCTAACTGCTAGATCAATGAATGCAGCAGGAATGAAGAAAATGGCTGCAAGCTTCTCCAAGCATAAGATTAGAGACTCAAAAGAAAGGACACTCTCTATTAGATTTTATTTTATATTTCAAAGAAAATGTAACTGTTTAATTAAAAATCCATGTTTTCCCAGAATAAATAATGCAGTATTACTCTAATATATGGTTATTAAACATTTTTATTGTCAAAGATCAGAGCACATTTTGCCAGTCTTGTACTGAATAACCTCATTCAAGGAAAAAGCAGTCTCTGCTCAAGAAACATAATGGTGCTAGGACCTGGTCCAAAGTGAACTGTTATCTCATGCGTGAAGATAATGAATGTTAATTTAAAGTAATGTTCTTCCAATTCCAGGTTTTTTCATGTAATCAATCAGGCCTGGAAACATGTGCATGTGTGCTCACTCTCTCCATCTCTCTGTCACTTGTTCACAAACACTTCGTTATATATTCTCATTCCCAGATATCCAGGAGAAAGTTTCTACAGGTGTAAATTAATATTGCTCCACAAAAGTCATTGGTGCTGCACCAAATTATTTTAACAAAGAAACTGGTCTTCTCTCACACCCATTTTGACGTGTGTACCTGGACTTTACACTTAATGCACGTCTTGCCAAAGTCTCTCTCCTTGCTTTCATATACACATTTCCCAGCTCTTATTTGCAATCCACAGACATCCACTATGGCCTTTCATTAACTCACCACTCAAGCTCTCTTATCTCTGTCAAATATTGCAGGAACAGGCAGGTATAGATGGCTCTTTTCAGAGCTGAGGAAGGGACTCTAGGTAAATACTAGAAAGAAAGCACGCTGCAATGGAAGGCTGCAAGGACCCATGGATGACAGAAGAATAGGCTTGACCCAAAAGGATTGGGCTTTAACATTATTAGCTAAAATGTTCCATTATTAAATAGAATTCAAAACATTCTAAAACAGAGTTTTGGAACAAACAAATGTTTATAAAGAAATGCAGGAACCAAGATCTAATCATTATTGTTTAGAATCTAATATGGGGGAAGAAGTATGCTCTAGCTTTCTACAGCAGAATTTTGGGTGACTGGTGACACCTTCAAGGAGACACTTGAGACTGGCAATGGCTGGAGACACAACTCTGGATTATGTGACGTACTAGTTTGATCAAGAACGGCAGTTCTCATGTAAAAGGAGCCACGTGGACCTTTGGAAATCATCCTTTCCCATTGGTGCAGGAAACACTGTAACTGCTCCTCCACTAACCTGGCACAGTAAATGCTGCCCAGCTTATCAGCTCCTCGATGCACCTGTACTCAAAGCATCTGCTCCATCAAATTACCTGTAGTTGATATTTTTCAATATTTCCTTTGCCACCATAAGGGAGAAAACTCTCCTTTTTATTGAAAGCTCCATGTCTTCAGAAGCTAGTGATATAGGTTATGCTCATATGTAGACAATTTGTAAATGCATTACTTCCATAAAACTGTTTCTTTAAAAATATTCAGATAAAGCATGCCAACATGGATTAGAAGACCTAATAAAACCATCACATGGCGGTACTTGACTGATAATCCATATTTCCTAAAAGGGACAGTTTGAATAACAAGAGGCGATCTCACGTCTGGAATCAGAAAGAAATTCAGAGTATGCTTGCAATCAGGAGGCTTGATGAAGCAGCCTCCTGAGCGCCAGAAGAGTGGAAAGTGAGCAGGAAAAGGAAGAATCTCTTTCCTACAACAAATATTGTAAGTTCGTTTACTTGAGGTCAGTTAAGAAGATCACGAAGACGAAGCTACAAAACTGACAGATTCAATAACTAGATTGAGAGGATTCGCGGTGTTTCTTATTTTCCAACAAAGTCATTCTGAAATGCTCCTAGGTACACAGCAGCACTAGCTGAACTGCAACCTCTCCTTCAAAAAGAAATAAAACAATTCTTTTTTATAACAATATTTTAATACCGATCAAGAGG
Source organism: Apteryx rowi (assembly GCF_003343035.1). Lineage (NCBI taxonomy): Eukaryota > Metazoa > Chordata > Aves > Apterygiformes > Apterygidae > Apteryx > Apteryx rowi. The sequence goes on along the minus strand of NW_020449307.1, from coordinate 3,232,571 downwards.
TCAGCCTATGTGAATTACCATAAAATAAAGAGTGCATCTCCTCACACCCTTCCCCACATCTATCCAACACTAAAAGTTTTCAGAAAGCTGTTTTCACTGATGTAAATAACTTTAAATTCTCCTTTTTTATTCAGAAATGTTGGTACCAATGCCAGATTATTCAATATACCACAAAGCATGTGCCCTATTACCTTCAAATGTCTGCTTGCACGGGCAGCAAGACTGACAAATATCCAGTTTCCTGAGAAAAGGTTCTCAGAAACAGCTCTTAGGAACGTCCTAAAGCCTCAACTATATTTGTATAAAGCCAAAAACAGTGTAACTAATAGCAATCCTTTGCTTTTTGTTTAACAAAGGAAGGAAAGAGTTATACTGAGATTTCTGAACTGCGTAACGAAGAAGCAGAAGCTCAAGGCAAGGAAAATGTTATTCTTTCTAAGTGCCTTCTTGCACGGAGCACACAGTATAGTCTGTCTAGATTTAGCAGGTAAATGGTAATGAACAGGATAAGTTAAGGTTATTTTTGGAATGTGCAATTTTTAATATATGTTCTGAGATGGAAAGAACCATAAAATCACTTGAATATTAAACTTGCTTTCCTGTAACTGATTTGCATAATTTTAAAACTATGTTAAAATTCTAATTTTCTTGATGTTTGTTTCTTAGCTTTCGTGATGTAGAAATAAACCTTTAATCTGATAATTGTATCAGTTTTCCCAGTAAGAATTACTACGTTTCTTCTTTTACCAGTTTCCTTTATTTATAGTTCAGTCTTTCTATAATTAACATACAGGTTGTAAGATATACAGAAAAAAACTAAAAGTCACTAATAAAAAAATGTGCAAGTTATTCATGTTCTCTCTGTTCTTTTCATAGTAGCGTAGATTCTTTCATAGACTAATGGACATGTAGGAAACTTCCTTAACCTCAGTGGGAACAATCACCAATTTAAAGTTAGGATGTACAAAAGCCTTTTTAGAGTAACAGTAGTCATGCTGTTGATACTCAAAACACATGAAAAATGCCTACATAACATTGAATATTCCAGTAAAAGTATTTAAAATACAGTATTTTATAAAATTATACAGGCAAAAAAATTGCAACTGTGTTCTTCCTTGAATACTGGAATTCTACATAGATGTTCAATTTAAAAAATATATTTTATGAAAAATAAACTTTATTCATCAGTATGTTCCAAGTCCTACATATTTTTATGTTTGTCTAAAAGCCTGTTAGTAGGCTCATGGTCTAAATTTAAGTGCTTATATGACCAAGGTCTCTATCATTATATTAGTATTAATCTACTGGTAACAATGAATTTTCTGCAATGCATCATCGCTACCAGTATTCAGTGACCTATGATTACATTTTATCAAACAGCAATTCTTTTGCATTGATTCTGTACAACTTTGAACCTGAATCTTAAGTAATTAGTTGAGGAGAGGGGGATTATGGAAAAACACTAGGTTTAAACTTGTCCCAACTGAAGTCAATAGGGGTCAGAAGATACTGATCTCAAAAATTAACAATAGACTAAAAGGAAAATCTGAAAAACAGGAATCCATCATTTAGAGGTAAAATTTCCACTTTAATCTGTGCATGTGAACACACGCTCTGTAATTTTACTCAGCAAGGCACAGACTATCTCCCTTTCAGAAGTTCTCCTTTATCAGCAACAACATGAGGAAAATAGTAATAAAGTACAAATGTACAGTGCAGACTTGCCTGTTCTTTGGTTTCTGACTTGAGAAACATCTATAACTGTAAACAGGTATTTATAGTGTGAGACCCTCTGTTCCTAAAATGCAGAAATACTATGTGAGACTTCATAGAAAATGATATCTTCCTAAGAAAGATAAAACTCTCTTGTCTCTCAGATCTTTTCAAAGATTTGTTGAGCAATAAACATACTTTACATCCTTTTAACTTATTTTTCTCTCTCTGTATGTTATATTATTTCTAGTTACTTTGGGAGTCTACTAATTATTTTCTCTTAACTCCATTTTGTTTAACTTCACTGCTGTTTCAAACAGGTTCCAACAAAACCTAATGCTGTAATATCAGAATTACTCTGCTAAAATTTGTGAAGTACAATAACCCAGGAGTCACTGCATGCATCCCATCCACCTGTCTTTAAAAGACCAGATAATACTGCCATGCTGTAAGTGTGCAAGACCAAAGTACCAAAAGCCAGTTTCCAAAATGCCACTTTTGAGTACCACTCCTACTAGCAAACTCCTGCAGTCTGTAACTAAAAAGTTAGTTATCTCTGTTAAAATCACATACTGTGTTTCATATTTATTTTAAACATACTAACAAGGAAAAGGAAATGAAGCATGGGAAAACTGAGAGGCAAACAGCAATATTTTAAACTCTTTTTTTCTAAATTACTAGATCTCAAATTGATAGTATCCTCTTATGGATGAAAATAATCAACAGAGTGAGACTTGTTTTTTGCATGCAAAAAAACTCATTTCCCACAGAAAGGTGAACAGGATGTTACTGGTATTTTTTGTAGGTATGCTTGACATTGTCTTTTAGCCAACACATGGATTTTAGCACTTCAGATTTCACCGTCTCTAGTGCTAAAATTATTCATAAGAATTTTTTTTATATCATATTACAATTGAGAGCTGTATGAAGTGTCATAATCACTGATCTACAATTTTTATTCTGCGATTATTTCATTTTTGAAATATTCAAAGATATTCCCAGCATTGGTATACTGATAACAATATTTTACTTACAATTGTTAATATTTTTGTCATTTTGAAATTATGACTATTAAGTCTGCCATTTTATCCAATAATGTATTTTAAACTCAAATGATGTGTCTCTATGCTTTCACAGCAGAAGCTTCTCTATTTTTGTGAAGTGGTAAATGAGAGAGATTGCAAGAAAACCAAAAACAATCTCTTTGTGTACAAAATTCTCAATAACTTCACTTTGGATTTATCTATATGGTACAACTATAGGATCCAGCTCTGAAGGGATATTATCAAAGCTGGCTGGCCTAAAATTAGACCCCACAAGCTTTAATTTGGGTTCATGAACATGTCACAGTGTCTCACCACTGTGCCTGCTGTAGCCTGCCCGCAAGAGTAAAGAACCCTGTTCTTGTCGGGGGGGGATAAAAACACAGAGACATAAAAAGATTAATCAAATCTTATTAAAACATAAGGAAAATCTGCTTTTAGCACAGCATAGTTTTATGATTCAAGTTAGTTCACCCTTTAATAGCTTGTATATTTAAAGAAATTGATTACAACCTCCTTATATAGATATGTATCAAATCAAGCACAACTGTGTATGCTTTGACTTTAGATATTTAATGAAACAGTATAGTTAAACCAAGTAAAGAGTAGCATATTTAGTTTTAAAACAAGAATAATGCTAAAAATCCATTATAGAGTTTTTTGTCTAGTTTTACCCCAAACAAAAACAGACTCTTAATTTAATTCAATATTCATGGTTTAGTCAAGAACAAAAATAATACAAAAACCAAAAACAGAGTTCAGGCTTGCTCATTAACTCAGTGACAGATATTGGTTTAAACAGATGATAAAATTATGCTTAAAGACTAAAATTGAAAATCCTGAAAAATTGGCTTGACACAGCCCTGATCTTGCAGTGAGATGCATGCAGATAAACCTCTGAAATCAAAGCGCTCTGTACACTGTAGGAGTTCACATGTTCAGGCTAGAGGCCACAGTGTTTATTATACTGTACACAGCCTCTCTGGTATCAGTCAATCTACCTCCAGTTACCTACACTACACCCAGAAACAAATGTTTTTTTGGAGAAACATTAGACCATTTAAAAACAAATTTGAGTTTTATTTAAAAAATGCTTTGCACACTTGTTTTGCATTTTGTGTAGACTACAAAATACTCTTTCACCACTGCTGAGTTTGCATCTTTTAAATAATTTTCTGTGCAGTATAGACTTCTTTTAGGAAAATAAGAGTTAACTTATTAAGAAATTCCTGCAAAATGGAATCATCTTATAAACCACCTATTTTGCAGGCTATATTCTCCCAACTGGCAGATTAAACTTTAGAACAATAACCCAATTATGAGCTAAATTTATATTCAACTGATCAAAAATCACCCAGAACCTGACAAGAACAATCTTTGTTCACAACACTTAGCACGAGCAACACTGACAGACTAAAATGTACGAGCTACATAAAAGATGACATATGTTGCACTGCCCAACAACCAAGGGCACCACGCTCCAACTACTATGGGAGTGTACAATTTTCACCACATTCAGGGACTAAAAAAAACATCTTCTAGAATATGTCTGGAGAAGAAATATCTTTAGGTTTCACGTTTATTTTATAGCAAAAGGAGACTGCAGGCAAAAAGAAACGCTGGCATAGCAATTTTTAAACCTGGAGATAAAGAACACGATCTAGTATTAGAAAGCTCCAAAACAATCACTGCAAGAAGGATGGCTAAAGTCGTAATGCATGGAAAGAAAAAAAATCCCAATCAAGAAAATCAGTGGTTAGAATTCTGAATATATATATTATACATATATATATTTTATATTTATTTATTTATTTATTTACTGAAGACACAAACAGGAAAAAGAATTTGCTCCAACAAATCTGAGCTAGCTCTTGCAAAAAAACAAACAAAAACAAACCAAAAACACCCCTCCCCCCGCCCCAACACAAACTACTTTATCAGGTTCAGGAAAGTCAACTCCTTATGTATCTGTACAGTAATTTGAATAATCCAGCATTCTGTGGCCAAGTTCATCATTGCTATGATATATTTTGGATAGATTAATTTTGTTTGTAGCTTGACTTAGCAGTTGAGACAACCTATCTGTAAAGGGATAAAAAACCCAAACTTATTTTACTAACACTTACACCACACTGGAGCTAGCTAAAAAGCCTTCAACCAATATAAGAAGAACATCAGAAATTTATGTGACTTTTTAAGAAACTGTCTATCAGGAACTGCTGCCTCTCTTTTTAAAACATTTATCCTGAACAAGTTCATTGCCTGAAGTTAGCCCTTACAGACTTCCAGGACTAAGTGCTCAGGAAAACTGAATGTTCTATGCAAGGCAGTGACTGTGAATCCAAGTTACAGGTATGTTCAAAATTTTTGAACTTAGTTGATTAATGTTAGGTACCTAATTCCACAACAAGACTCCTAAATCCAAAATTTGCCCAAATTGTGTGGAATGAGACAATATTCTAACAAATCAGATTGTGCAGGCATTTATGAACAGATTTAGATGCCTAGAATTTTTTAAAAAAATCTTAAAATTCTAGTTTTTATCTATTTCTTTCTGAAGTATGTCATCCTAATTCAGAGACTGCAGCTAGCACAGTTCAGCAGTCCCCAAGCTGCAGTTCACTGATAAAATTGCACAACAGTCTAGATGTAGCCTAAGTGACTTCAAGGTGAATTTGAGGCCAAATTCATTGCCCATCCACATCACTGGTTTTTCTTCAAGGAGCACCATGTCACTAACAGCACCCAGGAGGCTATATTTATCTGCAAGGTGGAGATGCCAAACACCCTCCGCAGCCTTTCACTATCTCATTTGCTCTTCAGATGACGTTAGGCAGAAACAATGATCCAGGTTTTTTCCCTGCAGGAGCCTCAAGTCCCTCCTGAACGAGTCCTTCTACTCTGCACATCTACTACCTACAAATGGGCATGGACATACAGGGACAAGATTTCAGAAACAACCTAGCACTTACATTGCGAGCATAGCTATTATATCCATGAAATACTCCTATACTGCTTACAGTCTGGGAGAGCAAAGCACATACGCTATTAGTTCAGTGACACTGTCCATTTTTTTCTGACATTTTAGGAACTACTGCTCTGGCCCACCATACATAAGGGCTAAGACAGCCTATCAAGATTAGTTCATAGTGACCAAACTCTTTTTTTTTTTTTTACATTCCTATGTGAAAATAATAGTCATAAGTGCTTGTTTAGCTAAAAATATTGCAGCAGTCTAACCACTGCACTTTTAGCCCCTCGTACTTTTCATTTGCAATGGTGTGGAAATGAGCACGCTCCAAACCACCACACTCATCTCACAAGCAGGAACTTGTGAAGTTGTAAAACCCAACCAGTTGCAATCCTGTGAACAAGCTCCTATAGTCTGGTAAAGGATGTCCATATGTAAAGAGCAACCAGCTAACTGACACTAGTTTAATAACATACATACAGAGAAATTTTACACACAGTATTAGCCTGATTCTTTTCATTTCTTCTCCACAGAAAGCACTTCTCTGTTCAATCAGTGCTATGAAGCCCCAAAGTGTGGAAAAAGAGCATCTTCCAGCACAACACCAAAGTCTGAAGACCCCTGCCCGACATACGCACACTCACAAGCCCCCTTATAGCTGACTTCATCACCAGATAATGTCCACCACACTATCCCGCTCATGAGATGAAGTGGAGTAGTCATTTTTTAAGGGTAAAGGAGTCCTCCAACAGACTCACTCAGCCTTCGGTGCTAAACCTCATACCTAGTATCAGTTGCAGACACCTCTTCATGGTTCAGAGACCACCAATCCATAGGACAATCAACTAGTCATCAAGGCAGCAACTTTTTTCAATCAATAAAACAAAACTCAGAAAGATGAAGTGCTCGCTGTTGTACTACCAACCCTTCGAACCATTCAGGTCTTCATCAGAATTTCTCGTCAAAACAGAGAGGGTTTATTTATGCATGGAAAAATGGGCGTTAAATATAAATCCATACAGGGAATTACTTTGAGTGTACTTTCACTTTTGTATAAAACAGCAGTCAGCAAATGCTCTACTCCCCTAAAGACTTTTGGTAGAACGTTCAGAATAGCTGGTAACAAAATATATATTAAAAAAAAAAACATAAATATATATATATATAGTGGAGAAGTGCCAGGTCCTTCATGCTGAATGATGAGGGACTTGAAAAACTCAAGAGACTGCAACCCGAACCACAAACTGGCATTTCCACTCCCACTCTCCCCACAACACCTGTCGCAGTGATCACCCGTAAAGAATTAAACAATTGCCTACAGAGAGTAACAACAAAAGTACCACAAGGACAGCATCAGTAAGACAGGGGAGCATTTTCTATCTTCGATCCTCTTCACTGCAGTAAAGTCTCCTAAAAACTCTTTTACAACAAATAGTATTTTTCCGACAATACAGGCACCAGGGTAGATTATTCCAAGATGCTAAAATGCCAGATTATAGAATTTTGAACACATTAGCACCAAATTTGGTATCTTTTCAGCCCATTTCCTGTCCCCAAGACACCCCTAACTAGCGTTTCTGAAGTTCTTCTTGCCACCAAGCATTTGCAGAAGACCAAAAAAAAAAAAATTACTGAATTAAGTCTGTTATTTTTCAGGATAATGCAGAAGCAGCGCACGCACAAAATGACACGCAAAGTTTCCCAAGTGCGGAGCACCAGCGCTTTCCAGGAGGGCTTGTCCCCCAAACGGCGGCAGGGAAGGTCAGGAGGAGGCACCGGCGCTCCCGTTGTCCCCGCCGCCAGGGCACAGGAAAGCGGAGGAGGCGGGGAGGCCCCGGGACCCCCGAGCCGGGGGCAGCGCACAACGCCCCGCGCAGTGAGCGGGGGGCAGTTATCCGGGGGCACGGGGGGGGGGCACCAAGGACCCCCTCGGCAGCGCGGAGCTCCGCGGGATCAGCCCGCCGCGCTCAGCAGGGCGCCCGAGGGGGGCGAGGAGGCGCCGCGGGAGCCCCGGCAGGTAGCGGCGCCCCCGCTCCCGCCCGCGCCGCGCCGCGGCAGGAGGGCGGCGGGGAAGCGGCCGCTCCCCCCCTCCCCGCCCTCAGCCCGGCGGGCGGCGGGGGGCGGCCGGGGCCCCCGTCCCCGCGGCAGCCCTTGGGGGCGAGCGGCGCTTGCACGCCGCGGCCGCCGCGGGGGAGGGCGGCGAGCTGGGGGCCGGGCGGCCATGGCCCCTCGCTGTCCCTGCGTGCCCGGCCTGCGGGGACCGCCGCCTCCCCCCGCGGAGCCTCGGCGCTGCCGAGCCGCTGCCATTACGCGGGCCGAGCCCCGTCTCCAAGCAGACATCCCCCACCCCAGCAAGGCGATGCGGGGCCGGGCGGGGGGGCGAGAACTGGGGGGAGGGAAGGGGGCAAGTGGGGAGCGGAGCCGGGGCCTGGCGTGCGGCAGGGAGCGGGGGGGTGGCGGCGCCGAGGCCGGCCTGCGCCACACCCCGCGCGGCCTCGCCGCTCACGCGAGTCCCCGGCTCGCCCGCTCCCTGCAGGCCCGCGCCGCGCGTCCGGGGGAGCTTTTCTCGGGGGCGCCCCTCTGCCCACCCCATTTCTGCCCGCTTCTGCACGCCCCCGATCCCGGGCTGACTGCAACTCGGCACAGCGGCGCGGAGAAACCGCCAGCCTTTTCTTTTTTTTTTTTTTTCCGTTTTTTTTGCAGCCGAAATCCGACAAGGGAAGGTGGAGAAACAAAAATAATCGCCGTTAATAATCACACGCGCTCCGCCGCCGTCCCCTCTTCTCCTCCGCGATTTCCAAAGGAGGCTGCGAAATAATCCTTCCCACTCCAAAAAATAGAATAAAAAAAAAAATCCCGCCTTTCATCTCCCCCCCCCTTTCCCAGCCCCACACATTTTATTATTAACTATTATTGCTCCCCCCTCCCTAAACGCTACCCCACGGGGCAGGATTGCCCCCTCCCCTCGCGCCCAGCCCTTCCCCTGCCCCCTCTCCCCCATCTCCTTGGAACACTGTGTACATGATTTTGTAGTTTTTTTAAGGCGCCATGTTTATAATCCTCCATCATATTAAAAAAAAAAAAAATCCACCCAGCATGAGACTCGGTGTCTCTCGCACCCCAAAGCCAGGGAGGCAGACACAGAAATATCCACAGGGCTGTAAATTCAACCCCCCCTCCCGCACACACACCCCTCCTCCCCCGACTTAAAAGTCTCTCTCACCTTGTGCCGCCGCCGCCGCCGCTTCTGCTGCTGCAGGGGGGGAGAAGTTAAGCCAAGGGAAACTTTTCAATCCCTTCCCCAGGCCGCTGCTGCCTCCTCCTTCCACATATTTTTCCCCTCAGAGTTTTATTGTGTCTGAATTTTCTCTCTCTCTCTCCTCTTCTGTCTGTCCACAGTTCAGGTTTCTGGGGTAAACAGGGTTTAGGATGGTGCTAGGGATATTTGGGAGAAGGAGAACTCTAGTGGTGTCTGCTGGAGTTGCTGTTTGTTTCTTTTATTATTTTTTTTAATAATACATTTGAAATGGATCTTTAACTATTTATTATATATGTATTTTTTATCATACTTTTAGGCCTGGACCTTATATTATTGCAGAGGAAAAAGGTGACAGTTATCTGATAAATGTAAATTCTTCCTATCATGAAGCTTGGAGAAATTCTGAGTAACATTTTCAAAAGTGAATACTCACCTTGAGCAACAGAAACTAAAGCATACAGAATCAGTGTTCGCTCTCAGAATTGGCTATATGTTCCAAGCTACAGATCCACACTTTTACTGCAGGATCAGGGAATATATATGGTAATATGAAATATATTACTATATGTATAATATATGTAGCAAGAACTGTGTATGTTTTATCATATTTTGTATGAAGTATGAGATAAATTTTAAATAATTATTAAAGAATATCTGAGCAAATACATTCTAAAGTTTTTGAAATACTTCAGGAATTATATATGGAAAAATTAATACATTTCACAGTTAATTAATATTGACCAGCAGTGTGATATAATTCATTAAAATACACTGTCAACTTAATGTAAATATCTATGCATGCAAATAATTCTACTCATATGAATAGTCATTAGTAAATAAGTATTACAAAAATAATTTTGGACTACTAATGATGCAAAAGATCCATCTTTTTGTGCCTGGCCAATCAAGGATATAACACAGATTAATTTTACACACTGAACAGTGAAAGTTCCTCAAGTGTGCTTAGTAAATAAGATTTCTAGTAGTATCTAAAACTGCATTTTCTTTGAGACTGCCGTATCAGGACTTTACATCCTCTTTTGAAAAATAAAATGCAAATAATTTGTTGCATAGTTGTGATAAAGCTTTAGTTCTGTTATGTATTTAAATATGAAAGAACATTTTACATTATCTAAAATAAATAAGATAAATAGGAAAGAAAGTGCTGGTAATCTGCTTTGAAAGGGTGCTTGAGGGTTTGGGCTGATACCAAATGGTAGTAGTATAATTTATTAACTGCATTATATTGCTTGTATTAATAAAAAGGAAATTAAATTTACAGGCAATTCTTTAAATAAGAAGGGCATCAGGAAGAGATTTATTGACAGTACAATTATAAAAAGGCTACCTTATATGAAGCATTTAGCTGTGATGTTTGGCTCTGATTTTGTTCAGACATGTAATTTTCAAAAAGAGTTCAATACAAATATATACCAAGTTTCCACAGGAGGTGTGGTTACTTGGCTGTCTTAGGTTCCTTTGAATCCTTCTCTATACAAATTGCCTCTGAGCTATACTCTTGTAAGATGAAAAAATATTTGGGTCCTTACTGTTTCTACCGTGAATAGTAACTGACCAATGCAGTCAAGCAAACAGGTCTGCTTATGCTAGGATGTTTAAAGTATATCCATTTCTGCATCCAGAAGCAAACAAGAGAGAAGTGTAGCTAGTGACGTACACAACTGTCTTTAATTCTTCAGCCAGAAAGGCCAGATACCCCTTCCAAGTCGGCTGGCTGGGGGGATTCTTGGCATAAATCCAAAACAAAGCTCCAATTCCACGCTCTGGTTCTTTATTGAAAAGATTTATTACTCTGCCGCAGTGCCTTCTCCTTACCTATGTAAATATTTACTTAAGGCAGAAGTTCAACTATCTTCAATATAAGAAGGTTCTAGCCCTTTATTTCTCAGGACCCATAGAGAGCTGTCAAATAAATATTTAGGCCACAGTTTTACAAATGTGGAAGCATAGGCATGACTGAAGCCTTATGGTTTATCTACAGTGGAGGCTTTTACCTGAAGTCTCCTGGTTGCCAGCAATTTTCTGTAGTTAACGTATTTGTAAAGGCTGGTCTGGACAGTCTCCAAATATTTGTTTCAGGATACAAATATTTGATTTTGGAAAGAACAAAGTATCTGAAAGCAAATATGTAAGGAGTGTCTAAACCATAACTACATTACCTTGTCCGAGTTGGTGGGCAGTGAATTAAATCAAAGGTAGAAAAACGGGCAGATACCTTATATAAAGGTAGGTGTCCGTGGGCCTTGTTTTGAAATGTTTGGCTCTCCTCAGGCTCTGTGAGGATCAGCACCCAGTAGGTCCAGCAGATAACTGTTTGCATTACATAACCTTCAGAAGGCATACTGATTGCTAGAAAGGTTGCGTTTTACAGTCATTTTAAATTATTTTTTAACTGTATTGGAAAGACTTATTTATGCTCATTAAGACACAGGTTTGAAGCCATGTTAGCTGGTCCTGGTTAGACTCAGTTCTTGCATTTATCTGCATTTAGTTTGATACCTAATATATGTGCTTAGAAGATCCTTTTTGGCAATTAACTTTCATATAGGAAAAAGCAGGAGGAGCTTTAAACAGTTAATACTGAACTCTGCTATGAAGCGGTGAGGGCTGAGACAGTCAGACAATAGGAAGGAAATCCCACCCTCCCTGCACACTGGGCAGCAGCATGTTTCCTCATAGGCAGTGGGAAATGTTCGTTAAAACAAATGCCAGATTAGGGAAGTATCCGAACCCATCCTCCCCGGGGCGGGATTGGCTGCCGAGGGTGATGGACGGTTAGTATTACGCTGAGAGTGGAGAGGCAGTGTAAAATCCAGGCATTTCCTCCCTCTTCTTGTTGGAAGGTCTCTGAAAAAGACAAACGCGTAGCCTAGTTTCTGAAGCAGCGCGTGCACTTCTCATTCTCAGGTAGCTCGGTCTGGAAACGAGTTTATCCATCAAAAACGTCTACAGAGCTGTAACCAGCAACTCATGTTGTAATTGTAAGGATTCTAGACATCGGATTTGCTGGTTAGTTGTGGAAAACACAGTACTGGCAAAAATAAAAAGCAAACATGATAAAGTTACTTCTTTTTAAGTAAAAAGTGCTTACAATAGAAATAAATCAGGCTACATGTATGCTGCACTCTTTTGCTGTGTTGATCAGGTCTATTGTAAATGGTAGGTTTGTCTTCACAGTTTATTTCACTTGGAAAGGGGCTTGGAGGGGAGTAGAAAAAGCTGTATCAGCAGAAGTACCATGTAATTATAACTGCCGTGAGTTAAAGTGGAGATCGGACAGGTTCATAGAAAAGAAGTCCGTTGCAGGCTGGACACACAGAAAACACATGACTTGGAAAGTCCCTGAGCTGAAAACAGTTGGAGGCTGGAACACCAGCAGTCACAGATATCATACATGCCTGCTTGTTATTACGTTTCCCTAGATATCTTCTTGTGGCAACTACTCTTTTGTGAGAAAACTGAGACTGCCTATTATCATGAAGAAGAGGCTGGTGAATATGCCCACGTTTTCCTTTCTTTTAAATTACACTACTGCTTTTCAAGAGATGTATTTGTTTTTAATGCTCGTACTGGGCAACGCTATCCCACATAGCTATGACCTTGTATTCTTACCGTGCTCTTTTGCCATCCTCCTGGGCTCACTAGTACAACTATCAAATGTGCAGGTGAGAAAACGACATTGCTGGAGGGTTCTAGACACCAGACTCCAGACTGTGAAAACAGGAGTTGAATGCTGGCAGTTAGGAGAGCAGGGAGTATCATGTCCCCTCTTCCAGCAGACCCGTGCTGGGCTGATGAATGCACAGCCCAGCCTTCTTCTCTGGAACTTGCTGACTCCTGACTGAACCAAACCCACCTACTCTCTATTATGTGCTCAGGTCTTTATCTGGCTTTGTAAGACAGCTGTCTTTTGCAATTGGTGCCAGCCCACTTTACTGTGTGCTCAGCTTCCAGCCGCACTGAAACCAAAATACCTTAAAGAAACACATTTCCTGAGAGGCAGATCTGCCTTGTTGTGATCGTAGAAGTAATAATGCAGAAAATTAGTGTAATTTTTTCATCAGAACAAAGCTTAGGAATATAGTTCTCTTTGCAGTAAAAATCTCAGCAATGCACTTAATTTAGGAAGTTGGGGGGAAGGGAACAAAATCTTAACAACAGACTCAGGAAATCCACTGAGCTGAAAATAGTTGAAGGGTGGGAGAGTCTTAGGGAGAAGCTTATATTGTTCTTACTTTTCCCCAGGCGTCCAAAAACAAAAAAATCAGTCACAGGAGGGGGGCACAGAGCAGAGGACCCCCAACAGTGTCTGCTGCTCCCTGAAGCTGTCCAAGTGGATGCTGGCCGGAGGCGCAGTCCTTGCAGACGTGACACAGTGAGGAGATTGATGTGGGCGCCACAGCTGCCAGATCCTCTGTCTTCAGCTTCCTCGTTCTGGCTGTGCCCCTGGCCATGGAGACTGGCCATCCGCTGCTGGCTACCCACAGCTCTTAGAGGAGGCTGATGAAGAACTCTGCAACTTGGTGGGGCCTCAGAAAGGAAGGATATACATAAAAAGGTGAGGGGGAAAGCACAGGCAGTATTTCAACAAAAAGTCCTGGAGGAGTCGGACTTGCAGCTCCTGCTGAAGACAGTACACTGTGGGGAGGTGGGTTTTTGGTCTGACTATGGCCATTCTTTTATTCCTAAGAATACCTTGTGGGTATAATAACTGGTAATAACTTAAATAGAAAAGCCAGCCAGGTGTAGATGCAGCTTAAGATACCAAATGCATTTTTTTCACTGTGTTCTCTCTTCAGATTTTCATGCACAGCTGGGAACAGAAGTTTATCCTAAAAAGTTTACCTGTGGGTAAGCAGACATATGTTTATGACATATGACATGACATGTGTTTGTGCCAGCATTATGCTTCATGAAAACCGTATGTCTGATTCAGTGTAGAGTCTGCCAGAGGAAACTTAGCTCTTCAATATTTTTTAACTAATTCAAAACAACAGAGTGAGTTTGTACTCATTTCGTACGTTGTATAATCTGGCAACTGTATTTTAGGTACAGGAACAGGTGCCATAAAATATGACATGCAAAAAGTCTTAGTGTGCACCTCCAAGTGTACATAGAATTTATTTCACAGAGGTTTTTCCAGTCTTGGTGTTATCTTTAAAATAATTTATATCTATGCAAAATGAATATACAAAAATGAAATTTGCTGTTAAAAGGAGTGAAACAGTATCTATTGGTAATTGAGGATGCAGTGATTGGAGATATATCATCTGCCAATAAACAACAATCACAATGAGGAAATAAGTAGTATCTTTTGTTATTAAAGTAGTTACAAAACTAGAGTTTTTACATGAGGATATATTATGAATGTCGTAATTGCAGGGAAGTTTTAATTACCTTATATATTAAATGCCAGCATATCAAACAATACAAAAAAAATATTATGTTCAGGTCTGTCACCCCCAGAGAGTGGAAAAACATGGGTAAGAGAGATATTACAGCATGCATTAAGAGCATGCAGAGACCTTCGTGTGGCTCTTTGGGCTGAGGCAGTTTGTGACAAGCCCGGCTGGTTGGGTTTGGTCCGGCACTGACTTTGAGTTGATCATTGCAGGGTTGCTCTGTGTCTACCCTGTGCTTCAAAGCTTTCTGTGTTCAAAGCTGGCTTGTTAGCTGCGACGTAGTGCCGGGGCCAAGCTGGTTCCATGCATCCATGTGGCACTTTGCTGGAATTAACAAGCCTTTCCAGTAAACAGGATTCTGTGGTGTGTAGAGCAGAGACATCCAAATGTTTCTGAAAGAGATAATGTGTTATCAGTAGTACTGAACTGAAGCTAATAAGCCTTGTTGGACCCAAGCTGATCATATGCAGAGCTACCCAGCTGTGGCTCTGTACAGCTTTCTCCCAAGCTCCAATTTCCAGGAACACAGTGTTTTGCATGGCATTAGCTCCAGTCTCACGCAGCTTATTATGCCAGTTTTGATGCCATGCAAAAGAGGCAAAATTGTTTCTGGAACAGAGCTGCTCTCAAATTTAACACATTGCCTGAGCTAAAGATCCCTACCAGACTGAAGCTGGCTTGGCATGAAGCCATCTTGGTGTGTTTGCTGTATCCTGATGTCATCTGCAGCTTGAATAAACTGCAGATATCACTGATTGGCTGTACAGAATAGTCATAATTAATAGCGACATTTGTGTCAGTTTTGAACCATTATGGTCAAGATGAAAGCTAATGTAGGAACAAACAAATCCACATCTGCCAGTCTGTGGTTCTGACCTCTTATGTGAAGCATCGTCTATTCCCCAGAGTTAAAGATAATATGATGGCTAAGATAAACTAATTCTGATCCAGGATCTCAGATTTAATTTTCATTGCATTCTGTAAGGGAGCACTTACTCAAAACCAATTGTAATATTCAAATCTAATTGTCCTATCAGTAACAACCTTCTTACACTGGTGGAACTGAAAGAGAATACCATGGCAAGTTAACCAAAGTGGAACTTATACTGGGAGTATTTCAAATGATGGGATTTGATGAGTGTTGAAACAAATAAATAGATACATATAATGTTTGATCTTACATATTATGTAGGCTATGTATTATGTATAATTCACAAGTAAGAAATAGGTACTATTTATATATTTTTCTATTTATCTTGGCTAATTGTTGCATTACTTTCAGCAGATGGCACTCCACTCTCTTAAAAGGTTTCTTATTAAAATAAGAATTTATTAGCAACCTATTAACCCTAATAGCAGTGATGTGGTTTTTGACACATTCCTAAATTTCTAAAACACAAATCTTCTAAACTAACCAGGCATACTCTTCAAAAGTCAGGGTTATCTATTAACATGGTAACTAAATCCAGTTGCCATTGAAATAACTCTGAATATCCCAAAATGGTGAATTTATAGCGTTCCATTAAATGTCCACAATCCTGGATGCAAAAGTGAAAAGAATCAGATTTTGACATGCTGAATTATATGTATATGTCTGTCAGGGCAATCTTGATAATAGATTTTGTGTTCTTTATCTACATTTACTAAAATTTTTCACACTGAGAAATAAACCCTCAAATTTTATTTCAGTTTTGCATGTTTTATGGCCTCTTCTTAGTGCTGGGCTGTTTTGTTTTGTTTTGTTTTATTTTATTTTATCTTATTTTATTTTACCTTATTTTATTAACATAAAAGTATAGATTTATCATCCACTTATTTCAATTCTTATCTGTAGGTCATAATACCTTTCATCAGAATTGTTTATGTGAAAGTACAGTATTCTCTTTTAAATGACGACTATATTGCATTCACTTTGGAAATAATGTTGCCTTTGAGAGGGTCGGCACAGCACCAAGGTGTTGGGACAGACATATAGACACTGGCTTTTCCTTCTTGCTCCACAGCTCTGTAGAGTTCTAAAGAATACTGTTGAACTGCCAGCTGAAACCCCTTTTTTTTTTTAAAAAAAAGGACTGCATGTAATTAGGGGGTATGTACATTCCTTCTCTGAAGATAGTTTGTGGCTCAAAAGCAGAATATTGAGTCCAAAATATTTAAATCTTCTTGGACTAATTCAGCCCTCTAAAATTTCCCTCAGCAAATATAGAAGGATGAAGCTTCAATATAGCCACCAATCCTGCAAATGCTTTTTCAATTTTGCAACTTAAAAAGTGTAGTTAAAACTGTTAAGTTTTATATGAATAAAATTCTCCCGTTTCATTTGTTCAAGCTTTGAAGTTTATTATTGTATGCAAAATTACAAAGGGAGGAGCAGAACCTGGGGCTTTCATACAAAGCCCACTGAAGTCTCTGGCAAGACTCCCATTGACTTCAGTAACTCTGGGATAAGAACATAGATAACTTTCCTTATCCTGCACCAAGCAGGATTTCCAAATCTTTGGAACTCCAAATAATTTTTCTTCTGCTTCCTTYCTATCTCCATTCTATGAGATGTGGTTGTACAGGTCTGAAGACATTTTCTATCCTAGCTCAACTTCTCAAAAAGATACTGCAACACCAGTTTTGGACTAGTAGAAGTATGATAATTCTCCATTACATAAGATGAAGCTAAATGTAAAGTGTCAGTACCATTTTAGACTCGAAGCAAATTCTATGTGACTTTTTAAACAAAAATAAAACATAGTGTTAGTTCTGAAATTTATGGATGAAATAAGCAAAAAAAAAATTGCGCAGTGCCAAAAATAGTAGGAATTGTGTTTAAAAGCTGAATTGACAGAAAAGGTGATATGCAATCATACTTTTCCAAATTCTAGAAGTGTTTTTCTAATATTATTCAGAAAAGTTAGAAAATGGCAGCTGTACACTTTGCATGGAATAAAATAGCAAAATAATGCAGATCTAATAAAAAACTCAGTTGCAGAATGTTTACAAAAAAGGGGTCCCCAGGGTCCTGTAACAAATATTAAGCAGAAAAGCAATATAATAATTAAAATTATATTATTATTAGAAAAGTGATTGCTTTGCCAAATGGATTCTTAATTTGACAGTAGGGCAGAATTTCCCCCAGTCCTCTTATTTAATATACTGTATTTTAGAATTAAATTCATAGTGTTTGATAATATAAAGACAAGGCAACTCTACGCACGAAAGAGCCTGCAGTTGAGTTCTTTTCCTGATGGAATTTATTCTTTGCGTGTCCAAATCAATAGGAAAAAATTTCAGAGAAAAAAAATGTAGGAGAGGCAAAAAAGAAATAAGTGCCCCAACCCAAGACCAAGACAAAAATTTTTTTGCAAACAGCCAGAAGACTCAGTCTAAACCATCTCAAAATACTTTGCATATGTATACATGAAGAGACAAATTACCCGTTTTGTCAAGCCCAAGTACAGTGCAGTGTGTGCGAATACCATGTCCAAGCAGGGATTATAAGAATGGAATCTCTCCTCACCCAGGAATTTAGTGACTAGAAAATGAACTCAAAGCATTTTTGGTAGCAGCATGGTTGCTATGCATTTTAATGTATGTGAATTTTGGGTTCAAGTACTTCAAATTTGTATCCAAACTTTACATTTTACTGTTTAGTAAGCCCACCCACATGACAGATGACACCAGCGCTAGCAGTTAGCTTCTCTCACCTTTCCATTACCACATAGGCATAGGAAGGCATGTGAAAGCATACAAGTCTTCCTGATGGTCTTTTAAACTAGAGATAAAATATTAACAGATATATGCACATTATTTTATAATGTGAAGTCCCTAGGAAAAAAATATAATTTACAAAACTCTTGCAGAGCATTAATTCAATTGTTAAATTGTACTGTTTGCAAGCATTTTCACTGACTCCCGTGGAACTCCCAGGCTCAGGGAAAGTGAGGAGGTAGAAGCCATTTGCAAGCAATTATCTTGTCATGAAGCAATGGCAGCAGTTTGCCTGAATGTCTTTTACAGAAACGAAGTGTGATAAGGAATCATACGTTCTGAGGATTTGAGATATATTTTTGTTCCAGTTATTCGACTTCCATGGCAAACTAAAGACTGACCAAATTCTGGTCTTGAGTTCTAGCTCAGCATTCCTGGAAGCTGAAATGTCAAACCCTGGACACAACATGTAGGACAACAATGTAATTAGCTTATTATCCCTATGGGAACACCTGATCAAGTACAACCCTGAAAATTATAAAAAAGACTTAAAAAATGGGGATGCTCACAAAAAGTATTATGAAGAGACACTTCCAACCTTTCTTACAGGTGGTGTCTTTAGAAAAAAATAAAACCAATCATGTTTCCTTCTAGAAACAAAGAATACAGATTGCATTTGTAAGACTAGAGAATGTATGACAGGACTCAATGGTTTAGTAACTCTAAAAGGGGCTGGTGGTAATGTTGGATAATTAATTGAATGTGAACTTGTGTAGTTAGTGAGGATATTATTACATTAAGAAAAGTTAAATGGATTAGAAGACAACTAAGGGAGAGGTTGAAGAGCAAATTAAAACCAAAATCCCTTTACTATATTTGAAGCAGGAAGTCTACAGCAAAGTTGATACACATTGATTTAGGGTTTAAAGAGAGTAAATTAATAAGCTGTGGACACTGTTGAGAAGCTAAATGCTTTTGTAGTAGCTTGGGCTTCAAAAAGAGATTGAGAAGAACAAATACCTCTAAAACATCTTTGAACGAAAGTCAGGGTTAGTAGTATGATCAGACAATGTTATATCTATATCTGTAAATAAAACAGGTCCCAGAGTATTATCTAGCCCTGAAATCAATTGGCCCAACATGGCTTACATTCACATGACCAAACTCTCTTCTCTCCAAAATGGGGAGTTCTCATCCAAACTGCCTTTTGGGAATAGTCTTTGGCTTGTACTGTGCTCTGAATCTTGCTTGGCCATTTTCTGGGAGAATAATAGTTGGCTTTTTTTTTCTAGGAGAGGTGTTAAGAATTTAACAAAATTGGTCACCACATGCCAGTGCCTGTGCTTGAACCTTTGCACTGCTTAGTTTATCAGTATAGACATTTTTTCTTTGTTTATACTATCTGCATGTTCCCATTAATAGAATTTTGTGTAAATCCAGCTATTCTTAATCCAGAATAAATTAATCTACAGACAGCCCTGAAACCAATGGTTCCTGTAAGCATTACACCAAACAACTAATTTTGTTCTTATTGTTCTATAGTAATTTTACTGGTTACTCTGATCCTTTCCTTTAAATAGCTGTGTCCTGTCAGGTTCAAGGCAGGTGCCCTGAGTGGCAGTAAATTCAGCCTTAACAAGTTCACTGTGTTGCTCCACATTATTATGCAGTATTCCTCCTGTGGTACTATAATATGGAGAGGGAACAGCCAGTGAAACTCTAGTGCTATTTGTCATATTAGAACTGTAGAAGTCAAAAGATTTTTGTTCAGTATGCCTATGGTTTACAGCAGCATATTTGTGAATTTTTTAGTTCAGCAATAAAAGACAGATCATACTGATTATTTCTGTTACACAGAAATATTACTGATCTTCTTCTCCCATTCAACAGTCCCTTTTTAGAAAATAATTCGTGTTTTGACCAAGTTTAAATATTCATTATGCTGCCAGTTAGCATATAAAGTTGTAACTAAATATGATGAAAATCCTTGCAATGTCAAATTTTGTAAGTGTAACTCTAAGAGTCAAAAAAGGAATCATGAATTCATACCTTATGCTTCCGTATGCCCTTTACATCCGTACTGTTGGACCTCCAGACAAGAGTGGAGGCTGTACTCTAGATCTCTGAATCCAGGGGGACTTTAAAGCTCCTTTGAAGTCAAGGAAATTTAACTTGAGTGAGGCCTTTAGAGTTGTTCCATTACTTCTGTTTACATTAAAACCTAGCAAAATACTGTCATATTTTTTCAGGTTGTTTTTACAGGCATTCATACAAAAGAGAAATATAAGCCCACTTTTAATATTTTACAGAAGTGATTCAGCAAGGCAGAACAGGAAACTCCTTTCTTTCTTTCTTTCTTTCTTTCTAGCAAACTGTGTAAACTATTCTGGTTCTACTATGTTTCAAAGTCTGCTGAATTTCTGAGATGAAAATGAGCTGGGAATTTGGAAGTTTCTGTGAATGCTAAAATGACTGTGAAATGAAATAAACCACTCTATGAAATAATAAGAGCCTAATCATAGGATTTGAGGGAACGGTGTGGAAAGAGCCCTCTGACTCGCACCATGTGACAGGAATCACAAATCATATACACCACTTTTACAGTCCGTGCTGCACAAAAATAGGAGCGTGATTCTCAAAACGGCAAGCGTCCATCTGCCCAGGTGTTTAGCAATCGTAGTATTCTTTTTCTGTCTGTTTGGGAATGATGTTGGTGACGGCCAACAGACATGAGAGCCTGCTAAGGTAGAAAGATCAGCAGCTGCTGGTTGAACAGAGGTATCCAAGAGAAAAGAAAGCTCAGTAGAGTGCAATTTTTTCACCACCTCTGTTGTCTTTTTTTTTTTTTCCTCAGTTTATCTCTTTTCTTATTACTCTTCATGTTGCTCCTTTAACTTCACTGACTGTGAGAGTCTTCCATCACACAGGAGGCCTTATTGGACTTCAAGGGAAGAAAGAAAACAGTGGATGCATGTCAGAGTGGACATAGCTCAGGAGGGGATCATCATTCTGCTGATCTGGCCTTTGTAGAATCTACAGTTTCAAATATTAGAAACACTTGTCCCCATCTGGGTAAGTATTTTATTTTCTCAGCTTTTTTTTTCCTAATATTTTGCAAGCTATACATTTTTTGGATTTTTAAGCCTTTGCACAAAAGTCAGCCTGGTGTACTTGTGCAAAATGTAAAAATGATGCCAGGAAGGCAAACACAGAGTACATATCACTGCAGTAAACTGGTGACTGCTTCCAAACCACTGCTTTCTATTTCACTGCACATAAATATGATTTTCCAAACCTCTTTGGCTGAGTTTAACAGGAAAAAAATCATAAGTCTTTCATGCAAGAACAGTTAAAAGCAAACTAAGAAGGAGCGTCTTAGAGAAAAAGGGCAGATAGAGCTCATTCCCATAGCTATATGCCTTAAAGCACTGGGTGCTCCTAGTGTATATAGTCTAAGGTATCATTATCCCAGTGCGCTAAAAAGTATGGATAATTGTAGCAAGGTCTGCATTTGAAAGAACTGTTTGCAATGTCCTGGTGAGGCACCAAAAATAGAAAGCTGACCTGATTATACTATCTGTGAATGGTTACATAATTTTCTATCATGATCAGTGATTATGTCATTTTGAAATTACATTAGAATTCCCTCTACAACTCAAATCCATTAAGAAGGGGATGCAGTAGAACCCTTGCTAAATGTAGTATTTGCCATAAACATCCGACATCCCTGACCCCTGTTATTTTCTTGGTAAAGATCAGTGTTGACTCCTCTTTGTGCAGCTGCTCAATCTGGGACCAGTTTGCCAACCAAGGAAAGCAGCTTCTAGTGATGTTCTCTGTGGGTGGTCCTTTTGAATGAATTATTTAAAAATTCATTAAAAAATTTCTCTTTAGAAGCTGGATAGATTTTTTACCATCCAGGGCATAGTCAACATTTTCTTTCTTAGCCAGCGTTCACCTTGGGAATGTGAAGATGAGAACAATGTGACTTAATTTTGCAGGCTGGAAATTCAGATATAGAAGAAAAATGCTGCTGACCTAGTTTTAGAGTAAACTTCAACCAGTTGTAGTACATTCATTTTGATGCAGATCTCTTTTTAAATGTTCTTATCTAATATCATTTTAAAGAGTATTCCAGAAACAAAGCAGGAAAAAAAAGAAGCTATATTTTGGGAAAGAAGAAGCTTTTAAAAACATTATTCATTTAAAAATTATAACGCAATAAGAGATTACAGGAGATGGCGGAGGAGGAGGAGTTCAGGAGAAGATGAAAAAGGAGAGACACTCAGGATTGCAATTATTAAAGCTTTGCAAGAGAGAAGGACTTCAGAGTTGATACATATCAAAGGTGGAAACACCACATTTGCTGAGACATTGCTGAAATTGTACTCCATCCGCTTTAGTAGACATATCAAAATGTAAATGAGCAGGGAATCAAATCTTGATAACGATATTAATGCCTGTACATTGGGATATATGAGTTCACCTTCTATGAACACATCATTTGATGCTAAAATACCTAGCTGCATCTTAATTCCTGGGCATCTTCAAAATCTGCAAGTTTCTTCTACTGAGTTTAATTACTATCCTGATTATAGAAATAAGGTATCAACATCCATTCACTACGTGGTTTTAAGACTTTTATATAATGTCTTGTGGAGATAGCTGTACAGACGTTGTTGGGTTTCCTTTCTCCTCTTTGAAAGACTGAGAGAAAGTTAATGCCTATTTACAGTTCCTTCTCAGGTCTATGAGTTGCTTGTCCTACACAACTACTATCAGTAACCATAAAATGATTTGGCCTTCAGTGTTGTTGTTGTGGAAATGTGACATATTTTTCTCCTGTTTCTTCCAGACGCTGGAAATATTGTACTAGATTGGTCTTTGACAGTACAGATGGGAGTGAAGTAATCAAAATCAGGCTGGATAAAACAGAAGTGATGCTGAGATTGTGAAAGCACATGGAGAACTGGCCAAACCTGTGGGAGAGTCACCTATTGAATCTGCCAGTGTGCCTTGCAGATTTAAAATTTTATTGAATCTACCTAGCTGAAAGATCATTGCTCATCTCGTGTTCCCTCATGGCATTCGTTTTTGTTTGGTTTGCTGGTGCAGCATGTTCCTGGCATTACACCTTTCAAGAAAGAATTTAAAGCTTGTTTAGCAGAGGCTTCCTGCCTTTGAAACCTGCTTCTGACAGAGTGAAAGGCCAAATTCTGAAAGCTCCATGTTGCAATGAAGGAATGTTGTTTGCCTTCAGATTATTTGGAGAGTGAATGGAGAAAATAGGAGTTTATTTTGATTAAATTATTTGTTAATGATTATTATTTAATTACTTCAGGTTCCCACATGCCAAAATTAATGGGCATTCCAGTAAATTTCAGAGAAATATTTTTTATTTTTAAATAGTGATTTGAAAAATTTTAAAAAATAAGAGAAAAGAGAGTACAAAAATGGAGGAATGATTTATACACTGCATTTTCCAATTTGGGATAAACATCAGATAACAAACTAAGGCCAAAAGGGTATATGTTGGCAGTCAATTCTACTCAGCCAGACATTGAGAAATATGATTTATTTAAATGATGTGCTGTTTAATAAACATCTGAATCCTTATTTATACCTCTTGATTTGCCAAATTTTTCTGCCAGGAATATAGAAGATGAGGATATGTGATAAGAACTACTTTTACCAGCTGTTATAGGATAAAATTTTGACATATTCTTTGGAAGAAACATGCATCTCTTCTGAAAAAAAATCTTATGAAAGATTGCTTATGGTGTGGTCAAGAGGCAAAAGGAATGTAAAACATATTTTAACCTACTCTTCGTAGGCAAGTAGCTAAAATTCTTGATTTAATAACATAGTGGGGTTATGGAGAAGTAACTGGATGAATTTCAGTAATCTTTCACTACCTTTTGTTAGACAAGTATTACAGTTTGATTTGGAAGAAAGTTTTCCTGGCTTTTCATTTCTTTACCATAGCAGTTTGTTAGCACAAAACCAGGCTAGTCTGTGCACAGAAGAGACATGTCATTTCAGAACTTATGGAAAAAATTTAATGGAAATAATTTTGTGTTAAGCAAATTATAAACAAGAAAGTTGTTAATTCCTATTCACAGCGATCCCTGTGAATATTCCTTACTTTTCTTTGGCTTTAATTCACTTTGCTACAATGAGGTTTAGGAGTAGTGTGTTATTTTTTGAACTCTCAAAAACCCAATGGGATTAGGCCCACATTATGCTGCATTCTGGAAAAATACTATTCCTCCCTGAAGACCTCACTCTGTTGCCTTAAGGGTCAGAGACAGAAAAGGCACAGAAGAAAAGACACAATATGGAAATAGAAATATCAATTTAGCATACAATTTTAGTTTCTTACTGGATTATATTTAAAATATTATTGTAATTCCTTTTTTTGTTATACCATGTTTTCTTTTCCAAACCCTTTTGGTACTTTCTGTTCCCTTTTCCTCTTACTTTCTTTTTCCAAAAAACTGAATCCTAACCATAATCTTCATCCTTGTTTCCTAAGGAAATGAGACTTGTGATCACACTTTGTGTGTGTGAGAGAGGAAGAGAGAGAAAACAGGGATTTCAAAAATAGTTGCATTCTTACAAGTTTTGTGAAAATATGTGGTAAGATAGAGGAGAGTTTGCAGAATCCTGTATTAGACAATCCAGGTCAACATTATTACAGAAAGCCATAGGAAACAACTCCTCTGTTTGTAGAACTACTTGTTGTGCACATTGATACACACCCACTGTGCTGGGACTTTGTTTCAGCATGCAACATGCATTTGTAGTTTTAATGATCATGTATACATGTACCTTGCTATCTAGAGATGCAGTTACCTACTCTGCCCAAGGAACTGCGGTATCCAGTATGTAGTAATGCAATTGGGTACTTAATTTCTTGAAAATCATTCTCTATGTATCTTAAAATTCAGCATGCCCTGTTTTCCTTAGGGAACACTATCCCTTCAACAAGTTGTAAACTGCAAATGAAGGATGAACAAAAATACTAGCTAACAAATATTACTTTGTTGAATATTACCAGGAGTGGTCAAATAACTACAGGTGACTAGTCACATGCAAGCCAGGCAATTGCAACAGGAATTGTCAGGACTATTACTGATATGTGGTTCTGATTGCTTATAGACACGTATTGCCCCTTTCGATGTCATCTTTGATTGCTCAGTGTGTCTACAAATAATACTAATCCCATGGTCCTACAGGAATAATAATCTGAAAAATACACTTTTGTGGGCTCTTTCATTTGCCTGGAAGTAATAATAGCTTCTGAGAATATCCATGCATCACAACTGTTTTGTTTGTTTTTGACTGTCCAGAATGCAAATAATATTGAAAGTTAACAACAGATTTTATAGGAAAAATAATATAGTATCTGACTTGGCTTGGCTTAGAGGAGTTATAATCTGTTTTCCAGTGGAAGACATTTCAGTATTACATTTTTGAGAAGCTTATATTAATCATGAGCCCTTAGGCACATGAACTATACGAACTTTTGGCATGAAACTATGCTTTCAGCTACACTTGTGCAATTCAGTTGGGTCCAGTATGTAATGCTTTTCACATCTTACTCTGCCTTAAGTATGTTTATAAAACTGACAGCACAATTAAATAGCAATAAAACTGGATGTTGATGGAGATGGAGCATGGACACTTGGCAGCTTCTGTCTTGAGAAAGTACAATGCGTGGATAACCACACTGATCAGCACCTTTGGCATATGTAATGCTTGTATTTAAAAAAAAAACCTCATGATGATCAGTTTTTATTTAGACTCCTAGTCATAGGATTAACAAGATGCATGTACTCAATGTTTCTGTGGTAGATGAGACGGCCTCCTTTTTCCAAAGTGACTTGAGATTTTATTGGCTCAACTTGGGAATCCTCTGAACGGTAAGTCCCTTCAAAGTGTCACAAAAGGGACATCTGAAAACTGGGATAACCAAAGACAGTGTGCTTTTTAAAAAATGGGTTCTGAAATAACGAAGAGGTAGCTCAGTTTAAAACCTGGTTTTGTTTCCATTTAAATCAATGGGGACAAGAAGAGGCCCTTGATGTATTTTTCATTGGAGTTTTGCAAGCTATTTTGCTTCTTCAGCACTCTGAACTACACTCTAGCTGACTTATGCTCATAAGAGTCTACAATGTTTCAAATAGAAAAACATGTGAAACTTCTTTCAAGTTTTAGTCCCCATGTTTTGGAGGATATTAATTCTGTCTCTCTTTAGTAAGTTAAACATGTGAATTTGTGAGAAACTGAATATTAGAAAAGTCAGGATCTAGAAATATGTTATCTAATATGAGAGACATCTATGCATATACAGAAAATGGAGACAGCACATTTGTTATTTATAATTTAACTCCTATGAAGCGATTTTTCATAGGAAACTCGTCATTCCTTTGAAGAAAAGCTTAGCTGGCATGGAATCTCTATTTGGTTATTAGGATTAAGAATGAAATTAAAATATTGAATCCTCTTCTCATAGGGCCAGATCTGCAGAAGGTATAAATCAGAACAGCTCAAATTTAAGTGAAGGAAGTTATGACAATTTACATCAGTTTAGGATTTGACCTTCTCTCCAGAAAATTATTTCTCTGAAGATCATACTTCCTATATTTGTCTTACTTTATGCCTGGCAGAGAACTAATTAATACATAATTGCTTTGCTGAACTCAGGATAAAACTTCTCTGTTCAAGAACTCTATTCATTTACTGATTAACTTGCTTCATGGCTGAGTTAGTTCTGCAGGGTCATGCTGTACTAATGACCAGAGCACAGGAACATTGTCAAACCAATGAGGACGAGGTAGGCTTGGAAATATTCCAGATTTTGTTCAATTAATCACTGAAATTTCAGGAGCTTTGGGGACAGAGTTGAAACCAAGTACATAAAGGATTAGATTTGTATCTCAGAAAGAGGATGTGGGAGAGATACTTTACTGCATGAGACTCAAATAAAGACGAATCAAACAAAAATGTGAGGAAATGGAAAACAAATAATGCATCAAACTGTTACTGATAATTTCTCAGTAGATCATGATTATTTTTCTTCATTATTATTTAATTTTGTTCTTTTTCTTCTCTAACAACGCCTGATTTTGCAGTCTTTATGTCAGTGTGACTTCTTACACATATAAAGACCACTCAGGCATAAAGGGTTGTAAGATCTGGCTCCAATCTCTTAAAAAATTACCACTTTCTTTTTCCATTCCAGATTTTCCACCACTGTATGCATACTATGTGTGTTAGAACCTAAAAAAATGCTGTGTTTAAGACCCAAAACTTGAATATTCTTGCTAAGGTCAATGAGAATTGCAGATACTCAGTGTCTCACAGACAGAGGCCCAGAGGAAGGTATGTTCTTCTCTCTACGCATGGTTCCACATCCCATTAGTACTCCTGAGATAATGGCATGTGCACTGGAAGGAAAATAGGCTGGTCAAAGATTAGAAGAGACCATTTTTTTTCATAATCAGCAGTTCTGTTATTGATTTTTTTTTAAATTACATTCAGCTGAAAACTTTCAGCAGGTGCTTTAAAGTGTCAGCTTCACATAGGTTATGATGAAAGTTGGCTTTCAGGAAATCAGCTGGAATATTCCTAATTCTGTCTTAGATTTCCGGCAAATCTTTTCTAGACTGCTGAGTGCTATAGTATCTAGTCACTTTAACTTGAGTTGTAGATACCAAACACAACATAAAATGCCTTTCTTTTAACAACTCTGGCTGCATTTTTTACCTGAAAAAAATGATTTTAGCTTTAACTAATGGAGTTAACTCAGATGAAATTAAATTCTATTGAAAGTTAAACTCTATTTTTAGTTTTTTTATCAATTAGTAGATCAAGTAAAAACTGTATCTTATTTTGAGCTTATTTTGACCTGCAAATTCATGTCAGAATTACAGACTGTCTTGACTTCAGTGTTATGTTATTTAACTTGATTACATAACTCAATATGAGAACTCAAGTTTTTTCCTTTTAAAGTTGAGACAACAGTACTTCAGTTACTCAATCTGTAGAATCTAGTTAGTATTTCTATTTAATTTTATAAGTGAGAAGCGAGGCTAAATTTATTAACGTTTGCTCAACTTTCAGAAAGTTGGTCAGTATCATAGAAAAGTATGTATAAGCAAAATCGATTAAGGTAGATGTTTTCAATAAACTGAATTTCAGCACTGGATATCTAATACCATAAGGACTGTATTAGAATTGCACAACTGTATAATCATATTATCACAAGTTTGATCATTTTTTAGATGAGGATCATAACATTGCAACAGTTTTAGCTTAATTATAATGACAGATGAAGGGATTTTTCTTTTAAGTGTATTAAGTTCCCAGAAAAAAAAAAATTGTTTCTGGGGTTGAAAATTTTCAAGCTTATTTATCTCATTCAGTAAAGTCTGAATCTTTTATTCCAGAGAAAAAAAATCTGCTATACTGCATGGCTGGACTGTGATATTCTGAATATTATGTCAGAAAGAACATTTCTGTAGGAATTTCTAAATACTGGGGTGAACCATTGAATATGCTTTAAAATCCTGTCAAATTCTATCAAAAAATATTTGCAATATACTCAAGATCCAGGTGAAATTGGATTGTTTCTTCAACAATTTGTCTGTCTGAACCTCTTTCTCCACATAAATGAGGAAAAGATGCTCCCTTCCCCCTTCCCCTCCCACCTACAGGAGACAGTGCTCTCCACTTAAAAATAAAAGCATTTGGTAGATTTTTAACCTACTCTACTGAAGCAGCTATCACACCATGCAAATAACTCCTTTCTGTTCCTACGTTAGCTGAGAAGCAGGCAAACATTATGCACTGTGCAGTGACTATTGTTAAGCTTTGTAGATTATAGAATTAAGCTTTAGAGAAGATTTTGGGAGTATGGCGGTGGTGTGTATCAAATTTAAACCAATTTAGATAATATAAGCTTTGTGACAAGCCCTGAGAAAATTGAATGAGTTATAATGATACAACATTGACTGAAAAGAAGCCTGAGAGGTGCTTTTTAATTTTTTACTTATTAATGCATCAGTATTTCTTTTGCACTTATTTACGATGAGGACAGCATTCATCTAGCTAAAAGTAGGTTTACATTCGAGCTAGTTACCCTAGCCAGTGGAGAATTAGTCACTTCTGTCAATATGATCTAGATAGAAATTAATCTCATTCTCCAAGTATATATCTAAAGTAGGTGAGATGAATGGCATCCTAAAATATCTCTTAACTCACTATAAAAGGAGACTGGAGTGACTAGTTTAGCTGTAGATATCTACACTTCTGACGTCTGAAGTTAGGTGAGATGAATACCATGCAGCAAGTCTGAATATGAGTTTCTTATTAGGAGGTATTATCTTTCTACTATTTAGGACTTTGTATGTAACAATATATTCCTTTTCTGCAGTCGAAGGATATCAAGAGACCAATAAATCTTCCAGATGACTAGAAGAGTGGAGAGAGACAAATCGTAAACTCTGCTATAGCAGATATTAATTTTCCTGCTTACAGTACAGCAATGAAGAGTCACAGAGCTCAGGTCTGTGAAATTTCGTTTTGCATCAGTGGAAGGTGGACGCTGTATTTACAGATGGTAAAAATACAGATGACTTTACAAGTTAGTTAATTATAGCAATAGAATGTGCTGGAAATGTTATAGTTACATCTGAAGCATAGATGTGTGATTGCTCTTTACTTTCATTTTTAAACTATCTACCAAATCCAAGTGCAAAATAAAACTGTTAAGAAAACATGCCATGAGATGATTCACAGAAGTAAACATCAGACTATGAGAAAGTTTACCTTGGGTACTGAAATTTATTACCAGAGATACCTAGGTCCAGAGATAAGTAGAAAAGTCTTTTTTGCTTGTACATTTAAAGTTATGTTTCCTACAGTTTTAGGTCTCAAAATAAGGATACCCCAAATCATTAAAATAGAGAGGTAATAATTTTCTAGTTGGAACAGATTAAGGGAGCGGGAACTCTGGGTTAGTTTATCCAGGCTGGCTTTCCACACGGGGTTGTGGACAAACGACAGAGGGTGAGCCCTCATCCGTCTGGGCTTTTCACTAGCATCTATCACACGAGTATCTCAGCACAGCCAAATTGCATCCAGCATCAGTTGTCCCTTCACTACCGTTGCTAGCCAAGGAGAGGTGCCTTTTAAATTGTTGGCTTTCTTCATGTGTATCACTTTTAGGTCCCTTTTATAATGGACAAAAGGAAATTCCTCAGAGGAAGCAGCAGCAGCTATAGAAAAGCTACACGGCGGAGATACCTAATAACTCAGAGGACACTGGGTATATTGATTACGGATGAAAGGATCTGATTTCTTGAGTGTATCAGTTTACCTTTGCACGTAATTTGGCTGATTCAGAATAAAGGCATACAGACCTATATAACAAAATAGTTTGGAAGTTAGCATCTGCTAGCAATAAACTATAGCTTTTTGACTTCAGAAATCTTATAAATTGCTTTTTGTCTTTACTGTTCTACTGACTAATTTTTTATCTAAAGTATTTCAAATCCCAGCTTTGCTCGTGTTTTGATGAAAAATTTAAAATAATCCTCCCTAATTCTGTTTTCAAAATTAAGAATTTTTTTTTTCTGATAAGAAAATCTTTCTTTCATTGTGAACTTGCTAGAAGACTTTCCCCATTCTTTGTGGCATTAGTTATATTCTGTGCAGGCTACTGTTATTCGCTGTATTTGAATCTGAATGAGAAGTTCATACAGAGCCTTTCCCATGGCTTAGGTCACAGTAACAGCGGTAGTCCCAGGTTATAGCCCCTCTTTTGGCTTCCAGCCAATGCCTGTTTAAGGTTTTAGTACTAATTTTCAAAACAGTCAATCAAAGACTCGTACCCACCACTTAAGAATGAAGTCTTTATATTTCAGTCTATTAAATCAGCAGTGTTCCATCAGAACGACACAGATCATGAGACTAGCATCTGAGAGTTGGAAGTAAAGCATTCTCAGCTAGAAAGGTCCATCAGCAAAAGAAAGTTCCAAGAGATCAGTTCAGCTTATAGCCTGATCCTTTCTGAGAAATGCTGCACCCTGAAAGATCCTTTTCAGCCAATGAATGGCATTCATAACTCTTCAAACGCTGCCAACTCTCCCCCTCAAAAAACAAAACAAAATCAAAAAGTTAAATGGCTTTTTTAAATGGCATGGCTTTTCTAAAATTAATCTATAGTTCCCAGACTTGACCTTCGTCCAAAATGGGGTACAAAACCTTGTAGAGACTATGTGACTTTGTTATTGCCATTGATTTTATTTGAAAAAAAATCAAAGTGGTGTATAGAGTTTCAAAATTTCAGATGAAAATAATAAAAATAACGAATTATCTGTAACTATTTAGCAGATTGA
The DNA here is from genome assembly GCF_003343035.1 of Apteryx rowi. NCBI lineage: Eukaryota > Metazoa > Chordata > Aves > Apterygiformes > Apterygidae > Apteryx > Apteryx rowi. The sequence continues at coordinate 3,201,057 of NW_020449307.1, read as the reverse complement.
CTGCTATGCAGTAATTTATGTAGTGTTTTGTTGGAAATTGCTCATAAGTACTATTTAAAAATAGAATATGTCTATTATAGTTGACAGTGCTAAGAAGCTCTAGTTTTACCTTTGTGTGTCACAAGATGGCACTGTAAGAACATGCATCGTGTTTGCACATCAAGTGTTGCCACAAAGTACTGCCAAATGCACCTATATATCTTTCAGGTTCTGGCAGACTGTCTCATTACAATCTGCTTGAGGGGTTTACATCCACTGTCGAGCATTCTGGCTATTAACCTTTCTGCAGACCCTCTCCTTATGTGGAGTCCCCGTCGGGATAGGCGAAGGTGAGCAGAGCTCCGCTCTGTGCTTGCAACACACCTCATGTGAGTACGAGTCTCACAGATCACCCGCAAAAATTGAGGAGTACCATAACAGGCATGCGTGGAGCCTATGTTTTCCAGAACTCACAGGTCTTCTGACAGGAGTAGGCCAGCACCTTCTCATCAAGCCACACCAGGTAGGGACACAGGGGCCCTGTGTACCTGCACAGGGGCAGCCTGCAGTCCTGTGCCATGACTTCCTTGGGAGCCATCTGTCCAGCCCCACCACAGCAGTACAATCCTATATCTAAATTTGCAACTTTGTATGAGGGAGTCTGGCGCATCATTCCTATCCCACATTCCTTGAGCAAGACCTTTAGGAAGCTCTCTGGAGGTAACTGCCTATTAGCTATAAAGAAGTTTCTTCAACTCCTGGCAGGGAATGCAATGACACCAGTTGCCTGAGTATCTTTTCTGCCTCCTTCTGATGAGCCGCAGAAAAAGGCAGATGGAGCAGGCATGGGCAAATGAAAAGTGATGTGTGAAATTTCCCATGCTGCACAGGGTTTTACTGGTGTGTCTCTGCAGTCTGTTCCGAATAGTGGGTGGTTAGAGAACCTCCTGTTACCTTAAGCACCCTGCTAGAGACTTCTAAAAGCAGTGATGAGCACCATCACAGGCTATTGCTCTTCTCCTTTGCGGGGTATCCAGCACAGTGAATTGCCAGAACTGCTAAACACTTTGGGCTCTCCTCCCCATCTCATCCACCCCCAGAGGGAATTATACCTGCATCTGCTATGCCTAGTGGCTTCACATCTGTACACAGCATGAACAGGGGATCCTAAGGGAAGTGAGAAGTTCTTGGTGTCTACCTGTGACCATCTCCTGGGGCAGGGTGGCACAACAGAAGAGAGGAGAATGGGTGCCTTAAGAAGGCTGTAGCATGATGTCAGGGGAAGGTACAGAAAGGAGGTGTGCAGAAAAACAGGGTGTGATGTAATCAATTCTCCACCACAATATGGATTGTAATCATGCCAGTTGTGGTTGGTGTTTCTAAAAAAACATGGGAAGGACTTTTTCCCCCATCCTCTGTGCCACCATTTTGCAGATGGTACCAGGTGATTTCCTCTGTGAAGAGTGGGAAAGATCTACCTCCCGCAGTAGACAGGGGTACATTTTTTGTTTGGGAGAGTCATATACAGTAGTGTTTGCAGTATACATTGCTTGCCTTGCTTCTGACTGACAGAGATCAAAGCTGTGACTTGTTTGCACAGCTGTCATTAAGCAGGGTATAGGAGTCTTGCATCATGTAAAGTGACTATTTTCCTTTGCATGTTTGTTGCTGTGAATGGGGGATAAGAAATGGGTTAGGGTGATTCTGGAAACTTCTTCCCACTTCAGGATGCCATACCCCTTTTGGTATCACGTTGTCCTTTAAGCACAGCCTGTGTACTTTTTTTTTCCTCTATGAGTCCTCGACCTAATGTAGGCGAAGCAAGAGCTGGGGGCCTGCTCTGAGGTGAAAGGGAACAGTCCATCTGAGCTCTGCTGCAATATTACTAGGGGGCAATGGTGAAACCCTGAAAGATGGACCCTCCCCCACATCTTCCAAAAGTTTTGAAGGACAAAGAGGTTGAAGGCTTCTGAGTCCACTGATTGTGTTTTGGAGATCATGGAATGGTACAGCATGATGTGCAAATGTGTCTCAAGATGCACCAGATCCTTATTTGGCATCACAAAAGCAACTTTAAGTTTCTTGAATTTTAGGTGGCATCGTGGGTGGCATTAAGTGGCATTTAAATAGCTAGGTGCTGCAGCCGTGCTCAATAATGCTAAGTTGTGGTGACATGTAGGTGGCTAGGCTCACGTGTCTCAAGGCAATCTTCTCATCTAGGAGACAGGGGTGATTTCCTTGCAGGCAACCATGAGGGACTCAGCCTCTTAGGCTGATTCTCTCTGCCCTTGTGTGTAATGATGATAGTGAATTTCTTTGGCTCAAAATATTCCCGCTGGCTGACTAATAGGAGTCCTGCTCTGCAGTTCACTAGAGTGATGTTTTATACACCAGGAATGTTAGAACCTTTGGAGGACTGTCTTGGTCAAATGTGAATATACTCTCTTTGGATCACAGAACAGACAGTTTTGTCACAAATGCACAAGTTTCCTCTCAGAAGAAGATAGATATCTGGTATGGAGTGGAGCCTGCAGAGTAATTAGGATATATGTAGTGTTGTTATCAATGACTGGGGCCCAGAGAGAAAAAGGGTAGTGAGTCAAACTGATAGCACAGATGCACCATAACACTGAATGTATTCATGCAAACTAATTTATCTCATTTGAGACAGCAAGGACATTCTGTTTGTTTAATTTCCCACCCTTTCCTTGGCTAATTAAACCACAAATCTAGAATTTTATCTTCTACATATTTATAAAATACTCTTTCATCGTATCTGTTCTACAAGCTAAGTTTATGTTATTTTGTTTTTAAAAGTGGCCTGCACTTTTGGGGCAGAAAGAATTAACATTTTGTGCTAATGGTGCCTTTTACATGTGATGTTATTCTTTAGTTGCTGGCCCATGCACAGCGGAATAAGAGCCTATTTACTCCTACCTCCTTGTTACTTTTGGGCTGTAAATCCAGTTTTGCCCAGGAAACATATCTAGGCACTGAAAACCACCATCATCTGTCTTATAAACTGTTAGCATGCTTCCCAGCAGGAGCTTCACCTGTCCCAGGCAGCACTTTCCTTACCCAGTCCCTGCCCAGGAACTGCTGGCAGCAAGGATAGGACAGGGACCATCTCAAATAGGTATTTGCTTGTAGCTACTTCTTTTGGAGACTAAGACAGCTTTCTAGCATAGATGCAGGCTGTTCTGCGCCTGTTGGTGTATGTGCCCAGGATCACAACAGGCCAGTTCATCTTACTGGGGCAGACATAGCTCTAGTGACCAGTGTTTCTAGACCCCTATCTGAATACCTTTGTTTGACTTTCAAGCTATACCCATTGTCTGAATCTCATGGATACAATTTAATCATCTTATTTCTCATATGATTTCATTTATTAATTAGGTAAACAGGCGCTCTGCACAACTTAATGTTTCTTAAGCATTAACAACATGTTTTAGAAAAGAGCAGAAGAAATGGTAAGTTACAAGATAGAATCATAGAAAATTCGAGGCTGGAAGGAACCTCTGGAGATGATTTAGTCCAACCTTTAGTTCAGCCTTCAGCGGAAAACCAGGCTTTAGGCTTTCCAGAGCATTGTCTAGCCCAGTTTTGAATATTTCCATCAAGGGAGAGTCCCCCATTTCTCTGGGCAGACTAGTCCAATGTTTGATTGTTCTTACAGTGAGGCATTTTTTTCTTATATCCAGATGAAATTTCCCCTGAAATAACTTGAGCCTGTTGCTTCTTGTCCTGTGACTGTGTATCTTTGAAAAGAGAGTACCGCTGGCTTCTCTATAACTACCTCTTAGGTGTGGGAAGGCTGTGATACTCCGAAGCTTGATTTCTGAGAGAGGTGAACTCCCACCACCTCTAGGAGACTTCTGTGTGGTTGTATCGTCAGCTTTCTATATGATCACATGAAATGTTCTGTGCTTCACAAAAGTTTTGTGAATTCATTACATTTTGTTAAGGTTTAGGTTAGAGGAAGTTAGAAATGCTTGTAAATGATAGGCTCAAAGCCCACACCCTTTTCCCTTCATCTTTTGGTGAGAACAGAATTTGAACCAAAATCTGAATCCTTTTAAACTCCAAGGGTCTATCATGCACTGAAAAAAGCCTGGTATTTGAACTACTCCTCTCCAACTCTGAGAAGTTTTAAATCCTAATATGAGCTATAAAAAAACAGAAATGTTTTCATTGTGAGGACTGGAATATCATTCAATTGCAATTAGTTTTTCCCTACCCCGTCAATGTTGGTTCTGCTTGTTCTGAATGTGTGCAATATGAGAAAGAAAAGTATGGATTCTAAAATCATTTGTTCCCATATATCACTGAGATCAGTAGTTAATCACCAAAATAAATCAGATTATTGCTGTTCGCCTTTTCTCTGTGTTCACCTATTTTCTACAAAAAATTGCTATAGCTAAGCTGATTGAGCTGTTGCAACTACTTTTCACTGAGCTGAATTTTTCATATAGCCCTTTTCAAGTGAAGGATCATATAAAAACAATAATTAAATAGTATAAGAAATCTTGAGCATAGAAATACCAAGTAAGGCTATCAGCTGGTCAGAGGGAGTAAACATTTTTTCTGTAATTCCCTTTTTCTCTCCTGTTGCAGCTGCAGTAGAGAGAAGAAAGCGTTTATATTCTTCTTGCAATCTAGGAAATCTCCAACAGAGGCAGAAATATTATCAGATTTCATTTTGGCTATTTATCACAGTCAGATCTTTGAGTGAAAAAATGTACAAAGTTAAGGTTATATCAGGTCTTCAAGAAGGATTAAAGGTATCCCAAATAGAAAGAGAAAATAGCCAAAAAGAAAAATACATCATTTTCCTCTCACAGACTGAAACTGTATCTGAAAGTTTGCAGCCAAGATGAGATTTTCCATGGAAAATTAGGATAAGATATAGGACAAGAGCTAGAAAAGACAATGAATCTTTTTCCCTGAAAATGTGCAATCCAGGTTCCTGGTAGTGATCTTATATGTAGCTGACATTAACTTAATTTCCATACTCTTTATGAAAAATGGTATGATGGAGGGAGTTTGCGTCAGAAGGAGTTTGGGAAAGTAACAGTAATTAGGAATAGAAAACACCCAAACTATTTTTGAGTGCTCTGTTTTTTAGAACTTAGGGACCTTTGAGGCATAATATCAAACTAAACTTAGAGCAAGCATTGCTGTGTTACAACTAGGTTATTTCCACAGATTAATGACTATAGGTATCCACATTATATGCAAAGAAACTTTATTATAACCTTGAAGCCGAATCAACTTTAAGAATGCAATGTGCTCTTCAGTGGCATCTACACAACCCCATGTATATAGGGGTCCTGAGCGTCAGACTGCTTGTTTAATGGGAGCGCCTTTAGGTTTGTCTCATTAAAGGCTCATTAATATGATTTAGAAGACTATACCACAACTCCCATTCCCCTCTTTGCAAGGCAAATCTTGCTTTTGGAGAGCACTCTTAGTAAAAGCTACCGAACAAGCACAAAGACCACACTGGAAGTGCTCATGATGTATATTGCCATTGAATTTCATATAGAAATCTGATTTCCATTGTTGACCATCAGGACACAATCACTGCCTCACTGATGAAGTATCCACACACTAAATTATCACGTTTATTCACTTGTAATTACTCTAATATTCAGAGACGCTGAAGTGGCCGGGCAGAGGTTTACATCTGGGAGAATATGCCCTTTGGTGAGGACAGTGCCCAAGTTTTCACACAGCTTCCAAAACAGACTGTTTTTTTCTTGCTGGCAGCTGTGACTTCTTCCTTTGCTGAAGAAACCCTGTAACTGTATTCAAAAAAATAGAATAATACTGAGTGTCACTTAGTTCACATGGAGTGAAATCTAAGGCTTAAATTCATTTTTGACTTACTACATATTCAAAAAAAAGTCACCAAGGGCAATGAGTGACAATATGATATAGTTTCACTGGAGGAAATACAAAGCACCTGTGCTGGAATCCAAGTGCTTATAGGTAGATATTTGAATTTTATGAAGACTGTAGATTTAAGCTGGAGCCACATTAACAGGAGCGGAGCCTGGATCAGCGTGAACTCTAGCCAATAACTGGTTAAATACAGCTATTTTTACAGCTATTCCCTTCAGTTACTAGGGTTGAAATACTGGCCTTGCTAAAATCAATGACAAGGCTCCTGTTAACATCAGTGGGGCCAGAATGTTATCCAAAGAATTTTTTCAAACCATTGAAATCTAAAGCTCAAGAACTTTTAAAATGTGACCATCTATGTGGTAGATTTTTGTAAACTCAGGGAGGGTTTATAACAAGAAAAATGTCTGCAAGATTCCTGTTACTGCATGTGCAGTAGGAGTTCTCAGCATGCAGCAGCGGCATTCATCATAGTCAAACGCCCTCTTTGAAATCATATGCTCCCAACATGGTAGTGAGAGCTTTAATCTCAAAAGACAAGTCTGCCCCACAATTGAATCCATGGGGAGCGGCATTCCTCGTGCATGAGGATATGAAAACCTTGTAAGCTCTGGAAGAACAGTTAGGATTTTGCAATGGTATGCAAGTGTCCTTACACTAACATTGTGCCACACACCAGATCTGGCTCTCTGTATATTCAGAATAAATTCATAAGGGTTTTGGTCCTGTATGTGCAGACTTGTCTAGCAAGAGTAGCAAGAGTAGCAGGTATTTTTAGAGGGGAAAAGTGTCAAGAGCAGATAACACCTGTTGAGTTACAGATTTCCACCGATGTTCAACTCATGGGAGAATAAACTTGTGGTTTGGAGAAACAGTCCTTTTTCTGTCCTGATGCACTGTATGGCAAATCCACTGTTTTCTATAAAAGGTTTTGCTGTTGTTTACTTCTGTGTAAATCTGACGTCACTTTATCTCCCTGCCTGTACAGTGGTAGAAACACTCCACCATAGTGAAGTATGAATACTGATGGAATTAGTGAATGTCCGAAAATGTAGAATTCTTAACCGTACTGCAATGGCTATCAATATCATAAAACTTTTTTTTTTGCAGTGTATATAAAGCCAGTCTGGAGAACTGTGAAGTTAATGGCACGCTATTGTCAGACGTATTTTTCTAAATGAATACTGAGAATGTTTAAGAATTCACATAATCCATCTCTGAAAGGGACGTTTAGCTAATCTCTCTCATTTAATATGTATACAGAAACTAAACAGGTTTTCACCTATAAACCTCCTTGACATAAAATGAACAAGAGCAATTTTGCCAGTAATCCATTTTATAAATATTCTGTTAAAACATCTTAGACATGTTATTTTTCTGGAACTTTAATATTCTGAAGGTAATAAGCTTACACCTTGGAAGCAGCTGACAGTTTGTAAACTCAAGTGATCATGACTGCCACTTTTTGAAGGAGCCAAAATATTTTCTTGCAATAATATGTCAGATTAACTCATCACAAGTTTTTTTTTGTTTGTGTTTTAAACAGTTGCTGCTTAGGTGATTTATGCCAGCTGCTCCAGAAATCAAAATACAAAGAATGTCTTGTATGACAATGTATTAAGCTTAGTTAAAACATGGCTTTTGTAATATGAGTTTGTTTGCTCATATCTTAAGTTTTTGCTTTTGTTGGAAGAAGCTTGGATAATTTTTTTTTCTTCAGTTTCTTCATGATTCTTTACTTCCTGGCTTGGGCCAATGCAAAAAGCACAATTTATAGAGTACATAGAAACAGCTATTTTCTGTGGCATTCCTGCCCTGATTGCCCCCATTGGAATGAAATTTCTTGACTAAAAAAGTGATTCTACTAGTTTTGGACTTCTTCCGTCCCAACTGCTTTTTTTCCAGAAGATAATTGCTGTCTTTTTCAAACTATCATCTCCCTTGTAATGAACTCCTAGCAGAGTCAGGAGTGCTCTTGCAATGTCTCCTCTCCCTCTTTTTTCCTTCCTATGCATCATTTCCTTTGCTAAAAATCTCATACATGTGCTATCTCAAAATACATTGCCCTCTGCTGTCTCTGCGGACTCTGTTGTCTCCTTCCTAGGAGACTTCCCTGATAACAGCTCTGCAGTATCCAGTCTCTGCTCCCCTACAATGTTCTTTACCAACGGTTTGCCTGTTAGATCCATGAAGACTTTGACTCTAAGAAGTGTATTTTTAGTTTCCTTACACTTGTGAGACAGGAAATAGGAAAGTAAAAGGGTCTAAAAGCAAAAGCATGGTATTGGTGTGCCTTCATTAGCCCTATACGTGTAAATGCAACTGTTAATAACGGCACTCTGAAAAGTGCTTCTCTGTGCATTGCTTCCTGCCAGCCAGCCCACAGACGATCAGAGCAACTCTCTCTGAAATGCTCCTATAGCTTTGGACCCTCACGCCAGAGAGTCTCTTACATGTTTTGTAGCAACTTTTGCACCTACATGTATTTATAGTCTGGGAAGACAGAAGGCTTATAAACAATCTTGTGAGAGCAACTTATGGAAAATAATAAAATACCAGTTATTCCCTCTTGGTTCTCTGAGAGTCCCACAGCTACCCAGCTGGGTTACTTGTGTTGATGAAGACAGGAAGATTGGTCATGTTGCGCAAGAAGGATATAGCTTTTTTTCTGAGAGCCAAGCACGAAAGGGTATTTGGGCTTTCAGCAGCTAAACGCGTATGTCTTGAATTACTGTTCTGGAGCTCCCGGGGCATGAAAAAAGAGCCTGAATTTGTCCCTGAGCCTGGGATCTAGTAAGACCTCTTGGGATGAGGAGTCTAAATTTGTAATCAAAATAGTCACTGTTTCCCATCACATCTGTAAACTGAGTTCACAAGTTTAAAAGCACAGCACTGTATGGCTTCTCCAGGGTGGCGATGGTGAGTCTTTAAACCTTCCGACCCTGCAGCGAATCACTCTGCGTACATTTGAAATACCTGCCTCTCAGCTCAGCCTGACTATATCTGATAATAATATCTTCTTTACTCTTCTTTAATGAATCCAAACAGAAAGTCACCTGAATCCTAGATGTTCATTTTGTCATGTTGAAAAAATAAACTATACACACAAATGAAAGGGCATTTAAATGGCATGTGAGTTAGAAGCCAGCAGTGCATCTGTATCACCTGAAAAATGGGGAAATTCACCCTAGGGTAGAAATGTTGTGACTAGGCTCATCTTTCAGATAAATAGCGCATTTAGCACCTGTATTCATTTTTTTTATTAGTGCACATGTATTGCAATTTCAGGGTGCTGAATTATTCAGTTAATACCCAGATAGAAAACATGAATATGAGAGCTATGCAATAGAGAATATTAGTTATTTTAAAGGTAAAATACAATGAAAAAGCTGATAAAGCTATTTGCAAATTCAGAACTACTGTATTATTATGTCCTTCCAGTAAAGCGTATACAAATCCAGACACTGGAAATAAATTCAAACAAGCAGCGTCTCAGAGCTATGAATTGATACACTGGGACATGTGCCAAGGAGATATATTATACTTCATTTTCCTTCCCTACCTTAGCACTTTGTTCGTAGTATTGCTGCCAGACTTGTTCTAAGCCAAAATATCTACCGATAGAAAAAGAAATACTGTATATAGAGACAAAAACACTGGTATCTAGAAGATGAAACAAAACGCTATTCTTAAAAGTGCCAAATTAAAGATTCTGTATCTTTCTAACAGAATCAAAGAGCACATAGACCATAGGAAGATGAAAAGATATTTTAGTGTCCCAGTAAGGGAACCTAACAATTAACCATGGTTGTGTGTAGAGCTTGCTAAAGATGAAGCTGAATTAATAGATTCCTTTACAAAGTGCTTTGTGAGGACAGATAAAACAAGCTTCATTCCTGACTCAGACATTAAGTAACCAGGTACTTCAAGAGTTTCTGAAAATTTTCTGCATAGACAGAATTTACCCCTCCCATTACAGATGAAGGTGAAGGTTTGTATCCAGACGAGTCCCACACGAGGACTTGTGTTCTGGCCAATGCCAGTATTCCTGGCCCATCTTGTTCATCCCATCTGCATGACCTACATTTTTGTGGACTCTTATTTTGTTCTTTCTGATACGGATGGGCCCAGAAGGGAAGGTCTGTGGGTTTTTTTTCTCTTATTAAAGGTAGTTACTATATTTTTGGTGGTTTGCCTGCCTGTATAGGCCCTTTAGGCTCTCAGCTGGATTATATTCATCCTACAGAGATTTAATGAAATCAGTGGACTTACTACTGAAGAAGATATTCAGTCAGAATAATATTGTTCATGTTTTTGCTATAGTACATGCCTGTTTTTTTTTCTTTGCTTCTTCAGAATTTTTTTTGCAACTGCATTGTGATTGCCTAATAAAAGGTGGACTATATAACCAACAGCTTAACTGAATGCTTTTTATTTCTGCTTGTAGCTCAAACTCCCCAGCAGCATTTAATATCTTTTCACATGTGTACATTTAATTTTGGTCATCTGTCTGAAGTCTGCCCATCTAGTGCCTGATACAAGGTTCACTCATCTGAGGTATGTGTGCAAAAAAAAAAACAAACTTAATTTTTGGCAAGTGTTGTGACACTTAGTTTACCTTTCTGTATCTGATTCATGTTCTCCTTTTTGCCCTAAGGAATCCTTAGGCAGTTTCAAAATGGAAAATACGAAGCTTTGTAAAGCTTTAATCCTGTCATTAAAGCACACTTCAGAGTCCTTGGTGACTAGCGTGGTATAAAAGGACTTAATGTCCACAGCATTAAGGTACAGAGATTGTTATGTCCAATGGACTTCTCAGTTGCCTTTCAAGAATGGATCCTGTATTTCCTAAGCCTTTAAGGCACACTGAAAATAAATCTTCTGACATTTACAAATGCTACAGTATATATGCTTTATCTTAATTATAAATAATGAAATATTTCTAGGACTCTAAAGGAAATATTTCTCATTTTAATGAATTTCAGCATATCTGGGAAGGTAAAATTCCATTAAATACATGAGTCTGTAAAGATGAACCAGGTTATACAATCTCTTTCTAGAACATGGGTGCACTCATAGGGTTTACGGTAACACTGTATTGGAGTCAAGCCTCACGGCCAAACACTCGCCTGTGCGCTGATGTTTGGAAATTGTGCTCTGACGGAGAAGACGCTGGAAAGGGGGTGTGGCAAATCGGGGTATGTAATGGTTGTAGTGATAACTACAAGCCGTGGCTCAAGCACCACATAAACTCAAAGCAAAACTGCCGGCATCGCCTTGCAGAACTGAAAAGCCAAAACCTAAGACGGGAGGCAAAGGGCTCATGCAGAGGCAAATATTAAATGGAATTACCCTTAGGAGAAAGACAAGGTAACAGGGTGAGGCTTGCCAGCAGGGACATCATTAGCCTGCACTACTTTATAACTATCCTTTCCTAATGTAGAAAGCTGAAGCAAGGGGTTAGCTTTCACTTTGTGTTCTTGTTGAAAACAAACTGTGGTTGTCTCCCTCTGGTAAAATGCCTGTTTAGCTAGGAGTAATCCCTTATGACAACTTCAACCTTTTCCTGTCCTGACCCAGGATAAGAGGCCAGCTAAGCGATATTGAGATGCTAATTCAAATACATGTTTTACATTTAAGCACACCTTGAAATAAAATGAACAGACAAACACAGCCATGGTTAGAAAAGTCACTGGTACTTAGTTCTTGGCTACCTGGGGAAATACAACTCCATATCCAGTCCTACCGGTATATATTAACTTGTCTTTTCTTTTTAAACTGTTTCCATTAGATGAAATAGAGTGTGTCAGGCCTTAAAGCTTCTAGATAATAGGACATGGCAGTTTGTCATTTAGGACAGGAATAACTACTGCTTCACAGTCAGAGTTCATTACTGTCAATTAAAGTAGGTCCCAGTTTTAGTTACTATGTATTTGTCTGACCACATGCTATGTCCTCTTTGCATTTGTGAAGGGTTGTATATATGCTATAGAAACACTTCAGATGATAGCACAGCATGCTCATTCCCTACAGGGGTTACTACCAGGTGTGAAAAGACATGAAAACTCTGACATGAAGTTTAGGATTGAGGGCCAAAACATTCATAGTTGTTAGTCTAAAGTTAAACTGAATCTTTTTTTTAATGTTTACTTAGTGAGATGACTAAAGTCATTGTTTTTCCAGATATTTAATAAATTAATGAAGGGTTAGGTTTAGAGCCTGTAGATGAACTTGGTCTACTCTTTTTCAAATAGGCTTCTGAATGTTCACTGGATTTTGAGATATCTGATGATTTCAGATAAGGGCCTCTACTGTGTTCCAGACATTTTGTTGTAAACGTACTGTCAATGGAATTGAAAATACCTAATCAACAACTGAAACCACAGAAGGCAAGTGTTAATTTATTTTTACCAACCAAATTCAAGAACACAATGTACCAGTCTAATACGCTTTGACATCCAGGCTCAGAACAGCAATCCACAAGTATGCCAACATTACGTTGTAAGGAACAAAACACACTTGTTGAGATCTGATGAGAAATTTTCTCATTAGTGTATTATATTGAAAGATAACTACCAACAGTCTTGTGCTCTGCGTAAGCTGTCAGAAGTTCTCCCGGCTTTGGGAACTGGAGGAATAATAATAATAATAATAATAATAATGTAACATTAGCAAGTTCACTTATTTATTCAGTCCTGGAATGAGGACATCAGCAGAGCAGCTTCCCTGCAATCTGTTGACATCACGGAAAACTAGACTCGAGTAAGAAAAATGAAGAGAGTATCCAGCCTAGTAAGCAAAGGAGGATAATGAAATTCAGGAGTCAGCCAAACTCAACATGAACTCCTACAGACAAGGGCAAATCGCTTGAGGGGGAGAAAGACAGAGGCTGCCCACAGTAGTTTTTGTCTGCAACCCACAAATGGCAATAGTGACCCATGTTTCAGAGATCCTCAGATGTACTGGGTGCTTATATTTGGGGCTGCAGAGTTCCCTACATACTTAAGTAATTGCAGAAATGGTCCTCTGGGTAAGTAGGTACCTACCTCCCACCTAAATCCCTGTTGTGATCCTGATTGGGAGGTTCAAAGACCAGGTTACTCATGGCATCTTAATCCACAGCAGCGTATCTGAATCTGGTGCAACACATAAAAGCTAACTCTGCTTTCCCTCCAGAACAAGAGCAGAGAAGACGACTACTGTCTGCCTTCTTCACAGTGACCTTGCTTGTTCGTAGTGCTGCGGACTGTGATGCGCCACTAAAGGGGCGTCTGGGATTCTTTCAGGTTCCGGGGTTAGTTGCACTGAACTCGAGAGGTCATCATTTGTCAAGTATAAGAATTTATTAGAGGTAAGCAGTTTTACACAGATGACAGATGCTGGACAACACTAAACAATTAACACCAGACAATCTACAAGTATAATAAAGGTAAAAGGTATAGTAATGACTGTTCTCGCATGCACAGTACAATGACTGCTCTCGCCCTTTCCTTGTCCTTATGGGCCACCCCTCCAGTATAGTTTTCTCCGGATTGTTCTCACCAGGCTCAAGCTGTGCCAAGATAATTCAGGTTCTGCCTGGCAGTTGGCATCAGGGGCATCCCCGCTGATGAGTGGGTTGTCAGGTTCACAGGCCAGCTGATGGTGAGTCTGAGTCCACACCAGAGGTATGTGGCTTACTTGCTTTTATCCTTCGCGGGCTTAGTTCATTATTCAATCAAGCAGTGCCAGACCACGGTTACACAACAGAACCAGTGGCCTCAGCCGATAACAATATGGTCAACAATATGGTCAACAGGGCGGTCAACAGATAACAGTATGCATGGTCAACAGATAACCCAGTGCAAAGTTCCACAGGACCTAGATGCTTATGGTGTGAGTCTGCGGTGTCACTTCTCCTTTGCTGATGAGGTTTGCTCAGCACTCCAGGGGTCATTGGAAGGCTACAGCAACCCCACAGTGTGGTGACTCTGGCCGTGGTGCACCCAGGGTTCCTAAACTCTTGGGGAGCACCCCAGAGCAAACCCCTCTTCCATGGGCTGCACCATCCTGAGTCCCATGCTTACCTGTGTGGCTGCTATCACAGACCCACCAAGAAAGTTGGAATGCCAGGCTTTCTCACTGCGGTGGGGATTTGAACCTGTTTTCTTTTATTTTTCAGGAGCCTGCCCAGATCACAGGGTTATGAAGAGGCTTCCCAGGACAACTTTCCCTTTAAAACTGGGCCATGGTGCAATCTCAAGCACAAGAACCACTTGCAAAGAGGAGAGAAAAATGAATGAGCTGACTCTAGTCAGTCTAGTTTGAGGGAATACTTGGCTTTATGGTCCTTCTTGCAATAGTTATTTTTGTGTGTCTCAGTCACTTATTTTTTATATAATGCTGATTGCATGTAAAATGCATGAGCTAAGATGCTGGCAGTGACTAGGATCCACGCGTTCTCTCTCCAGTGAGGCTTGTTCTGGCTTCTTATTGAGCTTTAGATTCTGCTGAGATTAGATAGGGATTAATTAACCCATATTAATCTTACTTGGTTTGTCTCTGGCCAAATTGACATGAAAGGAAGTCACAACTTTCTATAGAAACCATGTGGTAGACCGAGCATTATTTATTGCAAAAACAGACAAAGCATTTTCGCTAAGCAAACCTTGGCAGCAGCTGTCATCCCTCTCAAACATTCCACCTATTTGGCTGAACAAGATGATGAACAGATGTAAAACCTACCAGTCTGATGAAAGCTTTAAAAAATAAAGCCTATATTAATAATTTCATTTTATAATCCAAACCATTTCACATACGTATTTGTATATATTGCACAGTACACATGGAATAGTTCTGCTTTTGGTTGCCATTTGCATTTTTCCTGTATTTCAAACATCATTTAGGTCTCAATGAGCTTACAAAACTTTTGGGGCTTTGCTAGTATCTTTCCAAAATGGTGTCCATTAATAAAAGTCTTATTGAAACCTTCCTCACTGCCCAAATTAACATATCACATGACATGACTGCATTTTAACCAACTAACACATTTTTGCTCTCTTGTTGAAAGTAATTCCTACTTCTGTTACACCTATCTAGACCTTCCAGAAGCCAAATTACTTCCTGACTACACTTCTACAGTTAACACAATCTTTGCACTCTCTATATTGCTTTCCTTCTGATTTCTTTCCAGCATTTCTTATTTTCTAGCTACAAGCAGTTTTTGTGGGCCATCCCTTAGAGGGGCTTACTTCTTTCCAGTCACTGAACATTGGCCTTTGGCAGTACCTGACTCTTCCCATTGACTGTACAGAGCAGCCTCTGGCTCTCTTAAATCATCCTCTGAATTCAACCACCTAATTTTTCGGCATGGCAATGCCTAAATTGGAAGCACTTAAGCTTCGGAGAGTCTGCTTGTCCTTAATATCTATCTGTAAGATGGAGATGGGTAGTTTTAAGGGATGTTAAAATGATTAATATTTATAAAATGCTTTCAGATATGTAAGAAAATTTACAAAGAGCTGTGCTATATACTGAGAGAATTTTGTGGCAAATTATTTACCATTAAAATGCGTGTTGATTATATTGAACAATCTAGTAGTGGGAAGCAGTCTCTGAGACTGAGAGGGCCATTAATGCAATTTATGTTTACCACCTTGAATAAAAGTTGCATATTTCTACTATTTACTTCAGACAATCAGCAACGGGGGAAAAAATCTGAAGATGAAGTGTTTACTACTAGAGTGAAACACTCTGACAAGAAATTTGCATTTAGAAGCTAAGTTAGTATGCTTTTTCATGGTTTATACGTGGCTGAAGCAAGTAAGCAGAAGCCATTTAGTCCTGGGTAATGCACATATATCTCTGTGATTCTAGTGTCATTTTTTGCTTTGTAACTATGCAGAAGTTTTAGTTATGTGGGAAGTTATGAGAAAAAGCAGCTGTCTGGCACACATGATGGCTTGTCTTAAAGTGGATGAATCAAAGTAAAACTTTCAGTGTTTGACATACAGATGTATTAAGGCTGCTGCTATCCAGAGGTCAAAAAGATATTTATAGATTAACTGGTGTTAAAGGAAATATTAACTATTTACAAACTGAGGATACATTCAGGAAAAAAMCCCACACTTCTGTAGCTTATTTCTGAGGC
Source organism: Apteryx rowi (assembly GCF_003343035.1). Taxonomy (NCBI): domain Eukaryota; kingdom Metazoa; phylum Chordata; class Aves; order Apterygiformes; family Apterygidae; genus Apteryx; species Apteryx rowi. The sequence continues at coordinate 3,185,045 of NW_020449307.1, read as the reverse complement.
ATTATTTTATCCTTTGTTTAATGAAAAGACATAAGTTTACTTTTCCCTCTTTTGTTATTTTCAATAGAAAGGCAAAAATATGCACTTACCCAGGATGCTAGCTAGTATGTGAGGGAGAAATCCTTTCACACTGGCTCTTCAAATGTGGTATTTAAAAGCTACCATGTGCTACATTAACATCCCTCCACCCATCCGAAAGATGTACCTAGGTTTTTTTTGTTTTGTTTCCTGCTAATTATGGAGAAAACTATAGTAACTTGAATGCCATTTTACAAGAATTCTTGAGAGATGGTGCCTTTTAAATACTTTTTTTATAAATAAAGTTTAATAAAATGCTGCAATCCTTTATAGGTCCTTACTAGAGGAGTATGAACTTACAGAATATCTCTGAGTAAGGAGACAGCTGGATAATGCCTTGTTTGACTAGTCTGACTAGTAAAATCAAGAAAAAGATCCTCTATTTGAATTAGCYGTATTGTGCACATTTTATATATGATTTATTTCATCAGTAGCCTAATCACAGGTAGATAGGAGTAAATTTGTTAAACTGAAAGGCGTTACAGCATATCTGCATACCAGTCTCTGGTGGCCTGCAAGAAAGAAACGGTTCCAGAGCCACGGGTGGTCCCTGGGAATACATAGAAACCAGCCCAGCAGGATTCAGCTCCTGGACTTCTCCAGAAGAAATGCCCAGAATATTATAGTCATCCCAAACAGCACTAAGGCATCATATTCCAAAAGAAACACCTCAGCAGGAAAGTGACTGGTTTTTGATCTGGGTTTTTTTGAAGCCAGAAAGTGTATAAATACTTATGCATTGAACTTTTAGATCGTGAAAGACCTGAAGGTACAGAAAATTGTTGTGGACTTCCTGCACTTCACCAAACAGTCCTACCTAGTTTTCAAGTTCAAAGGCAGCTACTCCAGTTTTGCCCAAGGTGCTCAAGAGGCACAGGAGTATCATGTTCTTACGGCTGCTGTATTTATATACTTCAGGAAGAACCGCATGATGGCAGAAGAGAACAGACATTTACAGATGAAACGTGACAGCCCAACTTAAGACACACAGCAAGTTAACTTCTGATATTTTTGTAAAGTACTTTCTATATTTATCTGCTTAAAAATACATTCTTCTAGAAGTATTTATATACAGGTATGTATCATAAATGTGTATGTACACAGTGTATTTTTATATAGAGTATGTATTTTTTAATACATATTTCTGATAAGCATGGGGGTAAGGAATTTGGTTCTAGTTTCGGATTGGCCTTGCTTGTTAGGAATCAGAGAATAGCAGTGATATAAAAAATTGACTTAAATTCCCATTTCACTTCCATTAATGTAAATGTTACACAGGTAAAAAGCCATGAATAAGTGAGACTACAATCAGACTCTGAGAGGGGGAAAAGCACATGATTTTAAGGGCTTCCAAGGTCAGTGAAACTCCATTTTTACTAATTTTTAACATGTTGTACTGAATAATTGGAAGAAGCAACAAGTTAACAATCGCATCAAGCAAGAGAACAAACTGAACTTAATTGTTACCAATCTGCAATGTTGTACTGAACACGTTATGCATACCAATGTTTAAAAACTCCCAGCCTCACTAATTCAAAGTGATCTCAGACATGCAATGTATTTTTATAGGCAGCCCTGGAAAAATGATTTTTCTTGGTTGTATGTCTGGAAAGTGTCAACTACACTGTAGGCACTAAACCAGCTAACAATAGCAATCCCAGAAAAAAAAAAAAAGAAATGGGAGCAAAATTAACAAATGAATTATATGTGGAAAGTTAACTAATATTGTGAATTGAGCAGAAGGCTAAGAATGACTTCCCCCGAGATGCTAATCCCAGCTCTGCCTACTGATTCATTGTATAGTCCTAAATAAATCTAACCTTTCTGTTTCTCAGTGTAATGAGGATCAATTAGTGAGTGGTTGCACAATGCCTGGAAAAAAAATTAAATGCTAAGCATTGTTATGATGAGTTTGAGGCTCCTTGATGTGACATGGATGCACAGGTAGACGGCCTTTTCAATTCAAACTTGTAGAAAATGATGTAGAAATGATACTTTCACAGTGGTTGATTTCTGACTGCAATTGAACATCTAAACTAAGGAAAAAAATTAATTGTAATTCCTGCTCATCTTAGTTTAATCACAGTATTGCAGTAAATTATGTAGGTCTTTTTCACCCTCTTCACTTCCCCCCACACATACTTGTGCATGGTATCTGATTGAGGCTCAGGACCAACATGATATCTATCTCAGAATGATGCATAGAAACTGTGGTCTGTGTAAGTGGCTAGAAGCAGAAATCTGTGCAAACAGGCACAGGTTAGTCACCTTCTGCTTTGTGGGGCATGCTACTATTTCAGAGTGCGTTACTGCGAGGCAGCGGCCCTAGAAATAGAAATGGAAAGAACTCATTCATGTATTTTAGACACTGTAGTGTCTGCAGTGCAGAGTAACTAATAATGGTTGGATCACCACAAATACTGCTTAATTATGCAGGGGAATGAGGGTGAATATGGTGTGAATATCAGCAAACTGATGCTAAGCTGTATTTTCTGCAGTGCTTGTTGAAAGTAAGAGTAGCATGATATGGCTGTTCCCACCCTTTGGGATCCAGTCCCAAAGACTCTAGCCTGGAAGATGCATCAAGACACAGTGTGTTGTGGATCAGCCCCATGCCTCTCCTTGCCCCCTTCTTTCCATGGGTAGAAAAACAGAACTCATGGCAGGCTCCAGTAATATCCACACCAGGAGATCCCTACCCTGAACCTAGTGACAGCCTGTAGTATTCAGCGCAATTCACCAACCAGTTTGTTTTTCCCAAAGTGTAAGTTCAACTGTTCATGAAAAGCATGGCCAAAACATGGTTTGAACCAGCTGTGTCAGAGACTAGCTGACTTAGGCAAGAGATGCATTTCTTTCTCTCTCTTTCACATGTTTGTACACTCATCCATCACTACCTTATAAACTCCTCAGAGGAGGAATATTAAGGAGCAAATCTGTGCGCTTTCATATGGGGAATTCAAGCGTTACAACCTAATGTGAGGATTTGGCCACATATATAGATTGAGGGAGATGAGGACAAGCTGTGGTACAGGACTGTGCTGGAGCTCTGAGCCCGTCCTCCCCGCAGTGTCTGGCGCGTGGCTGCTGGTGAGCCAGCCCTCGAATCATCCTGGATGCGGTATGGCACTCATACATTCAAAGGTGGCTGTTTACAAGCAGAGCAGGGAACAGCACATGGACAAGGAAAAAGGACAAAAAGGAAGACTGGGTGTAGCAATTGTTGGCCTGAAAATTAGAAATTCAGAAATAAATCTGTCTTATCCTCAACAGTCAATGAGATCAGTACATCCAGCAATATGCAACATGAGGGCTTGTTCTGAAGCCTCTGTGTGTCTTGTCAAATTGGGGCTAATGGCAAAGGTTAGCTAGAAAGGATTTATTTTTTCTTTAATGTGTACAAGCTCCTCTGTGTCAGACTCTCCTCCCCAACGAATCTACTGTGTTATGATGGGACTCCTAAAGATATCATGTCTAACCTGGAGCTGCCTTCATGAGAAATTCTAGGGTCAGATTAATGAGCATAACCTTCTGCAAATGACCTTACCAAAGCCTGCACAACTATTTTTTGTGAATAAATCATTCATCTTTGTTATTTAGGAGCTCACAGTTTGGCATCTACCTATTTTATGTTGGTACAGTATTACTAGTGCTGCGGCTTTGATTTCCATGTAGGCTTTAAGGCAGACTGAAGGGGGAAAAAGAAATCTGATTTCTAGAAATGCCTGAGATCAATTACCATGCTGCCTCTGGCTAAATTAATCTCTCACAAACTCACTGGAGCTCCTAACTACAGTACTGGTATAAACACTCTTTCTTCATTTTAAAAAAATCCATAATAGATACTAATTTTCAAACTTTAATCTGCCACTGGAGAATGAAGTGATTACTTAAACCCTGGCTTCATTAAAACTTAATATTGCGGTTCCAACTGTCTGAACACTGCTACCTCTTCCCTGGCTAAGGAGAATTTTCCTTAGTGGAATTAAGAGCAAGAGTAATTTTGTAATCCAGTTGTTTAAGACATTCTGGAAAGGATTATCCAATTGGATTTTTATTTTTCAGGAATCTGACTCCCAGGGCAAAGCTAACCACCAGAGTGGGGAAACCCACCTCTTTTTGTCGCATAATACCTGCCCTTTCAACAGGCAAACAGCAGCTACTCATGGCAACGCTGGCAAAAGCAATACAGCCTCTCCTTTTGGCAGCTGGATCCTTTTTTATGGAAGTCAGTCAGCAACAGATTGAATTGCTGTAAGTTTATGCAGCAAGAGACGTTCTGTGCCTAAGTAACTTCAGCATCACTGCGCATCTTGGTGACAAAGATGGTGGCTTTGTAATCTGAGAGCTCTTACTAGGTTAGAATTTGTATATATAGTCTTAACAAGTTTATGAAATAAGGGAAACCTGGGTGCTGGAAGGCTACTTTCATTCACTGAGGAAACATGGAAAACAGTTTTATTTAGTAAGCACAATCATATCCATATACAACTAGGAAGTTACTGGAAACCTTTTCAAATAATTTTATTAATTTCAGCATTAAACACATGATATAAGTTCTCAGTTGCACAGACCCCAGCTAAAAAGCCTTAATTAATTGTTAAGGTAGCTCAATTTTTTAAGTCAGAAGACGACTAAGCAGGAAAGAGAATAGTATTTGGATTCTAAGTCTGAATTTACACCTGTGTCAGAAAGTACACAGCAAGACTCAGCAGAAGACTGAATTTACCTCTGTGCTAGAAAATATACAGCAAGACTAGGTAGAGAACATAAATTAATTTATCCCTAAAAAAATATGATGAGATTTTAGAACACATTTCTTGGTTCTTTATTTCTTTTTTAAAAAAATATCCATGCTTCTTTTGATGTCCATTGGTTCAAAAATGTACTTAATTAAAAGTGACATTCTGAATTCATTGGTGGATCATATGAATGTATTGTGCACACAGAGGAAAATTATGGAAAGAAATGAGGTTAGAAAGGGTTTTCTGAAATTTGATGGCAGCAATTACACTAAAATTGGCCAGCAGCATCTTTGCTGCTAACAGGGTAGTTGCTGCTTTTTTTATGGCACAAGATTAAAAAAAAGCATTCACCATCACCGACCAAAACCTTAATTTTGGCAGCTTTTGTAAAGATGCCCTGTCAGAGCTTGTCAGTAACAGGGCAAGATATGCTCAGGCACAAGCCAACAAGACAAAGAAGTGGAAAATGCAAGGTCAAAAGCTTAGGTTTAGTCCTGACATCTAGAGAACCATATGGCCGTATGCGTGGTCTTATTGCAGTTATGTCCAAACACAATTTATCTGCCTGTTAAAAGCCAATACTGTTTTTTGGGAACAGATATTCAGATTAAGTTGTGCCTTCTATCTTTCCAATGAATTATTATTTAACAGATTTAGCTGGTTTTCAATGTTTCTGTGCATTTATTGTCTTATGTTAGTAAAAATGCTACAGTCTCCAAATTTAATTTGATTTTATAGCCTTTTTGCCTTCCAAGTAATGCTACTATTTTTTTCTTCCATTTTAATAAAGCAAAATTTGGTTTAGAGGAATCTATTTTTCTTTCAAAAACGATAACAAGTTTAATATAAATATTCTGTGAAGCTTTCTTAATTTCCATCTACAAAGATCTTGAACAACAACTCACAGTCTTGCTGGTGGAGCCCTGCTGTAATAAGAAAGCCAAATGTTCAGAGTATTTTTTCTGGTACATACTTCTGTATTTGTGCTCAATTTAGAAGATTGAAGTGTTTCTCTAGGTTTTTAGCCTTCTTCTTTCCTTTGGACTGGGCCTTTGAAAACATCCAGAAGTCTGCATTTTCAAACCATCTTTGAAATATAATCAAATTCATCTTTCCAAGTCATCAGCCTGGGAATCCAGAGTGGGGGAAAAATAACTTAAGTCCTTGAGAACTGCAGATTCTTGAAACATGGGTCTGCAAGCTCATGTAGGTAATGGCCCCTGGTTATTTTTAATCCTTCTCTTGGGAAGATGACAATAAAATTGCCACTCTAGGAGAGGTGGTGGCTGGCCGAGCCCTTGCCAGCGCAGACATCCCAGCTGGTGAGTCGGCAGCAAGGCGAGAATTTGGTTCCGTCCTGTCGCTGCAGCTCTTCTTCTCCCTTTCCCCCGTACAAGGGCAGAGGGGAGAGTCCCACTTGTAAAGGAGATCAAGAGGCTGTTCGGAGAAGTGTGCTAGCAAGTGTGTTTTATACCCAATGAAATGCCTGTGTTGATGCATAAATCTGTGACACAGTTTGACCTTTAGTGAATTTTAGCTGATTGTGGGCCAAATTCTACTCTTGGTTGCAATTAAGTATTCAGTAAACCTTGCTCATGAGGCTAGTGGAGTTGCGCCACATTCACATTGGGAGGCCAGAGATTGGACCTGTAATTATTATAGGATTTAGCTTTTGCCATTTGAACTGTAGTTTATGTGCTACTGTAGCATGCAGCACAGATGGATACTGGTAAAATAGTACTGTTTGCAAAGGTGTTGTGACAAGAATAATTGACTGAAATGCAGAAGTTTACTGTTAGGCTGTGAGTTTGCAGAATTTTTTAGCATTACTTTGTGTTACTTTTGCTTGAATAAGCAGTTGTGCATGATGGATTTTGACAGAACCAGGGAGGATATTCTGAAAGGCAAAAATTATTTACATTTCACAGCTGACTGACTAATGGTCTGTCCCTGCATGCTGAATTCAGCACTGTGGATTCTGTCTCCAGTGCTTCTGTTCTAGCTGGGAAGCACAACAGAACAGTGCGACTTTTCAGCCCAAGTGATTCAGGCAGGGAGCACCTTGCCAAGATTTTCGGTGGGAAATCCATGCCATCTCAGCAAGCCATTTTGCAGAAATTTAGTCAGTACCATGCTCTGTTCTGTTTCTGCTATGTTTGCTAGGGAATCATGCATACTGTGAAAAGGCAGATGTCAAGAATGTCACTTTTGAAGACAATGTGGCTACAATCTTAAGATTATAAAGAGATGGGGTGGCATTTTTATTGCTGTTATTAAGGTATAGTACACTGGTATTTTCATATAATAATAATACTTGAGTAAGCTGGAAACTTCAATATCAAGGTCAGTGAAATTGTATAAATCTGAGTGCCTGGCACTGCTGGTTCCCAAGAAGACTGCTGAGAAGATTGCTGATAGCTAAATAGCTGTCCAGGTGGCCACCAGTTTCTTTGCAAAGTAGCTATTCTGGGCTTGGCTACTTAGTCCACAGCTATATATGCTGGATGCCTTATGTGACTTTCTGATGCTTTTTCAGGGAAATAGCTTAGAGAAGAAGAATCTGCTGGGTAGAGCATTGTATCTGCACAAGATGTGTTTAATCAACATAGCGACATAAAACAATTGGCTTCTTTTAATCGTTTCATATCAAATATATTGACATTTCAGCTTGAAAATTAATCCTTTAAAAGCAACCACTGTGAAACACAATAAAATCAAGCTATGACTTTTTCTCACTTTTACCACCTCAGCAGTACGCTAAAATATATCTGGCAGTGTTACTCATGGAACAGAATCAAGTCCAGGCTGCTGTCATGGAACTGTATTGAGATAGTAAGAGAGAACTACTTTTACATAGCCTCTAATAGCCAATATTAGCTACCTAATTGTCTGATCTATTTTTTAAATACATTAGGCATAGCTACCTAAGAAAGAAAACAGCTGACACTCCTCCCATACATTCATTACAGTATGCTATTTATATGCCTTTATTCATAGGAACCTGAGATCACATTGTTTGTATATGATTTAAACGGGAAGAAATGCCTAAATGTAACCCTTGGAGTCAGTCCAAACTGACCCCATTCTGTGGGGTAAGAGAATCATTTTGTGATCTGGATTTATGTGATGTGTGATTACAGCCAGAAAATAGAGAGTAGTCTGGCCACAGCTTTTCAAAAGCAGTGAGTAGCCTGAGGTTCTTTGGGTTCAGAGTGCCTGAGCACAACTTTGAGTTGCTTTAACGGGACCTGTCCTTCAAAGCTTGCATTTGGTTGTCCTCAGTAATGCAAGGGGGCCCAGCTCATCGCTTCTGAAATTCAGACCACTCCTCAACATTGTTCAGACTGCCTAAAGGGTGGAAGAACTTGGGCCCTGTTTCCAAGAATCAAGCTGACTTAAAGACGAAACTTTGGCTTCTAAGGCACACAGTGGTTTTGAAAAATGTCAGCCCCTGCTGTCTGTGTGGAGGTGGAACAACTAAGGCACATCACTGCAGATTGGCATGTATCTCGCTACACCGTCAGGAGCTTGAGTCTCAGCCAGACTGAACTGACTTGTGCTAAACGCTACCCCCGAAACAACCACTGTAAGTAGCTCTTAGCAGAGAAGCAGAGGTCCTTGCACATGGCCATTGCTAGCTGCATCTTTGCCTCGTGCTCTGCTGGCTGTTGGGATTTTGCACTAACGAAGCGTTTAGGTGACGCTCTGACCTTTTAATGACTCTCTGTACAGTACAGCGTTGTCTTCATCCTTCTCATTTGTTTCAGCCTGTCAGACCCACACAAGGGGAAGCTGGAAGAGGCAAAGCTTTCAAGAATTGGGTCTAATGCACTTGGTTTCTGCTTCTGGAAAGTAAATATTTGTATAATAACCTACATAACCCCTAAAGCAGTTGTGAAATTGTGAAATGATCTAGCAATCAGATATAGCAAACAGATCCAGGATGTTGGAAAATAACCAGCAAGATCATGTTTACTCTGACTTTCAGAATACTACAAACTGGAATTATGGACAAAACATCTGTCCAAGACAATACCGCCAACAGTTGCATCGGAAAATACGTAGCTGCAGAATATATAGCTGTACCTGTTGTGTTGCTCGTCAGAAAAGGCTCTCCATGTGACACAGTGACTAGAGGGTTGCCGGGGAGCTGCTGCTCTCCCTCCTGTGAGCGGCGCCTTCCTGTTGCCAGTCTTTTGCTCCTGTGTTTACCCTAGTTCAGCTCACCTTAGTTTGCAGAGTCTGGTCTTTTCTCAGCCTCGACCTTGCCCTTGGACGGCTCCCACTGGTCTCTGACTTCCAACTACCTTCTCCATGCTATTTATAGCACACCAGCTGGGGAATGTTAATGTACGTATCTGTTGTATTTATATTTTGAAGAGTGAGTCTGTTTTTTATACATTCACGTTACTTTGATAAGTCCTCTGGCATCATTTAGACTTTTCTAGTCAGGCTCCCTTTGTGCTGCATTTATCATATTGCCTACTCCAATTTTGTTTTGCTTTTTCCCTGCCATCACCGATTCACTCTGTCCTCCAGCTTTCCATTCAGCTGTCTCCTTTGTTTGGAAAAACCTAACCCAGGGTATATTCTTTCTTTCTTAAAAGGGTCATTTGTTAGTAGGAAATATGCATACAGACCACTTGGAAAGTAGACCTCAAAACTGTCTGAGTATGCTCATCTGATTTCTTTCGACCTCCCGAGGTACAGGATGTCTTTCTTGTAGATGCCAGTATCCTGTTTCAACACCTCGATTATTGTGCACTTCACTCATCCCCAACTCGTTTCCAACAGAGCTGTTCTGCTTTGTTTTATGTGTCTGCATTTCTTGACCTTTCAGCTGCCCTTTCAGATATAACCTTTCAGTTATATCTTCCTTTATTTTTTTATTTTTCCAGTTGCATAATCTCTTCTAATTTGCACATTTGGATCCAGATTGTGAATACTGTATGTGTATAGATAGGGAAACACTCAAAGTAGTAAATGATCTGCAAAGAGAGTGACAGACTTACACTTGGGCTCAGTTCAAATATACAGAGGTATACAGAAGTCCTGCATTTTTACTTTGATTTTCTTTTTTGCCTAGAAGTCAAAAGAAGGAAAATAATACTATATATGCATATGGTGTTGATAACTGTACAACTTTATTATCTCAAATGTTACTGTGGATTTATAAAAGAGTATATGCTTCCACTGTGTCACGAGGAAGTATAATAGACTCCGTATTTAGTTCTCATTTTGTATAGCCCATGTATTGTGCATAACACCTCTCTTCATAGATAGATACATTCTGAAAGTGTTTAAGAGTTTGACTAGAGGATTCACTTGTACCATGCACAGCCAGTATCCTGTTTGCCCTGAAAAAAACTCAGTGATGCATTTGTCTGTATTTGGAAAGTCAAAGAGAATAATATTAAACCACTGTGACTGGCCTCACTTCCGCAGCCAAAACTCCTTGATACTAAAAATAAGTGTTTTTCTTCATTCAGCTTACAATTAATTCATGAAACTCTCAGTTGTCGTTCTTATACTGACCCAAGGAATCTGCTACCAACAATTGCAGCCACTGAAATGAAGGTTACACACAGGACACCTGCTCTGATCTCCTATGGAGACTTCCAAACTCTACAAAAATCCAAATCACAAGATTTATCATTTCAGATGCTCATGAATGACACTGGTCACTGCAAATTCCCCTACTGTCCATTTAGTAGGTTTTAAGTCCATTAAGTAGGTTTACTGTTCAGCGGAAGCATTTGCATAATGAAGAAATTAGACTGATGAATACTTGAAGCTCTATATTTTATGCACAGCCTCACAGACTGCTGTATCATGCCTCACTTGGATCTGTAGAAACTAAATATCACACAGTGTGGGTATTCCATTTATGCCTCATAAATACGGCAGCATTTGACACAAATAACTTTGTACATAAACAATCAGGATGTCTGCCTAAGCCAAACCTAGCTCAGTCAGTTGGAATGCTAAGGCTAAATTTTTGGCAACTTGCTGGTTGGATGTAATGCCGCATCTATTGCTTCAGGCTGAAAAAAGCATAAACAATACAGAATCCACTGCGAATGAGAAAGGACAAGATCTTCTTTAAAAGGTTCCTAATAGTATAATGCAGCATTTGTGGCATTCTTCCTTCTGAAATTTCAAAATAGCATATTAAAATTCTGCTTTGCCTGTTTAATCTTATATTCTTTGAAATATTAAAAGAACACTAATAGGCTGTAGACAGAAGGGCTATGGACTATGTCTACATCAGCGAGCAGGGCAGATCTATTGCAGCAGATATGTAGAGTGAAACATTTGGTGTTATTGTCCATACCATATGCACTTCCGTGGGTTTTACTGTGGACAAGCTGTAGCCTGGCCCTGTGGACTGAACGGCTCCTTGTATTTGGAGCCCACTAGGGGTACATGTGGCATGCACCTCCTGGTTTCATCCAAAGGAAGCCCTTTGTGCTCTCTGAGACCACCCCATGATGTGAACCAAAACATGGGAAATGAGAACAAAGCACCCTCCTGCTCCACACTAAAACACTAATGTAGACATGGTCTTCAATTAAGTCACAGAAATTCACTGACCCTTTTTACAAAAAATAAAAGAGTAGCTCTTTAAGAAGTGCTATACCTTAGGGGCAGCACTGCTAATGCATTGAGTTGCCTAAATGGAAGAGAAGGTTTCAAAAACTAAATAAAGGAAAAGCAAGCAAATAGTTTGGCTAAAAGGTGAATCAAATATAAAACAGCAAGGAGTGGGCCAAAGCAAAAACCTTAGAAATTAGACTAGACTGAGTTTAAAACTTAGATCCAGATCTTAGACACCTTACACTTACCTCCTCCTCTTGACTTACATTACCACTCTGCTTCCACAGCCTCTTAGAGCCTCATCACACTGCTCTGTTCATAGCTTCCCAGCAGCAATATCTGCATTTTCCCTGAGGTGGATTTGGAGCTGTTTCAGAAGCTGGGTAAGAGAAGGCGGTACTTTTTCCTATCTTTTCCTTGCTATTCTTTACTGACAGCAAATTGCATATTCTCTTCCAGGCCTCACTTACCTAAGTACAGCAGGAACACCCTACTTGGCGGGACCATCTCACCCCATGCCAGGTCTCTATCAGTGGTCACAATAGATCCTTTTTTTGATGCAAGTGGGCCTGATCATGATCTGCAGCCCTCATACCCACCCACATTCACAGTTGTTGGATGAGTGGGTGTTAAAGGATACATCCCAACCTATTCCTTTCAAAATCTGTTTATGTATCTGCTGTCAATGAATTTGTCTAACACTTTTTGAACCTGTTTGCTCTTTGAATTTTCTTGCTTCCAGTTCCTGTCCCTTGTTTGTTTGGTTTGTTTTTCAATGCAATTTGGACTATTTTCTCTCGTAACATAACATCTTGCTATTCATAGCTTGACTAGAAGCCCTTACTTCTATGAATTTAAAATACCATTTTGTGGAAGCCTTAAAATTTGCATGTTTTGTTCTAGCCCATCCCATTCAACAGAATAAGTTTTAAATACTTACTTTCCTTAAACAGGAGGAATGTTTTCTGAAGGGTTTCCCTAGGAACAGCTATGAAAAATATTAATAAATCCTCTTCAAAGTTCATGAAATATATATAGTACTGGCAGCAGTAATCTCTGTGCCATCAGTCTTCCAAGCCCAGAAGAACAACAGGCTTGCACATTGATTATATCTGTATTAATAAATTGAATGGGGCCATGGCCTTGGCAGCAGGTGGCACATACTGTCCCGTACTGGTCCATGCTACTTATTGGCATCAGTCCCCAGTCTTTGCTGTCTGCTGAACTATGTCTACACTTTGTCTAGGAGAGTGCTGGGCCAGAAACATGTTAAGAATTTAATGGTGTGAATGATACTGACCGAGTGCCCGAGGCTACGTCCTGGCCTTGTTAGCTATGTTTCTGCTACTAAATTAAATAGGGCCAGGGGACTGTGCCCTAGCGCTGACATGCAACTGTCCTGACTGTTAAACTGTTAACATTGTGCCTGGCATGACTGCAGCTTGCTTCCACTTGGCTTCTGCCACGAGAAGGCAGGAGGCACCGCTGTCCAGGGCACCTGACTGGTAAGGGGTTTGGGTACAGCTTGCCATTCTGGTCGGTAGGAGAGGACAGTCCTAAGGATCCCAGCCATGTAGGTCCACTGGCCTCATAGCTAGGCAGTGGTCCATGGCATTTACTACTATAGATGTACTGGTTAGTTTACTAGTATAGACATAGCCTCAATGAGCTACCCTATTTAACACTTACTGAAGGCTGCCGTGGGATAGCAGGAAATCCATGCAAATGGAAATTCTGCAAAATCAGAAAGTATCTTCAGACTGTCCCACACAGAGCAGCCCCAGTCCAGGCATGGAGACCTGATGCAAGCAGAGGAACACAGCTGGGCTGAAGTGAGAGTGGGAACAAGGAGGGAGCTCCTTAAACTGGCAGTGCTATTACATGAAATTACTGTCCAAGAACAGCCCACAATTATTGGCTGCAAGTGTTTATGGCTTCCAGAGAACTATGTTTAACAGCCAACAGTTACTACACTAGCAGGGGAGATGTGGTGGGAGGAGGAGAACATATGTTCACACCTGCAGCCAGCAGTGATTATCTGTTCTCTCCCCTTCTTCCTACAGGGGCTGAGCTGCTGCAAGATTTTGTTAGCAGCCCAGAATCTTCTTTTGATTTTCTTGTAGTTGCCAAAGTGGTTGTACCTCAGGGCCTGAAAAACGCTGCTCTGCACCACTGAATATTTATTTAGATAAAGCAGAACAACCCCTCCTTCCCCTGTTTATTCGCCTCTCTGTCTCAGTTCAGAAGGAAAAGGAGACCTGGCTAGATTCAGGAAAATAAAATGTGACTGAAATTAGTGCTCCAGTTTGCTGGGAAAACTAAATATATTTCCAGACTGCATTTAGTATATTATTTATTTCTCTACAAATCTAACTTTGGTGAACTCTCAAGTTCCATCATCTTTAAAGTGTGTAGCTCAGTTCCCCAGAGATGATAGAAAATGGGCAGAAAATTAGATGTGTTTGAAAAACTGATAGAGTGTGTGTACTTCTTAAAGAGTACAAAAAGTGCCTCTTACTCACTGCTTCAGAAAGAAAAAATGTCCTTCTTTTTAATCATGTCATATTCCTGACTTGCTGGAAGCTTCTTGGAAAGCAAGAGGGCAACATTTCCAGTTCTATTTGTTCATACAAGTTATCATTATGCAGCATTTTGGCAGTTAATTTTACAACACATTTCTTTACTATTTTTCTCTTCATGCTGTCTTCTCTATTATTCTTTCTTCAGTTGCTTTACTTTTTCCTCATGCTTCAAAATCTGGACATATCATTCTTAGCTTGAATGTATTTTGAGTGTATTTATTCAGGTTCTCCTTACTAGAAGTGTGACTGTTACTTAAATCTGATTTCTTCTGACAAGCTAAAGTAGTCTCTCTAAACATCTTGACTGCTATGCACTAAAATAATTGTTTGCATTAAAATAATTTTTCTCTACTTTATGCCTTAATTTATGTTTCAGATCTAACAATAGCGCTTTTTTTTTTCCTCATTATAAGGCTTCTGCACTTTCAATCCAACTGAATTCTGATGACTAAAATACAGCTTTAAATCTAAACTTTAGCCAATATTTAACCCAGATAGTGCCTTTTCCACACTCCATTTTCTCCTTTCATTTAGTTCAGCATAGGCCCCATAATTGACTCGTCACATTTATTACTCCTGTCTTGTGCCATATCTGAGCAGAGATGATAGCTCCTCCCAAACAGTACAGTTGTATTTTACAGGGGAACATGTTCTAGCCTGTCCAAACCAAATTTTTATCTTCCTTTTACCTCTGCTTGAAGCTTGAATTTGACTCATGGATGTCTAGAGCCAACAACTGGTGCTATCAAGGTGAGGTGTAGCTACACTACAGGATTACTTTACAATCTTAATTCTTCCTCTGTGGTGAAAAAAAACCAATAGAGCTGGAGTATCTTATCTGTTTGGTTGGTTGTTTTTCCCCCAGCAGGTCCTAGTGGTTGATCTCTTGGGCTGATGGACTGAGTTACTGGTGCTTCAGCTCTGGTTTTGGGACTGATTCACTGAGTCAAATGTTCTTGACAAACTCTTTGGGGGAAGTGTCAGGACAATTTACAATCTATTGCTACAGACAGTAGAAACAGCTGCTTCCCATCCTCATCCTTTCATTTACCGTTACAGACAATTTTGGCTAAAGTGGAAGAAATGTAGATTGCCGATTAACATGCGTTACTTTATTTAGCATCTGCATTTTACTCCTCTTTCATTTGTTTCTAAACTAATCTCTATCTGCTGAGCCAAGAACAAATGACAAAAAGTACAAAATCTGGCAAGGCAGCAAAGACCAGCAAATGACTGCAGGGGCACGAGGGAAGGAATTCTTTTTACTGAGTTTTGCAACTTGCCATTGACATTCAGAGAAAGCCTCCAAGATCCTCAGTGCAGCACTTAGAAGAAAAATATTTGGAAACTATACTTTTAAAAATAAAGACATTTTAATTTTCAATTGTATCTGAAGGAGTGACAATCAGCCTTCAATTCAGTTGTCCACATATATGTGTCTAGCGACATCTGAAGTGCTCTATGACCATGCTCCCCCCTGCTGCTCCAGGAGAGCATGGGTATTCCCACAGGTCCTCTGAGCCCCATGCAGGTGCCTTGGGTGTCCTAGAGCATCTCAAATCCAACGACAAAGTGACTATTAAGCAGCAGAATTGAGAGCTGAGATCCAGTATCAGCATTTAGGGACAGAGCCGAAGTTAGCATGCCTTAACATCTAATGAGAAAGTAGTATGAGTTTAATGCTCAGGCATTGCTTTTATGTATAATTTTTAATTTATATTTAATTTACTTAAAATTTTTTGTTTTCAAGATGAGGTTTTTGGATAGTATTAGGGTGAGGGAGAAAGCTATAACACCTGACCAACACACTTCTCTGTATAAAGCAGTATAGTCCTTCCTTCAGAACTTCTTCTGGGGCCATGGTCACTGGGAGCTACCCAGTGGATGCAGTGCTTCAGAGAA
Organism: Apteryx rowi; assembly: GCF_003343035.1. Taxonomy (NCBI): domain Eukaryota; kingdom Metazoa; phylum Chordata; class Aves; order Apterygiformes; family Apterygidae; genus Apteryx; species Apteryx rowi. The sequence continues at coordinate 3,169,141 of NW_020449307.1, read as the reverse complement.
TACCACTGACTGTGGCCAGGGCTCTCTGACAGCTCTTGCCCCGCAGTCCTCCTCTCCGTTACCACTTTTCAATTAACTGTGCTGATGGGGACATTAGGGAGGACTGGACTGTGTCCTAGGCAAAAGCTGTAAGATTGATACTTTTACTTGCACTGTAAATGGGTAGTGAAAAATGAGATAGCTGTGCCTTTTTCTCTCTGCCACAAACATCCAGGGTCTAGGCATCATCTCTTCTGCGTTCGTACATCCGGCACAGTTACGGGAGGATTTTCACAGAAGGAACAAAGCCCTCAACACGAACTAAGTCCTGTCCCACTTTCTCTGTGACAGAAAGGTGAATTTATTTGTTCTTGCACAATTACTTTATATCAAAAGAAGAAAAAAAAAAAGTGAATTACCCTGTGCCTACATCTAGAAAGAAATCTCTTGTGGCTGCCAAAATACTGCTCTTGACTCCATATTTTACACAGAAGGTGATCCTTTTTCGGAGAGTATGTCAATACTGCCCTATGACTTTTGAAATTATTAGCATTCCTTCCAAAGAGATCTCAGTTCATGAACGATTTCATATAATAACAACCAGAAATAACTATGTTTCCTTTGATGAAATGAACACAGAGCCTCCCCAAACTGCAGAGTAAACCCACTCCCCCCGGCAAGTATTCGACTAAGAAATGCCCACATTTTCAGGTGCTTGCTTGGTTATTTTCTAGACCACACATATTTATTATCGATCAAAACTTAGTATCTAGGTTTATTTTACAGTCTTCTCACATAAATATGCTAAAAGCTCTAGATCATTAGATTTGCTTTTATTCACTGGAAAAATATTTCATACCACTTTTAGAGATTAAGAGTTTGGTAACACTTTATTTTAAACTGTCTCATGATTTTAATTTATGTGGTATTCTCAGGAATAACAGAGATCATAACACATTCCTCTGGTATTAAAGTGAGTGGTGTGTGCGCGTTGATGGAGAGTCAGCTATAGATGTTTCTGTTACTTTCCTTTTTAATCTTTTATACAGATCTGAAGGTTCAGATAACAAAAGAATCTGAACATGTTTATTTTTTGATGATCAGTCAAACTGGTCCATTTAAAAACTACACTGTTACATAAGAATTTTTATAAAAAGGCTGAAATGGAAGGAAGTCTGAGGTCTAAGGGTAAATATAATATTAGCAGGATACTGATTATTTACCTATATTGAGAAGTACAGGTCAAGCATAAGTACCAAATGTCTTGTCATTTTTCTTTGCTCTCCATGGTCTCCATGTAGTCTGGCAATGAGTCTATATCTGAGCCTGTATAATAAGTCTACACCAGCAGAAAGACTGAACTCAGAACAGTTGGATGGTTAGAAGAATTACGTAATCTGATTTTTCAGAGGAGAGTGAGGGAATGAGATGCTCAGTTTTCCATGGATTTCAACGATATTTGCCATGAACCAAGTGCTTTAGACTTAAGCAGATCTTTGGGAGGTTCTTACAGAGCCTCCTGTTTTGCTGCGTACATATCCTATCGACAGTAACAGTTCAACAGGCAAGAGGAAAGAAAGAAAGGAAATTGTTCTTGTTTAAAGGAGAAAGATAAGCGAGAGAAAGTCTACCCTGAGGTTAAGTACTATGAGAGCTCTGGATCTCTGGCCTAAGAGAAGAAGGAAAAAAAAAGAAAAAATGGCTAAAAATATAACAGGAATCCTTGTCCAGGCAACCTAAGGTCTATTACATAAGAATAAATGCTGGTAATGAATAGCGAGCTAGTATAGTATACTCCCAAGGCACTGGAAGAGTCAGAATTTAAAGAGCATAATAGTTCCATTTATGTCCAGGTGTAATATTGCTATCCTTCATTAAAGAAATACATACTACATTTAACTGAACTTCCATGGGTGAATAACAGTTCACAGGAACTGAGGGAATTTCTCCAAAACACATTTATTACTGTAATAGCAGATCACTCTAATTTAAGAAAAGCTCTCTCTTTAGAGTATTTTTCAAAATACGATGATCTAGACATTGATATAAAATCATTTCTGGGACTATGAATGTTGTGGATGGTGAGCTGATGCTGGAGGGTTGTGGTAGTTATCTGGGGTATACCTGCACAGTGGGAAACTGTTGGAGATAACAGCTAAAAGAACAGGCATTGTGGAAAATCATCTCAGTCTGAATTCCTCAAATTTTAGTCTGGCAAATAAGAGATCCTTGGACATACACAGTGTGGGGAAGCCCAGCAAAGCTTTTAGTAAGGCCACCAAGGAAACACAGTGTTCACTTTTGGTGTCCATGTGTCAAGAAGAATGTGGAAATGAAAAACAAGTCTTTCAAATGTGGATTAAGGGAATCCATGTTTTCTGGTTTTCAGTGATAGAAATAGAAACACAGAGGTGTTGGTAAAGATATTTAAAAATCCAGGTATGACTTTTATCCATATTACTTCGCCTGTGAGGAAAGCACTGGTGAAGGCTCTGAAGTGCTGGTATACAGCAGCTTATCACACTACTCCGTATTGGCCACTGTTGCTTAGCATATAAAACAAAAAGGACGGATAATCTTGCTGGGAGTCTTTAAAATAAGATTGGAGGTAGTTTTAAATGCTTTATGCTGGCTTCTGGAAAAAATTATTTGAAATAGGAGAGTGGAGGCTGCCTGCAGAAGCCCCTGGAAGCTGCCTACTCCCTCTCTTCCCGGCTCTTGAGGAGAGCAGAACTGACCTATTTTGGCGTAAATATGCTCATGAGGTTTGCAACGCTTTAAAGCAATAATTTCATGCTCTAGGGTGGCAAGTGTTTGGGGTGGGAGACTGTTTCTGTCTTCATGCCAGATTGGCTATATTTGCAGTCTTCCTTCTCTCCCCTAATTAGAGTTCTCTGGTCACTCAGGGTCAGCCAGGAAGTAACCACACATTTTGGTCTGTCTTCTCCATGGAGTGTAGCTTCTCTGCAAGATCGTTTCAGCAGATCTGACCTACTTGGTTCTTTGCCACTGTAGGGGCCTAAGGCTTTTGGGTGTCTCCTGTTATCTGCCTGTGACGTGCCCTTTATCTGAAGTTAGTTTCAGTCCTCAATAGGTCAAGTCTTTAGGGAGAGATGCTGTACAAGTGGTCAGATTAACTGATACAATAGTTTATTTTGGCCTGAAATTGCATGAAACTTTATGAGATTTCACAGATAAACTGAAGGATAAACAACACAGCCTTCTTCAGAGTTCTCCAGGAAACTTCACTCTCTCTATTGAAAAGGACAGATAATGATCAAACATAACTCAGTATCTTATGACACTGGGAATTCACTGTGGATTAAAACTTAATCCTTTTAATAGCAACTTTCAGTTATGAGATGTGTTCAGCTCTCACTGAGTAACTTCTCCTCTTATTTGTGTGTTAGTCCTCTCTACTCCAAGGTGGTTAGAATAGGCATGGGGAAAAGCACCACTGCTCACGCATACAAAGAGCAAATACACAGCAAAACAAAAAATGTCTGGTTCTGATCCATATTTAGGCAGCTAAATAAGCTGCTTCAGTTGGAGCTGTGCTGCACACTTGAAGATCTGCCCAGTAGTGTAGGACCCACAACAGATGTTGATTATTACTGACATTCCCTTTCAGCCAAACGCAAACCGCCCAGCTGACAGCTGCACTGGCAATTTGCTGGTGCCCTCAGAGAGGTCATGGAACTATATAAAATGTAGTAACCACCCCTTTTCTTAATATGGCATGCAGCCTGGGGAAGTTATATAGTCCGATATGTAATTGTCTGTCTTTCTGTGAGATAACACTAGGATCACAGAATCAAAATGGATCATTAAAGGCTAGGGCGGACAGTCTGGATAGGTCACATTTACTTGTTAGAGAAGTTGGCAGCTGCAGCTGGACTAATCATGGAACTCCTGGTCACAGCATCGTGTAACATTGGTAGCAAAACTAAGATTTCTCTTGGGAAAAGAATCAAAAACTCAATAGGACATTCAGTGCTGCAACACCCGAATGTTAGATGTCTGGCACCAAGTATTCACAATGCATTGACAGAGACCTAAATGGCCTATGCATTAAGTAAGTATTAAGTGGGGCAAAGAATGGGATTTACAGAAACCGCAAGCTCAACCAGCCAGTATAAATTACCAAACTGAGGGTTGCAGATGAAATTATTTCTCCCTTGGACATAGGTGCTCAATTCAAGACTTTTAACAGTTGCCTCTGAGTATATTTCTTTTGCATTGTACATGCTTACCTTCTGCTCACGAAAGTTTTCGCTCCTAATACCCTGTCCTGAAATCAGTTCTGTAGGACAGACTTGTTTCTTCTGAACTCCCGGGCCTGTAAGGACACAGACGCCAATAAATGCTATATTCAGACATTCTCATCAGGAGAACCTGGGGTCCAGAGTGCGCTGTGAGAAGACATGTTTTCAGACCAAGGTGCAAAGCCTTTGCTTGGGACTAATACACCTAAATATATATCATATATGTAGATATATACCTTCTTTGCTGTAAATTCAGTTATCCAGGCAAATATAAAGTTCTTTTCCTTTTTTTCAAGGGTGTTCTGAGTTTTGATGCCTTGTTATCTGGCTGCATATGATATGAGACCAGTGTCAGGCTACAGTTTTTGCACTCATGGCATAGAACATTTGAAATGTTAGCTCCATTTATAACACTACCACACTAATAATTTGATCATTTGCCAGTTTTAGGAAATAAGTTTAATGGTTTAGCCTGGTGAGACTCATGATGCTATTTTCAGTCATTTATGTAACTACCTAGAAGGCAATTGTGTCACACATTCAGAAGGGTGTTACTTGGCAGAAGGGGCAACATTTGCTAATGGAGTAACTAGTTTGAGATAGTAACAGCAACATGGTTGAAATTCAGGAATTATGAATTGCTTTAGAAAGAGAAATAGGAGGTAAATCTGATGGAAAATTGTGAATTGTGAGTGAGTAATAAATAGTGAAAGCTAGCAGAAACATAACGTGCAGGAACTACAGACAGCTGAGTTTTCTCAACCTTAGAAATTGCTACTAGGAAAACTGCAAAGGTAGGGATTGTGAAGGTTTCACACCTGCTTTATGACATGAAGGTAGCAAGCAAGTTGTATTTTTTTATCATTAAAAAGAAAAACAGGTTAAGCGATCCTTTTGGCTGTAAAGTTCTGGATTATAGCAGGGATGGTTGAAGAAAAATAAGAAAATGTCTGCAGCTAAAGGAATGGGAAAACCCCACAGGTTTAAAATCAACATGTGGATACAGTTTTCTTGACATTTCATTCCCTTATCTCTATACTGCAAAACATATCTACAAATATATTGGGAGAACTAGTTTCTTGTGTTTGTATTAGCAGGTAAGTACATTTTTTCCAACTACATGTTCCAAGGCATGCTATTACAGTGGCACATATTAATCTAATTTTTAGAGACTGAATCTTCTTCATCCTGCTTAGACAATTTTCATGTTGAGACTCAAAAGTATAATGAAAAAAACCCAATGGTTAGGTCAAAATAGACATAAAAAAGGAATAACAGCAAACAGCCCGAGGGACAGATGCCTCTGAGTGTTTAACAGAGTAACCCCAGTTAATGGTTTGTATTATGGTTTGTGAAGTGCTTTAGGATCTTTCAGAACTTGAATAATGGCAAACTGCCATTAAACAGAGTTATGACAAAGTTAACAATGCAAAGCCGAACTATTATAAAATGGATAGCTTAGTTCTCTTGGCAAGAACAGATTTAAATAATAGTGGCAGAGAGGAGGTAGACCAGAGGAGGGGGATTTCTTGGTTTCTTCTGCAGATGGATCGAAGATTTCACCGTTTCCATCATTCAGAATATTGGCAGGCTCTTAGTAAGCCAGTCTTTTGTTGCTCTGAACCTGAATAATGCTGGACATTGGTCTTGAGGTCCCTTTGCCTGACTCCACTTTCTGTAATGCATGCATCTACACCTAGGTGTACAAAATTTTTTTTCCTGAATGAAAATATAAACTAATATGACCTTTATGCAACAAAAATTATACTTCCTGTGGTCCTCAGTAAGAACAGATCACTAGAACTTTTAAAAACTAATGAAACAAGAGTAGCATTACTGAAGAAACTGAATATTTTGGATGGGTGTTGCCAGTCATGTTGAAAAAGGTAGGAAAAAATTTGTCTTTGTATGGATTATAAGAGAGAGAGAAAGAAAACAACAGTGACTGATAGATTTATTTGCACATGTTATTAGCAGAACTTTTTAGCAGTATAAAGCTTTTTTTCCCTAGCTATTACTATTTTGATATAGAAAATTTCTTGAACTCCATAAAATATCACTTGCCAATTAAAATTCATGTTGCATATTTTGTTCTTGTCTAATGTCTATCTTTCTTTGTTTTCCAATGAGAAAGTGGTCTAATTCTCCCTGAGAGCTGCAAATGTGGTCACTTTGTATAACTGACTGTGTTTGTTATACAGTATGAAGAATCACTGTGCTGCTACACGAGTGTGATGAATTTTCCCAACATTGAAACATGTTCTAGGGTGGTGATTACCGTGAGCTTTATTATGCAGGCCTGACTGCATCACTTCTCCCTTTTGTCCTATGTCCTCCACCACTTCTCCCCATCACATCCACCTCTCTCTGCACACAGCCCATCTGAAGGTTTCATCCTGCCAATGTGGCTCACACTGCTGCGGCTCATCCCCTCGAAGCCTGGCTATGGCCCCTCTTCAAATCTCTTCGGCTCCCCATTTCTCTTACTGGTGCTGAAGCTGCAGGTCCCAGGGAAACCTCAAAAATAGTAAAATATTGTATCTTGGTGCAAATTGACCTAGGAGAAAACAAAAGCATCCACGGGCAGACAGGTGGGTGGGTGAAAAATATTCATGTGAAAATATTAAAGAAATAAGTTTAAAAAAAGCAGGAAAAAGAAAGCATGAATAAGTAAAATAAATAGGTTTGGAGTCCCTGAAGGTCAATCTTACTACTTTGAAGCTACAGTTCTTCTCCCTGAATTTGCAGCAAAATACAGCCTTCTGCTGTCACTGTCTTCACCTACTGTGGGATCCATCTACCAGCTTAAGTAACTAATTTGCTTTTGCATGGAATTGCCTAGAGAACCTAAAGAAAACGTCTAAATTCTCTATATTGTCAATGGAGAGGAGCAGATGTCTCTAAGGCCTCCAGAAGGAGACCCTATGTGCCCAACTTGCTGCCACGCGTATTGTCTATGGAGCACAGCTGAGGAGCCCTGGCTCGGTAGTGCAGCCTGCCCTGAGAAAAACAGCACTGCAGTGGTCGAGCTGCAGCCACACCAGCTACCACTGGCCTGAGCCTGGGTCCCATCCGGCACCCTCTTCTCCTGGGGCAGATTTGATTTTGTTGTGGTTTTTCAGTTCAGAGTACCCAAAAAAGTGAGAGTGCCAAGATACAACCCACCAAAGAACATCTTTGTCTTCCTCAAACCAGCATGTTATACTGAACATTTTATACCAATGATGTTATATTAGTTTATAGTCTAAATAATATGCCAAGCATATCACCACATGCTTATGAGAAGAACCTAAATTCTTTCTGCGAGTGAATGGCTTTTTAAAACGTTTATACATAAATAATAAACATATTTCTGAATATAATTTTAGGCCTAAGCACATGCTCTTAAATTAAGCAAGTGGGATGTCCCTCTGGAGGCTTCAAAGGTATCTACCTTGCTCCATGTTTGGGATGCTGTGTGGACATAGAGTGCGTCTTTCACTACACAGGTGCAAAAGACTATGTTTATTATGAATCATGAACTATTTATTGCACGTTATTTACTATGTAACCCTTGTAAGCCCTAAAATACCTGGGATAGGGAGAAAATAATTTCGTTCTGTAAGTACCAGCCACAGTAACCATGCAGAAACCTTCACTCTTTCCCCTTAAGATCGCACCTGCAAAACTCAACTGCTCTACAGATCTGAAGCCTTTGAATTTCAAACACTATCTTAGAGAGGAGACTGAAATCCTGGTGTAGGCAGTTGCTTCTGAGAAGTGTAGTTCTGCTAATGCAAAAAGATGCAAAGCTAAGGAAGGCTGTGGAGACAAGGTGTAATGGTATATAGTAGTATAAAATAAATAACATATAAAATAATGTAATATAAAAGTTGCATGGCTATATTTCAGTGGGAATACACCAGCACTAGTTCCATCTTGATTCAGCAAATACTAGTAAACACTCTTTACAGAAATGAACTGTATACTTACAAGTAAACACTCTTTATAGAGATGAACTGTTAGCAGCCTTTGACTTCATTTCTCATAGCGCTTGTAGTTCTCCTTTTAAAGCAAAAAAGAAGTAAGTTTTGTACGAAGGAAAGATAATCTGTCTTATGCTATTTAATAAGTTCCCGCAAACCCATGAGCTCAATTCTTGTTCAGCTTTCAAACAGATGTTATCTTCTTTAAAAATGATCACATCCCAAATGCAGTAATTTTAAGTGCACATTCACTGTGTAGTCCAACACTTTTTGGTTTAAAATCACATTTTATTAGAAGCCAGAACGTCAGTATCTCAAAACAGAATGTGTACATGTTCTTTGGAGTAGGGACTGAATACCAGATATCCTTGGTCCTGGATGAACTCTGAGGATGAAAAGTCATTTTCCTCTTCTCTCTTTCTCCTTTTCTCTATCATATGTGTGATGCATATTTAATTTTCCCATGCAACAAAGCACTGCTTTCACAGGGAAAGTCACAAATCCCATCTATCCTCCAATCTGATGAGTTAAGACTGTCTCTTAGAAGAAGTGGGTTTGGATGTCCTGTGCCGGCCGACTGCATTGGGGTTCTCAGAGGAGGACTTCCAAATTAGGCCTCAGGAGGGCTTCTGGATATTTTCAAAACTTTGCGATCAGCTAAATGCCTAATTGCTCAGCACTGTTGAGACATACAGTTCTGGCCATGACCAAAGCACATGTGGGATTTTAGGAAATGAAGCTTTTGGAAACTAGGGCACTTAGGGAACATGTTGCCTCTATGGGGATGTGGCATCTGAACAGTATACATGTGCTTGCCATTTCAGCAAGTGGTCAGGCCCTTTTTATAGACCTGGCAGAGAGGCTTACATGTGGCATTTGAATTTAAATTTTACATAGGGCTTGAAAGCAACAGGGCTCTTCTCCTTCCTTGAAACATCCTGTCCCAAGGTAATGTCTGCATTGCCAGGAGCAAGTCCTCTTGCACAGGTGGAGTGAGATAGCCCAGCACTGAGATAACTTGCCCAGTTCTAAATAGGGACAGAAGAGGGACCTCTCTCTCTCTGTCTCTCTCTTATTTTTTTCTTTATTTGTCATTCATGACTGATAAATCTGGCAGGCGGAGAAGAGACTGAATTTTTGTTATTATCAGCCTGAAAGAATATAAACTTACGCAATTCACTTGTGTTAATGTTGTGCAGCTGTTTGATGGTCTGACTGTAAAGAACCAAGAAGATATTTTAAAGCTTGGACTTTTTTGAACAATGTACTTCTGATTGCTTTTCAGTCAGCTCAGAAGTAGCCTGGTTGCAGAGATTAGCTGACTCTGGCATTCATGCTGCTTTACACTGACAAACAATAATTAATACAAAATGGAAGTCAATGCTTGGTGAAGAATCCAGATGTAAGGAGAGGATTCAGAAGCATCATGCCTCATGTTGTGGGTTGCTAAAGAGGAGGTAGTTCTGAGGGATAACATCTTTCAAAGTCCATATTCCAGCATTAAGACAAATGAAAAAAAACAAAGATGAACATTAGAAAAATTGTAAGGGAATGAGGCACTGCTAGCCTTGTATGAAGCCATTTGAAAGAGTTTGAAGTCCTTGTATAGGACTAGAACCTTTCAAATCCATATATGTAGCATAAATGTTGGTGAAGAAGTCTTTTTAAAATAAAAGGTGGTGAGGCTGTGAAAAGAGTTGAATGGAGAAACAGTGTCAAGTGCTATAGTCTGGAGAAGCACATGATAAAAATGTCACACCTCACTGGGATGAGAAACATTTTAAATAGTGTTATCAGGCTTTAAGATGGAGTTAGATGAGATTTAGAAAATGATCCTGGATGAAGGTACCTGGATCCTTTGCTGTCCGTCATGAATATGCTGGTAGGTTTTGCTGCCCACATGTTTCTTGGATGGTCCTCCCTGGTTCTCCCTGCCCTAAGACTGGGAGCAGCTAGGCAGCCCTTGCCTGTTTCCCAACTGAATAATTTGAAGAGTCCAGTTTTGTTTCTCACCTGCAAGAAACTTTCCTTTCAGAGCATGCATCTATATCCTTCATTCGCAACAACTAATTGTGCTGCTGATGCAGTCAGCATTAATTTAAGCAATTTTGGAATTGTTAGAGCAAATGTAGATAAGAGAATGGAGCATGTTGCTGTGTGTAGGGAGAATGACATTCATCTAAAAGGAATATGATCTGTTTAAGTGGATTTACTTCTGAGGTCATCTGTCAGATTTTAAAAATACCATTTGCAAATTCTTCAAATGATACTTTGAAGTATAAATACTGTTGCTCTGAGTTTAGTACCACTGTGTAGGAGTTAAACAAGCCTTTCGATTTTCATTAGTTTGGGCAGCCTGGTCTTTCTCTAAACCATTTCCCTGACACAATGCTGCAATGGAAAATGTTGAGGTTCTGACATTAAAGATTAATCAAACATCTTATTATATTTTATTTATTTTGAATTGGAGGTGAGAGGATGGAAGTGCTGCGCATTGTGCCCCATGCTAGCAGTGTCAGAAGAATTATGTTGCTTTTCAGCAAGGCAGAATTATTTGGCTTCAAAGTGAAAGTCACAATTAGACCTTTCCTTTAAAAAGAAATTCCCGGTGTGTGTAGGCCAGATCAGCTCCTGTCTTTGTGCGAATTCTCAGATTGCAGAGCCACATTCCCTTGGTCTTATTTCCTTTGAAAGAGCCTATTTCTTTAGACTGAATGCATGCATTTCAAATGTTCATTGTAAATGTATCACAAAACATAATTACTTTATAAGAGCTGAAAACTCAGAATGGCATTATTTGGGAGACAGAAGCCTTAGGATCTTTGTCAATTTGTAAAAAGTTATGACGATGTTGCTGTCATCTGTCAGCCTAGCAAATAGGCATATTGTTACACATGCTTGAAAAAATAACTGACAATCTAATCTGGTAATACAGTAATGCTCATAGGTTCCAAATTAAATCAGTTAAAGTGGCTTAATCTTTTTGTCTTCATTTTCAGAAGATATATAGGTATTGAAAAGGCTTCTATCTATTCATCTGCAGTGGTGGAGGATAATGTGGTATGGATGAGGTGAAAGGTTTTTTTGTTTGTTTTTTTTTCTTGAATTAGCAAGAATGGTAAGAAAATGATAGGTTTTAAAGATGATAGATGTAGCAGTGGGCATTCTTGGAAAAGGAGAAAGAACAGAAGTCAGACGGTAGGCTGATGGACTAGAGGCAAAGGGGAAAGCACAGACATAGTACTACGAAGAAAACTGAAGAAGCAGCCTGAGAGGTGGAATGTGGAGGCAAAGAGCGAGAGCCTCCGTATGAGTTGTCCCAACAGATGGACAAACATAAAAAGAATGGAAAAAAAGGGGGGAAGGGAAGAAAGGCAAATCAAAGAGGGAAAAATGGTAAATCAAGGGGATGATAGATGCATCCCACAGACAGCACAAAACTTTGTCCGTGGACAGCACCTGAGTGTGCTGGCAGAAAAGCTGCAGAGCTGAGACTGTCTGAGGTGGTCTTCCCAGGAGCCAGGGCAAAGGAAGAGCGATGGGAGAGGACGAAAGAGCTGAGCGACGGCCCGCATGGATTTGACAAGAACAAATGATGTCAAACCTGTCAAATTTCCTTCTGCAGCTCTGTGAATGACATAGAAGCAGAGATACCTGGTATGATGTTTCTAATAAGGCTTTTTACATTGCTTTAGAGAACATCCTCATGAACAGGCTTTGAAAATATGTTTCTAAATGGAACTGTGACAGGCCGAGGTGTAAAACAGCCTGGAAATATGTATTCAGTAGTGCTAATCAAGGAGGGCACTTCACAGCCTATCCGTTTCCATTAACTACAGAACGAGGGAAGGGGGGAACACTAATTAAACACACAGAGGACATGGAGCTGTGAGGAGCTACCAAGAGATTGCAGAATATGATTAGAATTCAAAATGATCTTGAGAAATGGGAGAAAAAGCCTAAAAATCGGGACACACTTCCATGAGACTAAATCCTAGTGCATACATCTTAAGTAGGTGTAGTGAGCTACTATGCAGAAAAGATCCGGTGTTTGGAGAAAATCGCAGTGATCTGAATGGTTCTTGCTAGGAAAAAATCTTAAATATATGTCTCAAATGAGAAAATCTTCCAGACATTAGGCCAGTTTTCTTCTCTCCTTTATCTTCCCAAAATAGACTCCCCCATATTTTTACTCCTTGATTTTCCCCAGCATTTTTTAAATACAATGGTTTTATCATCCATCAATATGACCTGATCTCACCTTGTCTTCCCCTTACTATGCTAAAACTAGAAGGTTTGAAAGCGTTTCAACTATTTGCTCTTGCAAATTTCTTTCCACTGAAAACAAAGAAATGAATCATTAGCCGTCTCAGAAGATGCAAAGTCAGAAGTGTGAACTATCACTATTATAATGCATACACCTTAACAAAATATTTTTTTGTAAATCAAACTGACATCTGAACTCAGCAGCGCAGTTTTTCTTAAAAGTGCGGTTGCTGTTTTTATATGTTAATTTCTATGTAAAGGATCAATTATTAAAATGATCAGAGGGTGCCTCACCCTCTTTTTCCAAACGGAGATTAGTAATGCTCTTCTTTTAATGCCTTTTTGAGCCCTGCTGATCTGGGTTAAAGATGATGAGTTTAACTGGTGCCATTAGTTCATATATAAAGAGGGGCTTTGCTCCCCAGGGACACGAATTTTCTTTGAATGATATCTTTCCACAGCAAACCTCTGTGCTCAGAAACCCTGGGAAACATCGCAGATTCCTTCCAAGCCAGCTTGTTCCCCAAGATCTCACATCTCACTGCGGAGGTAAGCTTTGACTGGGATCAGAAATGTAGCCACTTCCCTCCTGTAGACTTGACGTGGCTTCAGATGCCAGTCTGAATGGGGATCCAAGTCCCACAGCCAGAGCCCAACCTCAGTTCTTGAGATCTGGCTGAGGCTGATAGTCATTCGTGTGTAGTTTTATTTATATATAAGTTGCCAGTAATTATTTGCATTAAAGAAGAACAAAAGCAGATCATTTTAAGTTACCAAAAATCATCTGGATCTGCACATTCCACGCCGATAGAAAGCACCCATCTTTAGTACATGCCTTAGCATGGAAGTCATTGCTCCTAAATTAAACATCAAACTTTTGAAAGAAAGTCTAAATTAGTTACTGTACTCTGTCTCCAGAGGGATGTCTGACTGTCTTTGAGGCCTGTCCTGAACCAAACCCATCCATTTGCTGCAGCTTGTCTTTAACTCCTGCAGGCTCTCTATGGTTTCCATTTGGCTTTGTGTTCCTGGGAAGTCTCTGAACATTTTCCTAGATTCCACTGAAGTATGAAAGAAGATCGATATTTCCCATAATCGGCAGTTGGTTATTCCATGAAAAAATCCATAATTGCCCATCATAGGATTTTTTGCCAGCCTTTGGTTCTGGCCACTGGAAGAGAAAGGAGAATATGTTTAACGAACAGTAGTCTTACTTGATAGGCCAGTTCTTGTGTATCCTTATTTTCTTCATGAATCAAACCAGATAACAAAAATTAAAAAAGAAGAGAAACAGAAATCAAAACACTGAGCTATTTCCTTCCCTACTGATAATTCTGTAAATCCACTGATTTAAATTATGTTCATGGAGCCATAAGTTGAGTTTTTTCCTTGTGTGTTGATAGATAATTATAAATAAAACTTAAATAAAACTTAAAAATAGCTGCATAAAGATTAATGTATAAAGCTGATCAGGAAAAGTGTCATTAAGAATACCTCAAGTAATCTGCTTTGTTTTTAAAAACATTTTCACATTGTTTCTCCCTAATGACTGCTACAGAGAAGTTGCTTTAAAGGCAAAAGCAGTAGGGGAAGGTGGATGAACTCTCACATGTAGATTGCAAATTCCTCATAGCGGGGATTTACAGTTTACAAAGAACAGTTCAAGAAGCACCACTGGATACAGATGCGTGTATATTATATCCAAATTCTATGTTAACAAAATGCTATTTAAAGCCCTTTCTTTCCACTGGGCTTTCACTGAACAAAAAGCAGTTGACAACTGTGGACAAAAAGCCCTGAGCACTTTATGTTTGTCAAATTGCCTCTTTAGTAGATGTATTAGGAAATCAGAAGCACAGGAAAAATTCAAATTGCCTCAGGCTTTTGTGTTGAAACTTCTTTAACTAAAGGCCTTATTTGACCTTCACAATACATACATTTTTCATTAACCTGACAATCAGAAGACATAATATCAGGTTTGTTTTAGGGCAAAGAAACAGTAAAAGGAAGGAATTAAGAGCACGTAATTCATTAAGACTCATCTCTTATTAGACCCCTCATCTCTTCAAGTAACATTTAACTGTTTCTGCAGTGACTCACCCCCAAACTTCAGTGTTTTTATTCACATCATAAATTCTGTTCTGCTCAGTATTTTCACTACCATGCAAATTGGTATTCTCTGTGCAACTTTATTTTAGTATATTTACAGATGCCTTTCTTCTTTTGATTGTTCTTTATTTTCTCACGATCAATTATCTTTATTAGTTAAAATAATTTCTTTATTGATACAATGTGAAGGGGTAAGTTAATAGAAACATTGGTCAAATTCCAGGTTACAATTTAAATCTGTAAATGAAAAGGATGTGATCGAAAAATCCGTACTGAATAAGTCCTTTTCTGTTTATTCTTTGGGAATTCACTTGTCATTCATGAGAGTCACAGATGGCTCCTGGACTAGAGGCACTAGTCTAAATTAATGTGTTGGAAAAACATTTATGGGTAAAAGAAAAGTACTTCACTAAATCATGTAATCATGTATTGGGGATGAAAACCCAGGTTTTCAGCTCCTGTTGAAAAAAATACAA
Organism: Apteryx rowi; assembly: GCF_003343035.1. Lineage (NCBI taxonomy): Eukaryota > Metazoa > Chordata > Aves > Apterygiformes > Apterygidae > Apteryx > Apteryx rowi. Next base: position 3,154,081 of record NW_020449307.1, on the reverse strand, counting down.
GCCTCTTCATTTGGGCACTGATCTCCAGGTTATGGTAGGCTGAGAATCCAGCTATGTTCATTTTCCCTTTGCATGAATGAGAGCAGCTTATATTGTTTTTCATCCTATAAACGAATCAATGTGTGGAAAGAAATAGGTGAGTGTGAGCAAAGGGCCAGTAAACATGTATAAGACACTATGGTACAATGCTGTACTGTTGTCTGACCATAAACATTAAAACCGGAACTTTTCAAAGGCATTTGAGGACATGAGAAGTGAGACTAATCTTACCAAATGTAGCCAGGCACATCTGGGCTACTCATATAGACTCCTGAGATAGTCAGTGGAGAGAATCTGGCACATTTTACCTTGTACCAATGAAGGGATCTCACTTAGGTTGGATGAATTGCTCCCTGGTAGTACCTATTTACTTCTGTTGACTATACAGAGTTACTGGGTGACTAAATCAGAAATAGACACGTACGAGCAGGTGTCCAAAGCTGGGGAGACAAATTCCTCTGGTGTTCTGGTTAGCCTGCTGCCAGTAAGTGAGCTTGGGAACCAATGCTGATGGTTCACCTAATGCTGCATATCTTTGAGTGCCTTTGAAAACGTCAGCCTTGTAAGGCTGACTGCGTTTTAAAGGCTGTCCTTAAAGCTTTCAGAAAAACTACAAATTAAGAAAGAGATATTACCACAGTTATTCTCTTCTTCAGTGTCCTTCCTGAGAATTACAACCATTGAGTGTTTTTATCACAAAAGTTGTGGTACCAGGCTCATGGACAGTCCCAGTCGGAAAAGGACACAGAAATGAGACAAGTATATTCAGAGGTCATCGTCTCAGTATGAGGTTAAGTATTAACTAGGGCTATTCAGTCTGGAAAAGTCTATGAAATCAGGAAGGGCTTGGAGAAGATAAACAGGATATGGTTTCCCAGGAATCCTCTTATTTTTATTAAAGACCCTTAATTCTTATACTATAAGATAACAGGTTCAGAACATACAGAAGTAGGTACTTTTTTTTCTACCCAGGACACTAAAAATATGATTCTGTCAGAAGACTATGGAAGCCTAAAGGGCAAAAATCAATGAGACAAATACATGGAAGGCATATCTGGTGAGGGTGGTTGGTCGGTCACATGGAAAACATCTCTGGTTCAATAAGTTCCTAAACTGCAGAGTGCTGGAAGAGCACATCTCACAAGCATTCACTTTATGCCTGCCTCTGTTCCTATAATCCTTCCTCTGCATCTGCTATCAGCTACCACCAGAATCAAGATGCTGAGCAATGTGAGTGCCTGCCAATACAGGCACTCTTCTGTCCTTACTGGGTGTATAGAATGTGACATTTTATTTACAGTCTGGTATATCAGATGTATGCATCAGGAGTATTGATACTCATCTTCCATTCTGACCTTGGAAAGGAACATCTGAAGAATACACTGATTCCCAAAGAAAAAAATCTCACTTTTCAGCAGATTGAAGAGTGAAGGTCCCCTGCCCCATACGGGCACTGAGCAGTTCCCCACCACTTCCCTGCTCTCCTCTTTTCTTTAAAAATGATTTAATGACTTCAGCAGGACCATAGAGACTGAAGAAATAAAGTACTTTCAGAGCCATTATTAGAGCTCAGGCACAATTTGTAGTAAATCAGATTCTCCAAGATAAAACTTTTGTCAGGATTTATTTACTCAGAGGCCCTATGCATGAAGCATGGATAATCCAGGAACAGGAGCTCCTGAAGTAGGTGTAATGTAGGCATTTGTAGATAATGTTATTTCATTGAGATGCCACTCAAACATCTCAGTTCAAGTATGTTTTAAGTTAATCAAAGCTTAACATTTAAAATAGAATAAGGTACCCAATTCCTTGTCCAGGGCATGTGGGATTCATCATAAAGGCAGATTGCTCAGCTCTGGAGCAGGGTAAGAGAACATGAACATCAGCAGCATCACTCTGTACGACTACTACAGCATTTTCAAAAATAACGTTGATTGATGCTGAGAAGAAAGACATCCAGTATTCCTCTCTATCTGTGTGACTGCCTTACAGAATGTCTTAAAATGGATGGGGAGAGAAGATAAAGCCCTTCCTTCGGAGGAAAGGGTTAGAGGTTTTGAAGGAGAGTAGGTTCTTTGTGAGTGATTGCAGGATTGCATTTTAAGAAATTACGTCTGTCAGCTGGAAGGGACTGCCCTGCAGCCCAGGAAGGATAACTGGCTGCGTATAAACTAAGCCTGTTGCAATGGAAAATAAAACGAGCTTCCTGACCATCTTCACAGATACACTGTAACCTTCCACAATGGTTTAAGCAAGACCATTTTAGTTCACATTACAAGAAAACAAGAAGCATGCGCAAATTTCCACAGCTCAGCTGAGAGATGGTTATGTCACAAAATGTGCTATTTGATTTCTTGCACTTGTATCATCCTCGGAGGTCAGTCTCAATTTTACTTAATTCTGGGTTTACAGCAAGCTTTTAACTTCTTGGAAAAGAGAGAATAGGAGAAAAACTACCAGGAAGGAAGTTATCTGGTAGTTTCTCTCAGCCTTCCGTCAAATATCAGCTATTGGGACATAAAACACTATATCCCAGGTTGTAGTGCTGGAGTTTACAGAGCTGTGCTCTTCCTCTTCATGAAAATCATTAGTTACAATAACTAAAAATTCACTTGGAAGTCCAGTGCAAATATTTTTGTAGAAAAAAAATAACTAAGCAATCTTTTTTTTTTCCAAAGATGCATCTTAAGCCTTTTGTTCATCTATTTTCTCTTTAAACCACTTGCTTTCTAGAAACAGCCAAGTGAAGACCGAAGGAAACCCTGTTAGTTCAGAGAGGCTGTTCGAGTGATGGCAAGTGTGAGGCTTCTCAGTGGAAGGCAGATCAGGTCAGGGTCTGCAATGCTGAAACTAAGAGATTGCCTTGCTGTTTTTTGAGACAAGGGGAGAGAGTGGATAGAGATTTGGAGTCCAGAAGTAGAGAAACAGCAGGAATGTGCATGGCCTACTCAGTATTTTTAACTTCTGCCATACCTTGAGCAGCATTCCTTGAGGTGTTAACTCTGAAAGTGCCTAAATGAGCTCAGGACCTGGGTTGCAATCAGACAGTGGTGTAGCAGCCACATGGCAGTGGATTTTCTGACGCTGACCCACAGCCAGCCCCAGCTCAGGCAGGGCTGCTGGAACCATTTTAACCTTCCACCAGTACCAAGGCTTGGTTGGGTGGTCCTCTCTGTGAACTCTTGCCCATACCTGGCCTGGGAAGGCTATGGACACAGCTGGTCAATCTCCCAACCCTGGCCATGCAGTGGTAGCCCTAAGGCAGGAGGTGACACCACAACCAGGTCAGTGCTCCTCTGCCTCTACTTTCTGTTCTTTGCCATAGTTTACTTTGCAACCAAGCATCCAGCTAGGCCTGTGATAGGGACTGAGTCAGCAGCATTAAAGGACGTGGCAGAGGATAAGCCTGCTTCAGGGCCAACCACAGAAAGTGCCTAAATTCAAGAGAGTGGTGAACTCGTTACTGAGCAGAAAAGAAAGCTGTGGCTGGCCCCGGTGTCCTGGGCTCAAACGTTGCCGCTGGTTGGGCAAACTGGAGTTCCCATAGCCCTCAGCCTGTCGCCAGCACYGGGCAGTGGTGTTGCGCACCTCTCTCAGGGGTTCACTTCTGTTTGGGCATCATTACCATGAGCAGAGCCTCTGTAAGCACGATATATCCACTTAAGAGTACAGAGCAATTGTTTGTTGGCTAATGCGCACAATAAATGGCCAGGACCTACTAGGCTGTGCACTAATATGTCCCAGTCCCTCCAGGGAGCAACCCGGGAAGGCTTTACTGCCAGGGCGGCTGCTGGCCCTGGGGCAGGAGTGGCCTCCACTGCTCCCCGGCAGAGGCCGACCCTTGAGGTTGCGGTGCTGCCGTCTTCCAAAATGCTGGGTTTTTGCCCTTGGGGGGTTATACTTTGTCACATCAGGTTTTTCTCTCTTGACTGGCTGAGCTGCTAACTGTGAGAGTCTCAGCAATGACACTTCTCTGGCATTGCTTTTCTTGCCTTGCCTGGTTTCAGCTCACAAACCTGCTCACGCCTCAACAACCATTTTCTCGCCAAAACCGAGCCAAGGTCTCGCGGCTGTGCAGTGCCGAGAGAGGCTGCGAGTCCAAGGCCGCAGGCTTTGGTGTTGTAGCTTGCTGGAAGAACAAGGAACACCAGTGTGCAACACGGGGCCGGACCAACTGGGTAAAGGCTGGGTATCGGAAAAGGCGGCTCGTACCGAGCACACGTGCAGTGTGCGGTGGGGGCGTCTCTGCTTAGCGCTGCCCTCCTCTTCCTCGGTGCCGCAAGGGCGAGGGCCGCCCCATCCAAGGGCTCCCCAGCATGGTCACCGGATGGTGGAGTGCCCCAGGGGGAAGGGGACACCATGCAGCTCCGTAGGTGCCTCCTCACTTTCTAGGATTACCAGGTCAAAAAATAAGATAACATAGATGGCGAAAACCATTACAACGATACTAATCCTTGTCCCCTTCATCAGCACGGTAATCATTTCAAGCACAAGCCATCTAGATTAAAATCACAAACTCTGGGCTTTTAAAATGCTGCAATACCCCCAGGTGTTATACCCTGAAATGTCGTCTTCGTTTAAGGAGAGTGCGGTCCCCCTGCGAATAGCAGTGAAGCTGAGAGTTGTGTTGCTTTTTCTCACAGCAAACTCCTCTGAATCTTACTTTCTCCTGGGAGGGTGTCGCAGCATGACAGCTGGTTTCTTCAGTCATTTCGCACAGATCTGAATCCTGTTAAAATGTTCAAAATGGTCAAATTCCATTTATCAGCAGGTATATGTCTTTCACTAGTCTGTGGGTTTTTTTTTTCTTTTGCTTTTTTTGCTTTCATAAGAAAAACAGTGGAAGAGAAAAAAGAACGTAATTTTTTGGAGTGTCTTGTCAAAGTATTTTTTTCTGGAGAACAAAAGTTGGAATTATCATTAGGTGGCATTTGGCATGTGCACTATAAATACCCATTTACACAAAGTTACATGATTGTATAATTTATAGCTCCCTTACTATGGATCAGAGAGTAGGAGATGCTGAATTCTTCATGCAAGGTGCTGCATATACAGCTTGTGGTCGCAGAGATTTCTTGGCAGCATGTCTCCAAAACAGCCCCTTTAATTCTTCCACTCCCTCATTTCCTGCTAAATAAATTCTCTCTAACGGCAACTCTAGCATCCTGCTATGACTCTGGTACAGCAGTACGTATGTGTTTCTGAACAAGTAGGAATCAAAAGATACATGGGTACCACCCGTAGTTAATTTAAGAGTTTTGCCAACAATTGTTTTGTAAGTAACATAAGATCCTTTGTATGATGTAAGACGTGCATATATACACTGATATTCAGCAAAATATTAATTAGAGAATCTTGATTACAAGAAGATAAGAAAAAATCTAACACTGCTTGGAAATGATCTTCTAAAAGGTGCAATGCCTCTAAGATGAGAGCCAGAGACCATTTTATCATCAGTACCGCTGATATCTGCCACACCTTTGGTAGCTAATATAGTTTTAAAAGGACTCAAATAGTGTCTGGCATAGATGCTTAGCTGTGTTTCAAGATCTGTTTAATACCAAAGCTTTTTTTTAATGTCTTCTTTCTCCTAACATTAGATAATCTTCAATACAACCTAGAAGAGGTGCCAGAGGAGTAGGTCACTTCTCACGGCACGCGCCGGTAGGTGGTACTTTGTGGCGAGAGAGTGACGCCAACAAATCCGAATCCGTAGCTGGCTGTGAGAGTGCACTCTAAGAAGGAAGCAGAAAAAATCATGGTTTTACAAATGGATATAATTGTGGTTGTGTTTTGACAGTATAAAAGATCTCATTTAATAGAAACCAGACATACCACTATCAGTCCATAAATGCAACAAAAATATGTTTATTTGAGGATTCCCACAACACTAAAAAGCAATCACTTCCAGTGCTACACCAGAAAAGACTCTCTCTTTATTGCAGCAACAAAATCCTGGAACCTGAAGCCTGCTCCGCTGGGAAGAACAATCAAATCAAATTACTGTAACAATTAAGTCCTGCAGTGACTACTAAGCATGATTCTATGCCAAGTGAAGAATTTGTGGTTTTGTTACATTTATTATAAATTCAAATATCCCATCTAAAATATATGATAATTTATACTGCTATATATTCAAAGCATGTTCATCCCTTTAGACAATTAATGTTTAAGAACAGCTGTTTGATTTAGTCTTGGAGAAAAGTTTTCATGGATCAGACAGTAATAGTCACCTCCCTGTAGACGATTTTTCAGGCCTATGCACTTAGCTGATTTTATCTCAAGAGTATATTTTGCTCAAGCATCTCTAAACAGAATGCCACCCTCTATAAACTGGGGCAGCATTTCTGACTTAGATGGCTTATGACCATTACCCCACGGTGAGGAGCTGATCCTCGTCCACAGGCTGGACTTACAACCCTTGAGTAGGTTACAGGAGAGACAGGTTAGTGGTGTTTTTTTAGAATAATGTTATACACAGCTCCTATAGTAATGAATTTTTTCCTGATCTTCTAAGAGAGCTCCAAGTTTCTTTTTTTCAGTAAGAATCTGTTTGTGGTGTTATCAGAATAGCAAATAAAAAATACCTCTTTTATCCTTTTGAAAACAACCCACATGAAATAGGCAGCACCTCCATACAAACTCGCACCAAGTTTTTCTTGTAATTCTTAAAGAAAGACAAATCTTTATTGCCAGAGCTATTTCTCCTCGGCCAACCAAGTAAAATACAAGAAAACCACAATCTGTATGATATCTGCTTTTTATCATCCTCTCTCCCCTTTAGCTCCTTTTCTGAATGGGAACTGGCAGAATGGAAATCAAATGTAAAAAAATACATATAAATGCAGCATGGGAAAAAAATCTTTCACAAATATTTAGACTCTTGTTTATTTTATAGCTTTAATTCTTGGTAAAAATAGCCCCCAAAACTGAGTACATGTGGAAAAAATGCAAACTGTGCTCTGTGCCTTCAAAATATGATCATGTAATGCTACGTGCAAAGTTTGAGCAGCACACTGCAAAAAAGGATTTCCTCATGTGATCAGGTGTGGCACTAGCCTATACTTCAGACCTTCACCACCAAGTCTAACTTGAAAGGTAACCACCAAGTAAGTGTTCTTGTGTCATGTCCTATTCTCACATAGTCCTGATACCACCAAGTGTCCAACACTTGTCTGTTAGCATTATGTTTGCCAGCTGACATTCTTTTCTCAATTGCAGGCTATTTATCATTTCTGCAGATATTGGGGTAATATATTTTATGAAAAGTTGCCTTAGATTCTGTTTGTGAAGGCCTCCAAATAAACACAAGCATCCACTTAGCTTGTTTCACTAAGCCATATCTCAAAATAATTTCAAGCTAAACGTCTCCTTGGAACGTCTCTCTGATTTGAGAGACTTCAGAGCTGCAAGCAGGGAATATCTTGCAAAAGCAGGCTCTGGGTGTAATTGCAGTAGTAATTGTCTGTCACGCATGTGAGTAGGCAATAACCATCTTTTTCTCTTTGGTTAACATAATTCTGAACACATGGAGTAGGCCTGAGGAAATGAAAAAGATAATTTGCAAATAAATGTGTTGGTGTTTAACCAGAGGGGGGGATACCCTCGGTGCAATAAGAGACCCCTAGTACAATAAGGTTGCCTATCATAAGTGTTAACTATTGACACATTAGAAACATTTTCAAAGGGAAGAGAAACATGCCAGCATTTACTGAAATATTGGTTATGTTCTGTTTAATTCTTTCACCATTCTTTTTTTTGGCCTTTCTTTTTTTCCTTTGCTGCCTTTCCATGGAAACATAACATAGTCTATTGTTTTGTTTAATTTTTGTCATTTGCTTTTCTTCTATTGACCTCCTCTAATATGTGTCTGATTCTATTTTTTTTCAGACAAGTTAATGATTCAGGAAGAGGAAAGACATTTTCAGAGCAGCTAGAATATAAATGATAAACTGTAAGTCACATTTGTTTGCACATGGATAGTATTTGTGGTTTCACACTGTTCCAAAGCAGGGGCTCTGCTTCCAAGAACTGACTGGGTAGTTTGCCTGCTATTTATCACTGCCCTGAGCAGATGATTTCTGGATGATTAACAGAGCTGTCATTGCACTCTTACAGGCAGGTCAAACTGGTCTTGCTGCTTTTGAAATACTTTTTAGTTGTTAGGAAAAAAAGGTCTAGAAATTCTTATCAAATAACCTTTTTGTTAAATGTCTTTTAAATGTTTGCATTATTTTATCACTAATTAAAGCTTAGATGAACTTTCCCAGGCTTCCCATTTTACATGGCTTGCAAACAGTTGCAATCCCAACCATTCTTCAAATCGTGGTGAGGAGATTAAACTAACGATTATTGAATTCTCAGAGTGAGACAGGATCTACAGAGACAATAAAGTCTTCCACAGGATATAGGGCAGCTTAATCTCAGCAGCCCAATGGGATGAATTCAAACAGTCGAATAAACTCTGAAATATTCCAGGCGGTTTTTCTTTCTTCACTTGAGAAGCTAGATTCAGTGGAGCCCCAAGGTAAGGAGATGCTACCAAGGAAGTGCTTTCTACATGCCCAGAGAGCACCTGGCAGATTCCTCCTCTTCTGCTTGTGGAAGTTAATGGAGTAATATGAGGCTGCGTTTGGAAATGCCTAGAAGTTTTGTGCCTTCTGTTTCTCTTAAGCATGTGCTTAACAAATCTGCATTGCAGCCATTGCTCTGTAGTATGTTGGGGCAGTTATCTCTAGTCTATTTAGGAACCTTTGATGATTAAAGGATAGGAAATGATTATTTTTACTTCAATCAGTTAAACTGCTTACATTGCGCTGTGGTAGCAGAAGTCTGTGACCTTCTGAGAAAGTTTGCCAAGTTCCATGACACATCTCACAGCATAAGCAACTTGTATATAAACTGGTCTTGGGTTACTTTATTTTCCTTTTCTGGCCTGTGGGAAGCTAAAAGAGAATACATGAGTATTATTATTATCATTACATTTACTTGTTTCACATCACTGAGCCTGGGCATCCTCTCTGTGGAAGTAAAAAGGAATCTAAAATATTCTTTAAGTTTCTTGCCATGACTTCTAAGCTGCATTTACTTCTAAATATCCTGTTTATTTATGTGATCAATCTATATAGGTGTCTTAGAGAGGACTCAACCCCACAGTATCCACAGAAAAGATTTTCAAATGTACTGAAGTACTTAAAGATGAACTGGAACCATAATGGATCGTCCAAAAGTAATTAAGCTGCTTTTCCATCAATTTCTTTGTGTCTTATTTTTATTGTGCATAATACCATGGGTGCTACCCCAAGACAGAAGACCAAAGAAAAAGGCCAGTATTACTGAGAGGTGAACTGCCCAAGGTCAGCCATGGCCCCTGCAATGCTGGACTTCTGTCAGTTTATCTTTTGGCAAGATAAAAGTGCCTTTTTTTAACTGTGTTTTTATCTTGGAATACCTCACATGCACTAACCAACCCAAAACAGGGAGAAACAGGCCTGTTTTTCTCAATGAAGACAATCCTTTTGACTCTTGGTTACATTTGAAATCTAGTTCTTAGTAACATTTTTAATCCAGCTACTGAAAAACCAGAAAAATAAACCCAGTAATTCCCCACTTTGTCATCTAGATACAGTAGTAACTTAAAAAATGTGGGGAATGATACTTCATTGTACTTTTTCTGTAATACATCCAGACAGAGGGCTATTTTGATTCCATTTTCATAAGAACAAGACTCCTAAACACAGCTGCAGCTTTTTTTCCCCCTTTTCATTCTGTTTTCCAGATGCTATACCTTCCAAGAAATGAGCAGCTTTGTTGCAGTATTAAGCTCGTAAAGGTCACTATCCTGAGTGAGGCCTCACTGAATCCTCACTGGTTCGTGTTCAAAAATGTAAGTGCTAATAAATATTTTAGGTGGTCAAATGTTACGAGGTCAGACAGTTACATGTGATACCACTGCCTGGCTGAAATATAGCAAAGATACCAAGCACATGTTCATTCCCACTGTATTTTCATATAAACAGTCTCAAATAGTCATTCTGAGAGGTTTAGTGCAGCCAATAGTTCCACTGCAGCCAATGGGCTAATGCTGGTTTCAAACATGTGGGCGTATGACAACAATCTGATCACCCAAAGATATTGCATCTTAATTCTTGGATTCACATTTTCAACTTTATTTACATAAAGTGTTAAAAATGTCCCTCAGGAGGCCTCATGAGGGGACTGAAGATAGCAAGATGGAAGCCAAGTGAGACGTGTACGTTCCTAAGTGTTTGGATGAAAACTGAGCAATACCTTTCTGGCTCCAGAGGCTCTCTGCAACAGAGGACGCGTGTCTCTAGAGCCATGAGGATTTTAAAACTACTCTGGAGTTTGTCCGATCCTCTAGATTATCACATACAGGACCAGCTCTTGAGCCAAAATGCATGGAAAAGAGCTTTGCAACTCAATGAGACGGAGCAGCAAGGTGTGCAGTGCCTCTGAGCAGGCATCTGCGCAGGGTTGCTTCAGCCACTGCTCTGCACAGAGGGAAGGACGGGGGCTGTGGCACAGGCTCCAGCCCAGCAGAGCTGGGCTTGCGGTGCCAGTCAGCATGAGACAGATCTTCATTATTCTGGTCCTGTGTTTCTTTTAGGACAGACAAGGTATTGCTAGCATTAATCATTAGATTTGTCCTCATGATGTTAAGAATTAGAGTATGCCTGACTTCCCAGAGACAGGATATTTCCATTTGGGTGTATATCCCTTTCCACATGGCTGCAGGTTAATCACTCTCAAAACCCTGAGCGCAATTTTACATATTAAACTTTCTGGAAAAGAAGCTTTATTTGTATATTTGTTAATTTTTTTTATATCAGTGATAAGTACTTAAACTAAGCACCTTCATTCTTCTAGAGAAAACTTAGTAGTGCAGAGAAACCACTGGTTCTCTTTTTAGTGTTTAAATTAATGTGCTGTATTTCAACACTGAAAAATATTTTACATATGTAATAAAAGAACCTCTTTTGTGTCATGTATGCCAGTGGAGAAATACTTGTCATGTGCCACTCTCATTTTACAATAGACAGAGGGAAGCATAGCCAGGTCAATATAACCTTGCGAAAGCTCTACCGTGCATCAAAAGTAAGCTCAGTCCTTAGCTAGCCCCGTAGCCCCAGTCCAGACCAGGGAACAACTTGCTTAAAGTTGCTTTCCCTCAAAGAATCATATAGACCTTTATCTAGCAGCTCATCTACGGTTTTTACTTAGCCTGGCAGCACCTAGAGCATATGAAGATCAGCTGGAAAAGGGGTATGTAAGTATGCCTCATTAATCTTTAAAACACAAAAAATGTGTGTCCATGACAGTTTATTAGAGTTGTATTGAGTAATTAGCTAGGATATCAGTTGGGTTTCTGTACTGCACTGTAAATCCTGTTTTTTGTGTAGCAGCGTAGGAGACCCATAGCTGAGAAAAGCCTATAAGCGGCTGAGCAAGGAGCTGGCTTGAAGGAGATTTTGTTACATTCCAACTTTTTGCTGTTCAGAACAGATTGAATTGAAATGAAATTCAGGATGGGACTCAGCCGTAATGAAAGCGAATCTCTGTCGTCTGGTGACTGTTTAGCTCGCAGTCGCTCAGTAATTAGCCCTATTGTCCTTCAATTAGCCGTAGCTGGCCTCCTGCTACTCTGCTTCAGCATGATAACATTAAGGAACCGAATGCGCTTGTATTGTAGCCTGCTGTAACCACCGGGCTGGGCTCTGCTCGGAGGCTAATTATATATGGGCTTGCTACAAAAGAAATACCTACATTAAGTATAAGAGAAGGACTACAGATAAGAGCAATGAATGAATAGAGCACAGCAACTGAGACTTGCTACTTGGTATATTTTACTGTTATATGTTGGTATGCTGTTTTACATTCAGCCTCTGCTTTTGCACATTGGGAAGGCTTCCAGTGCTTACATCCGTGTTGGGAACTTTGCAGCTAGCATTTCACCTAGGCCCAGTTTCTTTTGATTCCCAGCTAATTTTCCAAAGGGCGGCAGTGTTGACGTGCAGGAGAAGAAAACAGCAATAACCAGGCAGTGTTTGTGCAGAATGTTAGAAGTGTGTAAGTTATGTTTTCTCTTTATGGTTTAGATGTCCTCAAGTTACTCCTGTACTGCATGTTTTTTACCAGTACCTCTGCACAGTCACTTCTTAATACCTCTCCAGCTGCTTTTGCAGTTCAGCTCATAAGCTGGGCTGATGTCTCTGGATTCAAACTGGTTCTCAGCACTGAGGGAATTTAGTTATATTTCAGTACCTGTACCCATGAGCAACAGCAGCAGCAAAAAGCATAATAAGAAAAAAGTGTGGAATACTAATTACTCTGCTTTACAGAAACAGAATTTAATCTCAGCCTTTCTTTCTGAACTACGAGACTTATTTGGGAAAGTGGCCTTCCTTTTCCAATAGCTGTAATTGATTTCACTCTGAATATTATTGTCCCCTATTCATATCAGAACCAAATTCACCTGCCTATTCAGCTTTCTCTGAATGTGCACGTTATATGCATTTTTACGTCTCTTGTAGGATTTTTAAAGAACTAGTGTTCAGATTATTACCCATGTCCAAACTACAGTTAAAATGACACTAAATTTGAGAATAGGGACCTTGTATTTGTGACAAAAACAACTACTGCTTAGCTAGGCTTTAAGAGCTCCTGGGAGGAAAAATCCAAACACATTAAATCTGAAAATGGCATCTCGTGTGCTGGGGCAATTTTAAACCCATGCCATTGTGACAATATACAATGACCCTATTCTCATGACTGAAGCATTTTATTATTCCTACTTCTAAATTAGTTTAAACTGATTTAAAAAGCAGTAGATGTTTCCTCTTGTGGCTTCCCTCCCAGGCAGAGTTCTGGTTATGTTGGTTTTACATTTTGCTGCCTTACATTTGCTGCCTTAATATGTTTTGATTGCTTTTAAGAGGAACTTTATTTAATTTCTTTTATATATATAAAGCAGCCTTCATCCTATAATCACTTCAGTTTATCATCTGTGTTTCATTTACAGAGGAGAATAGGACGCCTCGTTGTTTTGGATTTGTCTCGTTTTGAATACGTCTTGTGACAAAGTGGAAGTAATGAGGTTGAAAGCTTCATTACACCTGTACAGACATATTGCAGAACCAAAGGAAGGAGAAAGGTAATCATTAACAAATGCAGTCTACTTGATCATCAGACTTTTCCAAGTAGCACAGGAGGAGAAATAAGCCAGAGTTAGCAAGGTATGAGGCTTTTGAAGTAGATAGGGAAGCAGCGAAGTACAGTGTCTGTCTTCTGCTCGCATGTCAGATGCTTCCTTTTAGTCTCTTACTAATTTTTCTTTGATTGTTTGAACTAGTACTTTGAATATTTTGGAGCTAGCTAAGCAATGGATTCTTTCTTTTTCTTTTTTTCTTTTCTTTTTTCTTTGCCTCATTCAGTTCATCTTCAATTAGCCCATTTTACTAGTCACATACAGCAACTGTCGTTCACCGTTTATGTAGCACCTTAATGATCTTGTGTCAGGACTTTATATTTTTCAGAGCTAATTGCTGCCTGGGACTTAAAACAAAATAAATGGAACTGCAGCTCCCTCAGCTAAAGTTTAATGACAGCTTTTGGACAGCGTCTGACAAACAACACTCCGAGTCTCTGTTGTGTTATAAAGGCCATTTGTCCTCTTAAGAAACACTTTAAGAGTATCTGTCACTGTCTTTGTTTTACTTCAGTACACTATATACTAAGCTAAAAGCATTATTTCCACAAGGGAAACTACAATAGAAAATCCACCTGCAAAATTATCCTTATACCTCCAAGCTAGCTGGAGGATGTTCACAGCGGCTTCTTGTTGTTATTGGATTTGGTTAATCAGAAATGTAAAAATAAAGCCAAATAAAACTAATTGAACAAACTTGTGCAGTTTCCTTCCAGTTACTTGTGCCTGATCAGTTACTTTAATACTTCAACCTCCTTTCTCTTAAAGCCTGCTGTCTTATGGTGACAAATCATTTGTACTTCTAAAACAGTGCTCTAAATTGACAATCTCTTATGCTCTGTAAGGGCAACTTATTTTCTGCTGTGAAAATAAATAAATATAAATAAAACAATTCTGGCATAACATCCATTCCTCGTGAACATGTTGGTCAAAATCCTTATGTCTGATGGATCTTTCCAACATGAACACGTGCTGAAATCTGACTCATTTCCTGAGAGCTGGAGGAAAAGAATACACAGAATACACAGAAAAATGAGTGCTGTGACTTTGGTGTTGTAAGAGCTTAACAGAACACTGCACAACCAATGGCTGATGCCCTGAGAAGCTGGAGTTTAACCTGCAAAAAGAGCCAGCAGCTCAATGCAAATCACATGAATGTTTGTCAACAGGAGAGGAGACAGTGATCGCAGGCAATCGCCAACCCAGCCAAGGCGTTGCTGAGACATAATGGAATGGAAAGTTTCAGAAACTGTTTGAAGAAAATCCAGGAAGCTTTGTACATTGTTTATAAGAGGCTGCTCTCAAACATAAATGGTAGATGGAAAGAAAGCACAAAGCTGCCTCTCTGAAAACCTAGCAGGGTGCAGCCTAGACACTTGTGCTGCACAAAGATCGAAGCTGGCTTCAGAGCCAGAGCAAAGAAGCTGAAAAAGGTTGTTATTGGCTAGGAAGTCCCTTGAAAGCTGTTCTTTGATATGATAGAGAAGAGGAACCTCAGAGAGAGGTACAAAGAGAGTAATGACATGGATAAAGTAACAGACTTGGAAAATTATCATTGCAAAAGTATAGGTGACAGACATAAGATTTACTGAGGCCAAAGAAAACCATGCCATATTAATCTAGACCTGAGATGAGAGGCTGGATAACAGTTTGAGCTGAGCAAATGAATCATAAATGTTGTATTTTAGAGACATAAAGTAGAAAGATGCTGTAAGACTTAGAATGGCTTCAAGAACATGAAGGTCGGGTTATGGTCTTGTGTGATCAGATGTTTGATAGCTCTGTCCACAGGAACCAATCAGAAAAATGCTAGGAGAATACCAGTCTTATATTAGCCATGTTGAGCCTGACTGAAGACTAAAGCTCTACAAAGTAGCACTGGAGACAGACTAGAGTTTTAGTTTGGACAAAAAGGTAGGATTTACCTCACCTAACTTTATATATCTACAATGTAGGTATTATTCTTCATAGTGAATGGAAAAAAGCACATTTAGAACATAATTCAGCCCCCTTATTTCAGACAGACTTTTCAGCAGTACGATGAATTGCACCCTACAGTTGTTTGAATATTATCAGCTTGATTTCCAGACTGTACAGAAAGTCTATGCTGGGTGGTTTGGAGATGAATATCTGCATTTAGGCATATGAATCCTATCCACAGGGAGAGCATACAGGGGTAGAACTGAAGCAGTTATATAGAAATGGAGGGAGAACTTATGTCTGTAGATGACATTTGCTTAGACAAGATGTACAAAGCAAAGAAAAGGTAGAGATGTAAGGCATCCCCAAAGAGGGATGGAAAACGACAAGGATTCACAGAAGAATATGCAAAAAGAACAGCTAGAGAGGTAGAAGGATTTATTTAGTGAGGCCAGTAACGAGACACTAGGGAGAAACACAGGCAGGAGAGCAGAAGGTGGTGAGCTGAGCATATAGGGAAAATCACATCATAATTTGTCAGTTTTCTCTTGGAATAAATAAATGAGATTCTCTGTGAACTGAAAAGCAGAGGTAGGAGTAAGGAAGAGCTGGAGGAATGTGTCAAGTTCCTAAGCAAATTCTTTAAGTTTTCCAGAACTCAGTCTCCATACCTGTAAAATGGGATCATAGGAAATACTACATCCTGAATCATCTTGCAGAGCATGGAGATATTCTTCTCAAAGGTCAAAGACAGCTTCAGAGCCACACTGGCTCCTAAGCAAAACTTGCTAATTCTTTTTGTTTCTCATTGTATTGCCCCAGCTGTTCTGTTAAAATGAACCAATATACTTTGTCTCCTCCAAAGCCATGCTTAACAGAGTGTAATACTTCTTGAGGAAGTATAATATGGCAAGGCAAAATGTGGCTCATTCACTTAATGCCATAGTTCACATATGGTGCACTTAAACAGTCCTGTCTTCCATGAGGCTCTTCTCCTTCAGTTTCTTTTCCATCCTCCCTGTCTCTCATATCTTCCATCTCTGTCTTAGGCATCTTTAGGGCCTATAAAGGAAAAACTGCAAAATGAACTATTACTTAATTATTCATTGAATGCAGTTAAAAGAATCCTGAGAAGGTTGGACTGGATGGTATTATAGATGCATCAAGAATAAAACTGGTTAGGGCAAACTGTTGCCTGTATATTACTGTTCTGCAATGTAGATGTCACATGCAATGAGGAAAGATTTTCCAGTAGGAAAATCTAAGCTCCTCAGCTTAAAACAAGCAGTGCAAATCAGGAATCAGTATTGTCTATTTTCAGCATATTTTTAAAATGGAAATTAAGTTGTACAGCCACGAGAGTTGCTCATTCAGTCAAAACCATATCCCACCAGTAATTTCTGAATTTCCTGGGGTGCAGGGGGGTTGTTTTATTTGATTTTTAACACAAAGCACTGGTATTTCCTAACAGTGTAATTTTTATCACTGCAAGATGATTGAACGTTTTTGTTTCAATTTGATCCAGGCACCAAGCCATTGTTTCTGTATGATGGTACGTATGAGAAATCCAGAGCAAAACTATAGGTATGCCCCAAATTCTGGAAAATTCAGACTTGAAACTGAAGTCTGATGTTGGCTCCTCTCTGCTAAAAATAATGTACAGATGGCTGTAATCCTAACTGGCAGGACATTTGTTGGGGATTTCAAGTTTGAAACTCTGCTTCAGGTGTTGATTGTCACTTGCTAGCCTTTTTGAAAAAAATATATGTGGAACTTGGATTTTAGGCTGAAAGGGTTGGATGCAATTGCAGTAACAGTAAATTTACTCATATGTGCAGCTACATTGAAACTTCAGAAAACCATCTAAAAGTATCCAACCACTTCAGGGGTTACATTTCCAGAGTATTTTAATTCCAGGGAGGTTCATGAGTCTCTTAAAATAGAAAACCTTGTTTTTCTTTTTAGTTCAACAGTGAACTCTCCAGTTGGATAGCTAACATGGGCTCTGATAAGGGAAGTTTCAGGCAATGTTATGGCCCAGAGTTTCAGATTTTCTCCTAAAACGGACTACTCAGGATACAAATACTTTCAAGGTTTTTGAAAATGTCAGTGAAAACAATAATATTTTTGAAATTAAACCTGTTTCTGCCATACAGGATACACAAACCTCAGAGTATCACACAAGTGCATGAGAACTGGAGACTGACCTACATCACTTTGTGTTCTAAGATGTGGGCATAATTTGCTTAGAAAGCCAAATGCATTTATTTTTAGACTCATGACTGCTCGTGCCATAAAGGAAACCAGTTTCAAAACGTTTCCTAATTATAAAGGAGCACAGTACTTTGCTGCATAACAGTAGCACTTTGCTCCAAAATTTTCATGCACTCTGTTATGTAATACTGCATTAATTATATTTCTGAGAAAAATGTCTGAACATCTTTGGATTCAGTGCTGTGGATTTGGAATGCTAATATTTAGCACAGTTACAATTTTTTCTAATATGTTGCAGCTTATTTGCATAAATATGCCTTTTGTGGAGCTGGCTCCATAATTTATAAATGCATTAGATTATTATATGTGCAGTAATGCATAGTGTATGAGGATAAAACAGCAAATAAATTGCATGTTTTGTGTTTTGGTATAAATAAGATTCCTTGTTTTCTTTTCTCTTGCATGGTAATCACCTTTACTCTGCTTTGGAGTTCTTTGTAAATTGGCAGCAGTCATCACTGTGGTCCTCTTAGTTTTTTTAACTGTTATCTTCAGTGCTGCAGTAGCAAACTTGGGAGCAGAGTTGATGCAACAGGGATGTGCAGTGTAAGTGGACAATACAAACTAGCTCAGTGGCTCTTGCTGCTCATTTTCTCTTTGCACTGTAATAAAGAGAGATCTGACTAAATTAGTTGATCACAGAATGACTTTGATCCATTTTTACGGGGCACCCATCAAAAATGAGAGGCAGAGGTAGGACTGCTGTAGGTTGGATACTTTCTTTAGAGGCAGGGAAGTTTTAATGACATTGTGCAAGACACTGCTGAGACCTTGCTGAAATATTGCGTACAAATTTGATTGCCCATGTTCTGGTCTGCATGTTTCATGCAGACCACCAACAGGAATGACAGGTGAAGAAGAGAGTCTTGAAAGGGTTGACAGAGCACTGGAACAGGTTGCCCCGAGAGGTGGTGGAGTCTCCTTCTCTGGAGATATTCAAAAGCCGCCTGGATGCAATCCTGTGCAATGTGCTCTAGGTGACCCTGCTTGAGCAGGGGGGTTGGACTAGATGATCTCCAGAGGTCCCTTCCAACCTCAGTGATTCTGTGATTCTGTGATTCTGTGATTGTCTTCTTTGACTAAGTGAAGCAAAGGCTAAGAGGGGATTTCACGATGCTGGAAATATATCAGAACTGAGAAAAAATAAAGTGCTATGAATACTATTAAATCTAACTGACACGGCAGACAGAAGAGTAGATGGATCAAACTCTCTAGGAATAAAGGTAGGCTAGAAGTTAGGATGAGTTTCTAACCATCAAAGCAACAAGGTCTAGAACTACTTTCCAGTATAATTAATATAACAAAAGCCATGTAAATTTTTAATCTTGATCAGTTAAAGAGCATTGTATATTCCAAGGTCTCTAAGCAATGTTTTATATTAAGACATGAATCTTTTAATTGTGTGTTGAGGATATTTACTAAAAGTGTTCAAGTTGGAAGAAGCATCACTATTTTATCTTGAAAGGCTCATAAAGCCTTTTCTTTCCCATAGTTAAGAGAGAATGAAATCTTACCACATGTTAAATTACTTAAGAACAGTAAACCTGTGCTAGAATGCAGAAGGATTGGTACGATGTCATATATATATGTTTAGAGCATCACAGGATTCGTAAATAATTTGGGTCAATTTGTTCAGCTATTACGGCAATTACTTTATTTATAGAATACCATGAGCTGAAGGCCTTCACTAAACAAATGACTTCTGAAATGATCTGCATTATCAAAAATCTCTAAGATTTCTGTGTTATTTTGGTGGAATACCAGTTTCTAAGCTAAGACATTTCCTTTTACTCTCAGTGTCCAAATATGTATCATCGTTGATACCTTTGTAAAATTTTACTTCTATGCGAAGATGTACCAGACATGAAGATGTACCAGACACGAAGATGTACAAAAAGAGTTGAAATCAGAGTCACTGAATAAACGATATACTTGATGTCATGGTCCATTGAAACCGCATGGAGGTGTGAGCTATCCACCTTAGCTATGGCACAAGCCGGATTTTTTTTTTTTTTTTTGGGGGGGGGGGCAGACTCTGAATAGTGTCCTACCAATGATTTCAAGTGAAAGGATGATGACTGAACACATCTATCCTATGAAAAGCAGTACTGCAAATACTGTACAAAAATCCTTAATATCTGAATGATATTTTTTTGAACAATAAGGAACTGCAGTATCCCAGTTCCAGATGTCAAAGTATTTATGCACACGTAATACAACAGTCTGAAGCAACAAGGAGCATTTGAATCCCTCATGTTGTTTCAAAGGAGTAATGAGAGAATACCAAAATGCAGGTTTCAATAGATCTGTAAAAGTAAAAGATATAAGGTTCTACCACAGAAGAACTGATCGGAAACTGCTGGGATGGATAGGAGGAGTGGTTAGTGTGTGGCTTTACGTTCACTCCAGTTGACTCAGTCTCTTGTCCTCTCTCCCTTTTCCTAAGGATTGAAGATGCTGGCCCAGCCCACACAGCAAAGATACCAGCCAACAGCACTTCGTTATTTCCTGGAAACACATTAGCAAGTGGGTTTCTAGGGCTTTCTCTGTTTTATGGCTACACTCCGTAGCTGAGGAAGCACCTCGACTCGACTCGCCGAGCCGCGGCAGTGCAATGCGCTGCCGGGAGATCGACCTCTGACTCCCGGGTCTGAGCGCGCTGGTGGGGGCCCCTCATGTGAGACTCGCTCTGCAGCTGCTGGAGTATCACCCTAGGCCTAGGGTACAAGAGCAGCAAGAGGCAAGCTGAGAGCAACAAGTTTTCTTGATTTATACTCAGCTGAGGCTGTGAGAATTTTTAGCATAAGTTTCGTCATGTTTACCCCTTAACCCTTAGCAGAGATTTTATGCCGGTAGAGACAGGTGTCACTGTATAGATTTCTGCATGGTTCAGTCACTCCACAGTTTGGGGGTTTTAGGATATATAATTTATTTCTTTTGGATCTTTTCAGTACTCTGTCAAATTTTCCAAGTGGATTAACATCATAATGCTGTGCATGTATTTTCTGTTCATAATTGTATAAGGATAGGTTTTATTGCAGGAAGAATATTTAAAGAAAGCAAAAAAATTAAGGGGTAGTTCTGTCAGTAAGCGCATGTCCAGTTTGTTCCTTAAGTATTTAATTTTTTAAAAATGCATAAAATTTTATGACCTTACCAAAGGGGAGGAACTATAGCAGTTGTCTTAAATGATTAGTAAGATAGTTTGAATTAGCTACTGTAGAGTCCCACCTATTTGTGCAGTGTTGAGTAGCCTGAATTATAAATTATCATACTAAAATTTTGTTACATAGCTATATGAGATTGATTCAGCGCAATGGCAGTGCAAAGCTTCAGATCTCAGTTGGAAAATTTAGCCCATTCAGAGGCAGACGCTCGGTGCTGGGCGGATTTGGAGGAGCAGTGGCCGAGCGGGGAGCTCCTTGCGGTTTCCCGCAGGATGTGGTGCGGAGGGATGTGCTCCTGTCACCCCCCCGGCTCACTCAGGAGCTGGGGGCTACACACACACACACACACACACACACACACACTTCAGTTTAATTCTTAAATTCTGCTTGGCTTCTATTTGAGACACATAAGGCGGCTCTTTGTCTCTCACCCTAGACACTTTGCCTCAATGCCTTGCGTAGCTCTAATCTCAACCCCCCCATCACAGATTTTGCCTTTAGAATGCTATCTTTTCAACAAAACATTGAGTTTTTCAAGTATGCTTTGCAGTTAATTAAGCCCTTGACACTGTGCTGTTGATACTTCCTGGACTGATTGCTCTAAAACAGGTTGCATTAACTTTCTTGACGAATTTTTCTAAACTAATTTTGCCCACATTAAAATTGCAAATAGTCTCAGAACAAGCCCACTTTAAACTTGATCCTGCTGCTTTAATTGGAAATAGATAGATTTTATTTACATCTTTCAATTCCTTAATTTATTTGATCTCAGGGGAATCAGTTATTTTTGGCATTGATTCATATTTAAATTATCTCAAAAAAATGGATTATTGAGCATTAGGAGAATAATTACAATAATATTCTCATTAAGGTGCTAGTTGTAAATTGCAAATATAAAAATTGTCTTCAGCTGGAGGTTCCGTATGTTAACTTCTGGGAGAATACGGATTTAGCACAACCAGACTGGTTCCTTAACAGAAAAAGTTATTAGCAAATAAAAAATAAAGTGAAAGGTATACGGATTTTATAAATAGGATTGATTTTTTTTGCATCCAAGCCAAGACCATAATGTTCACTAATACATACAAAAAGACACAAATATGTGCTTTGCTATAGGATCTTACTGGAGAGCTGGCAAAGTGTATTCATCTGAATGCACAACAGTTTAAATAATTCAAGGACATAGGAAAATGGAGTTATTTGAATTAGAGATAAATCAGCAGACCGTAAAGAAGAAATCTAAAATAAAACTAGTTATCTGAAAAATCCTGTTTAGTGGCAGGGGAGAGAGTTTTGATGACTCAGAGGTTGTCTATCTTTGAAAATTAAGTAAAATAGCTGTCTCAGAAAAAAAGCGGCCATTTGAGGGTTTACATTGAAACAGTTATCCTGGCTACTTCACCACATTCTCAAAAGTAAACAAGTCTTGACTGCTGACGTATTTATGAGTTTGGCTGTTAGTACTTATTTTAAGTTGATGTTTGCAAGAGCTGGATGACTTAAATGATTAATAGTAGAGCACGAGACTGGATAACTACAGCCATCCCAAATTTTTCTGTGTAGTCCAGTTACCTTATTAACACTGTGTTCTCCATAGTGGAGATGTCAGTGTGGGAGACTAGATAATGAAAATACTGCTGTTATAAAGAAGGTAAAAAAAATACTTACCCTTTTTTTACAGCCATTACTACTAGGAGTCTAATTTTATCATGCATGTTCACACCGCTGAATAAAGTTGACTATAAATCAAGATAATGGAGAAGAATTTTGTGTATCCTCCATGTGTGGCTGGATACCAACCCTGGGAGCTACAGTGCTGAGCTGCCTGTTGCACTGCTACCGAGTACGGTCAACTTTGAAGGAAACGCTGGTGAACACAGGTCTGGATTTGAGAATGGATTTGAGAATTTCTTCACTGGGAGTGAAGGATTTTTGGATTCTCATTTCAACAGAGCTAAGGCCCAGTTCTTAGAGCTCTTGTTCTAATTCTGCTGGAAGAGATCCCACATAGAATCAGGCTTCACTGCAAAAAGCTTGCAGTCAAAGGTAAAAGCCCAAACTGTTTGGGGTGTGACAGCAGAAGAAATCTGGTCATGTCTCTCACAAGCATCCCCACCCACCCCACTGCTCACAGAAATTAGTGTGGTGATGCTTATTCCTTATTTGCTTCTCTAGTGAAACACTCCAAATTGGTCTCCCTTCCTAGTGTATCCTGAAGAATTCATTATTTTTATACAATTGTGTAGATATAGTACCGAGACTTTAAACAGGTAGCCCAGTACTGATTCTTGTGGGACGTTACTGGCCAATTTCTCTCTTTTTCCATGAATTATTTATAATTTTCCATTGTCAGTAGTTCACTAGCCAGCTTTTGATTGAACTAATTGTTTTGTTGTCTTAGCCAGATTGATTTAATTTTCTCCCTAGGCTGTCATATGCCTCCATATCGAATGTCTGAAGTCCAAGTATATCCATGGCACTCCCTCACTTTGGTTTTCTGCCCAAAAAACTATCATCAAGCTTGTCAGGCCAGCTTTATTTTTAGTATTTCCTTGCAGTTCAGTTTTCTTGACAACAGTCCCATCTACGGACTGGATCATCACAGCTCTTCGCGTGTCACAGGGGGAACACGAGGCTCCGGGACACCTCAGCATGTCTCCCAGCCTTGCTTGGGCATTTACCCAGGCCATGAGAGGGGGCACAAGGACGGTTCTCCCAAAAGTCCTTTGAGAGAGTGCAGCCAAGCATAAACACACAGCAGCTGCTCCAGCCAGCAGGCCAAAATGGGCAGTACGGTTCCACAGCAAAGGACAAAAAAAGCCATTCTCCCCAAACACGGGGAAAGCCTCGAGAAAATGAGGGTTCGGAGTATCGGAGGCACATTGTACCCAACCTTACAGCATATGGCAGTTATGATGCCCTTTACCAACTGCGATAATCAAAGTCATCATCTAAGACAAGATCTGATTCCATTTTTTGTTTCATAAGTTCCCAGAGCAACACAAACTTCAGCCATCCAGCTGTGAGTTAACAGCTTCTCCTTCCTCTTCATCAGTGCCCTAGGACCTGCCTTTCTTCCTAGTCAGGTTTTCTAAGGAGAAAACTGCTGGCCAGGGAAAAGGAGCTCACCAGGAGCCCTCACGCGGTGCTGGACCCGCTGCTGGTGGCCACCAGTGGCAGCGGCAGTCACTGCGGCTGGCAGCGGGGAGCTGCAGGGATGGGACACAAGCCGTAGCAAGGCAGGTTGTGTCACCTCTGCTGCTGCCAAGCAGTCCAGGAGGATCTCACCATGCAGGGTTTGCTTCGGGATAACCTGCAAGTTTACCCAAATTAGAAAGGCAAGGTGCATGTTGAGTCTGAATGATTCTGACCTGATCTTTCAAAGAATTCAGGTTCAGTTTGAGATAAAGCAAAGGTTTCCTTCATGGAATGCTATGCATTTGGGAGAAATAATGGATGTTTGCAGAGCATTTGCTAACAGGATTGCTAAACTACAATAAACTGGTATTCTATAGTAAGGGGGAGATTTATTTATCAGATTAAAATCATTTTAAATTTTATTCTACTATCTTCCCTCTTCCAAATCTCACTCAGTCTTTCTGACAAAGCCTTTTAAAAAGGAACCAGACATTGCATGGATGACACGCACAGAGTGTTATCTGTGTAACAACATTACAACTTTCTGTATTAATTAATTTAACATAATGGGCTGTCTTTCCTGCAATTGTCTCTCCACAATTGCTTGTTTTTTTCATTGAAATAACTGCCACCTTCACTTGCTCCGTCAACGGGATGCTGAAAGTGTCAAACATGCGTACTGAAAGCAAAATTAAAATAAAGACACTACTACCAAAAAATCAGAATATGAGTTGGAGGGATCATAAGAGGCTTTCCTGAGCAAATTGTTTCCCAGAAGCCTGGGCTGAGGGGAGCGTGTGTGTGAGCATGTGTGTGGTCTTCCATGAACTGGTCAATGTAAAGGCTCTATCCAAATCAAGAGCCAAAGGGGTTGACATACAGGTGAATATGTGCACTGGGTAATAAACCTCCCTGCTGAAGAACGGGGAGAGGAGGAACAGGAGTGAGGAGCCATTCCCTTCCCCTTGCTCTGATGGATAATGCAAGCTGGTGCTTAACGCAGTTTTGAAACAGCTTGAGGGGCTCCTGCTACGTCACTCAGGGAAGACTGAAGGGACTTTCTGACCTGAGCTCAAAACACAGCGCCCGAGCAACGCGGGTGAGCCCCCAATGGGGCTCAATGCCACACAGCTCCTATCCCAGCAGCCCGGTCCAAGCCATGCCATATCCAAGCTGGCGCAGGCAGCCGAAGCCCCGGGTGGGCGGATGAGGGTGCAGAGCCCGCTGGGGCACGCAGAGCCCTGACACATGCCTTGAGATGTGAAATGTGAAACTGAGGACGACCCTCCCTCCCTTTTCTTTCTTCTTGGTAAGCTCCAGGTGGGGTAGCCCAATGCTAAGTTTGGGAGATGCACATTTAGGAAGCCACCACGCAGTGGCTGTGTGCTGGCTTCAGCGAACTCCGTTATGAAAGTGCCCAGCCTCTTGTGTGCATTGTAAAGGGGCTCCTGATTTTTGAATTCCTCTGGAATCAGTGTCCTTCCTAGCTTAATTCTGTGCCCTTCATCACAGCTGAATAAAAGATAAACAACTAAAGTTAGTTTTGGTGCTTCTGTGTAGTATTTGGTCATATCATACTCCTTTTGTTTATATGACTCTGCATCATCATCCTTATATTTTAGAAGAATGCAACATTTGTATAAAAGAGATCTTCCTGTGACTATGTCCAAGCAGTAACATAAGCATTCTTACATGAGCACCAGTAGGATTTTTTCAGATGGATTATTGGTTTCTGCTGTCCTTCAGCCAAAGTTAGGGTCTGCCCTTTCAGCTTTTCAGTTATCCCATTATTTTGTTCCAAAGCCATAGTATTTGAATAGCAGAGGCAAAGCTGAACCTCTTCAAATTTCTTGTCTTCCACAGAGAACTGTGGATACCTCAGATATATGCAAATAAAATATTTGCTATGCAGAATAATCTGGCAAGAGTTGACATACATGAGATGTTTACAAGAACTATATCCACTGAAGAGTATTCAGGTGTCTTCTTATAAACCTCCTCTAACTCAGCTTCTTTTTAACAAATCTGTAGGGTCTGAGTAGTGCTTATATATCTTTACCTGCTGTTATTAACTCTCTTTGCTATAACTGCTACCTTTTTATAATGTTTCAAAGGGACTTTTTTCAGAATACTAGTTGGAAGCCGTGGGTCAGACACATTTATATACAAAACCACCACATGTGGGCTGGATAATGGCAATGAAATTACCATGAAAATCATTTAGTCTGAAAGAGTGAAATTACAACTATTGTGCTCCCAAGGAGACAATACATGAAGTGCTAAGGGAAGGGTTATAATCAGATACTTTGATTAAGCTTATAAAGACAAACATAAAAAGCTGCTATTACGAGTACCCATTCCCAAAGTCATTGGCAATTTCCATATTTAAGTTTCCAAACAAACAAGCAAAACAAAACAACAACCCTCCCTATTCTTCCTCTAAGTTATGAGAAGGAGTAATAGCAATTTAGGTCAAGGATAATGTTTATTTCCAATACTCATGCTGAGTTAGGTATCAAAATTTTGGCAGTTAATTTTGACTCAGACTAAGAATCCAAGATCTCAGTGGCTTTGCTGAACTTCTTCAATCTTTAAAGCAGATCTGGAAAAACTGAAAGATAGAAAATGAACCTGCCAGGGTTTTGGGGTTTTTTTTTCAGACACGCAATTGTGTCTGTCTCCAGTCAAACTGAAAATGTAGCTTTCTCAGTTTTATAATTTAGTCAACTCTTTGACTATCCATTCCTTTTTCTTTTCGTTTTGACGTGAAAGACCGTCCTATTCCCAGCCTGCCCCAAAGTGCCATTGAACCATTTCAAAAATAAAAACTCTTTTTCCTGAAAACAATTCCCCCCGCAAATATATGTGAAGCCAAGTCTCTTGGGTCCATTAAATCTCTTTCTGGGTGAAAGCTCAGGAACTAAGTCAAGACAGACTTTTGCATCCTCTGTATTTTTTCAACATGCCTGGAGAATGAGTGCAGCTTTACTGTCCCAGTAATCATTTCTGGGGAAGAGCATGTTTTGAACATTATGGGACACAGGAAACCTCTTCTTTGCACAGTCAAATCAAATTTACCTCAAAATGAAATGTTGGAGCTGAGCAGCCAGGGCCAAAGGGGGGGTTGCGTGCTGAATTCTGTAGTTGTAAGGCTCATTGGAGTTGTATATTCTGAATGGATTTCATTTCCCTTCAAAATTTTGCTTCAATGTGTGGCCACTAAGTAAACATCTATATAATTCTTCTGATAATCCATTCTTATGTTCCAACCCCCTTAGTCTGAAAAAGTCAAATCCTCCAGTTAAGCTGTCTTGAAGATAAATCAAAAAGAGAAAATACAACCTTTATAATTACTTCTAATATCATGTTTTTTCCACACTGTTTTTATGTAATGCAGGAAAGTGAGTTTTTCTGGTTTTGCCCTATATAAAATAAAGGCACTTGCCAGTTTATTGCAGGTCTGACTCAAAACCTATTCTGTAATTACTAACAGAGGTATTTTTTTTTTTACTTTATTTCTTCTATGAACAATACCCAGCTGACCTCAGTAAAGCTGTTCTCCAGGTAATTCAGATAAAATTTAGTCCCTCTTGTACTGCCATTTAGAAGAATTAACCAACAGAAAGGTAGAATTATATTGAATATGTTGATTGCAAAGAGAATGTCAGTCCACTGTTACCTATTTTGTTAGGCCTCTTACTGCTGGGAGCCTACAACTAAATTCACCTGTTTAAAATGCTGGGTAGGTCATAGATGGAATTTCACCAGCCCTGGGCTGACCTTTCCTTTGCAGCACTCCAGAACTGGAAGGTGACATTAGCCATATAATATCTTCCACTGTGTGTAGTCCAGATAACAACCATTCCTACATACACTGTGCGAAAGCTGATGCTGAAATGTTTGATGGAGTAAAGTGATTTGGCTCAGTGTATAATCATTCAAGGCTCCATCAAAATGACCCCAAAAAATCACTGCCTTCTAAAAATCAGCACCACTGGCTGTTGGTGGTTATGCTTTCTTTCACTTACAAAAATGTATATTTATAGTGTAGCAGTTAATTGTACACTGGATGGATTCCTGGAAGCCAAGATAAAACCCTTACTTTTTTGCATAAATAACATATATTTTGAATAGCATTACAATGTAAAAATGGTGTTTATAAGTAGGCTGCAGGAACCTCCAATAGCAGTACCACTGCAATTTATCAAGCAAGTAGGAGCTGACAACTCTGTGAACAATTCTGTGAACTCCAACATCTTCATCTTTGTGATTTTCAAAAGGTCCATTTTGACCTCAAAGCAAAGTATTACTCTTGACTAAAAAGATAACAGCCTAGACCTTAGTTTTGCTGACTCTTTATAAATTGATGAAAATTTTCATCAGAATGGAGACAGCCTTCTCATGTCATGCATGTGGTTTGCCTGTCCATTCCTTATAAACATCACATCTGGATAAGCTCCTTCAAATGTAGTTCACTGTGTTCATTGTCTAGGCTGGAAACCAAAGTGGCCATAGGCTCTGAAAATGTTGGTTTCAAAAGGTTTGCTGCTTTAAGAGTTTTATTCCTTTTGGAGTTTCTCAATGAACTTCAACTAAAGAAAAAACTGTCACAGATTGTCCTCCCCGGCAGAAAAAATTATTCAGCCCATGAAATGGTTTTTATACTATATTGTACTGCTGCAGCATTCAGGAGCCGACTACATTTTTACATGCTACTAGCCCCTTCCTCACAGGAACAATACAGTATTAAACAAAAAAATTAAAAATATTTGAAAATAACTTGGTTATGGGAATGGTTTTGTTTTTCTTCCAGACAGTATAACTATTCTCTGCCTAAAAGCTTTAATTTCTTATGCAGGAGGGAATTTCTCTGGGGAAAATCACACACATTAGTTAGAGGGAAGTAAAAAATTGTACTCATAAATTTTAATGTGTAATTTATTTGCCTGTTTCTGTGGATTAGCTTGAAGAAAAATGCAAAGGGCAAAAGCCAGCATGGCTTGATTAATGATCCAAAAGGCCTTTCATGGATTAGGAATCTGGATGAATTGTTCAAAAGCACCTAGTGTTTTGAGAGGGCTCTTCTGAAATGTTTTATCTTAAAACAATACTCTACCTTTGTAAATTGCATACTAATATTTCTTACCACAAGGTAAACATAACTGCATTTAAAAAGCCTCGTTCCAATTTCACAGGCGCTTGTTTAGCTCTTTTCCATACATGGTGGTATATTCTTGTTATGTACTGTGGTAGATGGAATATAAACTGATCGCTACAGGTGAGAGAAACAAAACTATCTGCTACTGTACCCTAGTTCATATGAAGAATATAATATTAAACAAAAAATCATCAAATGTTTGAAAATAATACGGTTATGGTAATGGTTATGGGAATGGCACCTCTCTGGTCTATCTCTAAGTTCTTAAGAGGTTACTAGCTAGAAGGGAAATAAGACTTTCCTCTAAATTCAAATCAGAGATTACATTTTAGTTACAGAATTGGCAGCTCCCACTTAGTAGGAGTAACCTTAAACCTTTAACTTAGGTTAAAGTTTTCTTCCAGGTTTAAGCACTACTTGATGAGTGAGAATATGCAGTGGGGCTCCACTGGAAACAAAACCCAGTTAGCTGCTACCCCAGCATCTCACCCATTGGCAGCACATAGTATCTCAGAAGAAGGACCTTCTGCCTACCAAACTTCTACTTTTTCCAGTTTCTGGATATTTAAAAAATGTTATAGATAAACAAATATGTGCTGTCAAAGAATCTGTGTGAGAATAATTAATTTAAAGGAATATTTACTGACTGACTGTGTTTCATTCTGTTCCCGTAAAAGTATCTAAGTCTAACAACTGTAGGGAAGGGTATTTTTTTAGGTTAGCAAGGGTAAAAAAAAGAAAAAAGATAAGGAAAAAACAAAAAAGCTATCAGAAAGAAATAAAAACCAAAGCTGAAACAAACAAACAAAATCTAGAGAAGAACTTTTCTTGTTTTCTCATAAATCTTACCTTATTAAGATGATCCTACAGCAAATAAATTAATCAGGAAATTCAAAACCAATGGCTGGGAAAAACAACTGAGAATAAATGTATAAATATAGCTTGAGTTTCCAAACTGGAATGATGCATAGATGTCTGGATTGTTTCTGGCACTGGGGCTCATGATTTGTATTTATTTCCTCACAAAGATGTCCATGAAGTAATTTGGAATTCTCCAGGCAGAGCTCTCAGGTACCATATATGTATAGGAAAAAAATTTACGTGGATATCCGGATGTGCCACGATCCAGATGCTCAGAACCAAAGATAACAAACTATAAGTGGAGAGCAAGCAGCTGAAACATGAGAAAACAAAACCCTGAAAAGTAAAAGAGAAGTGACGAGACCAGACTAAGAGAAATGCCATTTATTGCAGCATTTTCAAGCTGAACTGAAGATTAGATTTCACATGCAGTAAGGCTCAGCTGATCACAGCACATCAACACGGACATGTTGTAGTCCTTTCTGTAAGACCATATCATAAATTCTGGGAAAATATAGTTAGTTTTCAGAGAAGCAATCCTCAAGTTTGGGTAAATGAGAAAATGTGGCTCTCTGTTAACAAAAGGAAATCAGCCAAAACAAACATTCACGTCTCAAAAACATTTTCAGCCCCCCAACAACCAGCAAATGTTCTGTGCAAAGCAAAATCCATAAAAATCAGTTCAATAAAAGCAGTACAGAAAGGTCCAAGAGGAGTTAGGTGAATAATACTAGTAAGGAAATTGATACAACTGTTGAAAGAGGTGATAGTAAATCACATTTACTACATTCATTATAATATTCTAAGTTGTAAGAGCTAAACTGTTTACGAAGGGCAAACTGGGAAAAATTCAACAGAATTAGTAAGCCAAATATGCTGCAAAAGCATCTTTAAAAGACTAAAGACAGATCTTAGCAAGAGCAGGGTAGATTTCAATGAGTTTTCAACCACAGAAGACTCATCAAAGATGCATGAAACAGTGACAAATACTAAAAATAAGCACTATAGATTTTAAGAAGATATTTGATAGCCTCCTTCGTAATCTCAGAATATTATATAAGTCAGTTTTTATATAAGTCACTAAAAAAAAAATATATGATATGATGCTTTTATTCAGGGTACAGCCTGCACGGATGAAGTAGACACAGACTTGAATGAGTGGTTAAATGTAAGTGTTGGTGTCAGAGTCTCTTGGTGTGGCTGGCACTGAATTTATAAGATTTTAAGATGAAGTGTGACAGATAAAAAAACAGCATGGTCTGACAGCAGAGCATTACTTGCGTTTTGCTAATGATACAGCTCCTTTGTGACAATCAGCTAATGGGCAAGCCAAACAATAGAAATTTTCAGCACTGTAAAAAAAAACAATGGGTTAATAAGTAGTCATAAAAAACAATACTGAGTACCCAGTATTTTGTAATTTCTGCATTATATCAGAGGGCAGTGAGTAGTAAGATGACTTGCTTTCATGTGCCTTATTAGTAGTATGCAGATCCAAGGAATAATCAGATGGAAACTATATTATGAATTGGGAAGTCAGTTGCATCATTCATTAAATCAAACAAAATTTGGTCACTACATATTTATGAATTCAAGACCAAACTACTAAGTTTGATTTTCAGTTCAAATATAACTTCCACATTTACATCTGGAGCTCTACATAATTTTAAAAGCAAGTGCTGCAGGCAAATAGTACATATTGAGCAAAAATGAATTTATAACAAATGTGCAAATTTATCCTAAAGTTCACCAATGCTAGTATGTGCCAAGAATGAAGCTAGGGTGTGTGTTATAACTGCTGTATCACTGGCTGCCAGGAGAGTATGAAAAAGGGCCAGTGGAAGTAATGTGCAGTTCAGCGATGTTGAGGGGAAGCTTATAGAGCATACAGGTGATGGAGAAATGGGAATAGGACAGCTTTGTTTCTTTACCAGCTCTTGCTTAATTGTATGGGCAGAATCCAGATTCAGGCTACTTTGACACTCAGATCTCTGCATTCTTATTGTTGGCTTTTTTGCTTTGGGGAAAATTAATTTTTGAAAGAAATTTTTACCTCTCAAAAGATCCCTCATTATAGCTCCAAAGTTATCACTGTGCTTCATGAATGAAGCTTTCTTTCACTTCTTTAACAGAAATATTGACCCTGGGTATTTTGAACTGACATTTATAAAGCTGATGGGATGAATCACACATGCTTGCATTCCCACTTCCTTGATACATCTTTTGAATTGGGTCCTTTTTACATACCATATCTTGAATTCAGAGCTTGGGAAACTGTATCGCTAGTTGAATTATGGTGTTAAGTGGTACCGTAGAATGCCTATGGCAAGTCCTTAGTTTTTTCTATGGTGAATATGCAGTGCGAAGTTTTGGAAGTCGTTAGGGTTAGGTTATTGTTCTGAAGTGCTCCCCTTGGAAAGGAAGAACTCCTCCTCCCTCCCCTCTCCCTGCAAGTATTCGTGTGCAGCGCAGCAGCGTGGATTTTGTTCGGGAGACAGTGAAGGGACAGGTGCTGGACCTCGGTGCCTGAGCACCCCTATGAGGTGGAGCTGGTGGAGGGGCATCAGCCAGGGAATGACTCTGGTTCAGCCCCTTTCATTGCAGAGTTCGCCTTGCAGACAGCCTACAGGGCAAGTAGCTTCCTTTTTAGCAAGAATGGCCAGCTCTGAGTCCGAGTCCCTCAATCTTGGATGAAAATGAAAGGGTGTCTGCTCTACTGAGAGGCCTTCAGCTGGTACTGCAGGCTGAAAGTATGTCTATATATGCAATGCTGACGAGCCCGAGCCCTGGCTTTGGTCAGTATGGGCCAGCCACATTAAAGGCCTGCTGGAATATGCCCTCCTAAAATGACTTCCAGACTGCAGGAAGCTTATGTCTAACCAGGTAACAAAGGAGCTTCAGGAAGTCCCGTCCTTCTACAACAACGTGCTGCTATATGGCTAAAAGATTGTAAAGTATTTCCCACAGGGTAAGATGAGCCCAAATCTGCTTTTAATTATGTTGGAGTAAATCCAAGGTAATACCATTGCCTATTCTGAAGTTACTCAAGAGTTATACCTGCATTAGCCGTGGGCCAAAGCTAAGACTGAAACACCTGAGTATGCCTAGTAGTACCTATCAGTCAGCTTGTTCCCACTTTCCTTCATGGGACTTCCTGTCTTAATATTCCAGCTGCCAACCTTAAGTGCATCAGTTCTTGCACAGTTAATAAAGTGTGCTAGTGTTTCGCTTAGTATTGGAAGAGTCAATGGAATAGCCACAAATATATGCCCTGCTCCAGGACTGAATCCCTTCTGAATGTGGCTAACCTTGAAAAACATGGAACTTCCCTGTCTTTTTAGACAATAAATTTGTCAGGATGCATATTTCTACCCCCTTCTTTTCACTTTATGGCATGTGGTTTGAATATGAAAGGATTATTTGTTCATTCATCCTTTTTCCCATCTGGAAAGACGTGTTATTTATTTATTTTTTTGAGTGAGAAATCATTTTTCTATTCTTGATATTACTGTGTTGATTTTATGATTGAGGTCATCATAAAGGGCATTTTTGAATTGTTTTTCTTTCCTCCTGACAGTTTTTCTTGAATCCTCTTGCAAAAATATTACTTGTTAGTTGAGTGAATTCTCTTATTTCTATCTTCTTTTTTATTAGGCTTCCTTAAAGTGAGGTGAGGGAGAAGGAACTGAAAAGAAGAAATGCAGCAAAGTTCAGCCAGCAAAAAAATGTTACAGCAGCATTGTTGGGCTACCAGGACTGTATCTACCATATTTCTATTATAATGTGTTTATAATATCATGACTGGCTTCTGCAGTTCTCTGAAGGATTGTGGCCTTAACATGTATGGGTTGGAACAGGTATGGTTCTCACAGATCGAGTCAGTCTTTCCCCCTCAGCTGCAACTTGGTCTGTTTGTTCATGTTTTAATAGATTTGAATTTGAAAGGTAACATTCCTCCTCTAAACTTTGATATTATAGGTCAGAAAAAGGAGAAAGGACATATAGCTTGTTTCAGACAAATCACTTGTAAGGGCAGATCTTGATCTTAGTTACAGTTCCAGAATAAATCTGGAATTATTCTCACTTGACAGCAGATATTCTAAATCTGTATCTGGGAATTAAAATCAGAATAAGATCTTATATTTCTTTTTTTTAAAATGCAATTGAGCAATACTAGAATATCTAGAATATTCTAGAATGTCCAAGACTTTATTGCATGCTCCAGAACTGAAGTTTCGAGATGATCAGAAAAAAATTTGTGTTTGTTTTGCTTTATGATAGCAAGTCACCTAGCTATGGCTCATTTCTAATGTACATCATTTGCAGCTTCATTTGTTCATAATAAATCTGTAAAAAGATTTTGCCATCAAAATTAATATACTGGGCTTTCTGACCTTTCCCTTCTCCCTGCCAAAAAGCCAAAATCAAATCCAAAACAAAAAAAAGTGTGTATAATAGATTATTTTAATGATTTTTTTAGGTATAGACTGTGGTGTGTACGGCCAAAGGAAGCCTGAAGACATTCTAAACTACTTAATTAGCTCAGAAAAATAGTGAGGTCATGCACAACATGCAAGGTCCCAGAAAACCATGCAAGTAGGATTTTATGAATGTTTTGGGCTTTGAGGGGATACAGGATCTTCTTGTGCAACTCTCTGATGGATTAAGTATATGATGGAGTTTAGAGTAGTTCTTACAACCAAGCAACTACTTTCAGGACAAAAAATCAGCCTAGCATGTATCTGCTTTCTAAATTGCTGACTACATATGCTTTAAATATATTCTGATATCAATCTTGTATTTCAGTGGGAAGGCTAGTTCATCTCCTGTGTGTAATATGACTTTGACAATAACAGATGAGGCTAAACAATAACAAAAGAAATGGGGAAGTAAATATTTTCAGAATTGCCAGCTCTGGAGCCAGCACGGAGCATTTGTCATGATGAATTGGTTAAATGGGCACAAAAAAGCAACTAAACAAGTTAACGTTAGTAATAGGCAGCTGCAGGCTGAAAGCTTGCCCAGTTTCTTGAAGACAAGCAAGCTGAAAGATAGTTGAGACTTAATTCATGTGCTGGGTGCTTGTGTATGTTTTGCTCAAAGAGTATTATGAAGAGTGTTGAGAAGAAGAAATAAATTCATATATCCTATAATGTCAGCAATTCCATCGTAATTCTGTTGACAGTCTGGGCAGTAGGCAAAAGTAAAGGGCTTCAGGAGATTTTTCAGTCTCCTGTGTGTCCAAAAAATCTGACTGACTTTCTCCATTTCAATCGATGTGCCAGATTTTGTGGTCTCCTTATAAACCTTATTCAAGCAAAATTCTAGTTATGCATCTCAAAACATAGCACTCAATTAACATTCACTCTCTGTAAGTGCAAAAAAACTCTGTACACCTTCTGATGCAGGTTTGCATCAGGGCAATTCAGAGCAGAATCCAGTCCATGTTTTGGGTACCTGTTTTGCTTATTTTTCTTGCTTTCTGGCCAGGTACCTCATACTCTGTTTAGTTAATGCAGTCTTGGTAACAAAAGATCTTGCTTCATCCCCTTGCTGTCCAACTTTGGTGCATACTGGGATTTGAACATTGCCAGATTTACTATGAAGCATTAATGGATTTGTAGAACAGCAAAATGAGAATTGGCCAGGGCTACCCTGCATCTCCAACAACGATTGCCAACAGCTTTAACATCCTCTTGAAAAGTAATGAAAATTCACTGTAGTGTTCCCTCCTAAGAGCAAAGATCTGTGTTATATCATTGCTTGCCAGGTCAGAGATTTTGTGAGTCCCAGGGCACAGATTCCCATATTTTGGAAAATGCAACCCAAGGGGGAATGTAGAAGCACAAGACATCCAGAGTCTTCATGCTCACAAAGTAGAGGCAAAAATTAAAAGCAAGTGTTTGGGAATTTGCTTCAATCACTGAATTTCCCATGTAATCAGATAGTCCAGAAACATATGCCAGCATATTTAGGCTGCTTCTTCCTCCAGCCTTACGCAGAATGTTGAGCAGTAGCATAACTGTGGTTTGGTGCCTGGGTAACAGAGTAATTTGCATTAATACCATGTTGTGGATTGTGACTAGGGTCCCCTTGCTTCTTTTCCTTTTGCAGATAGAAAATATCCTCCTCTAAATGCAATGGAAGGAGAAAATGAAAAAATCCTCTCTTGTCCAGTATAGTTGGTGTGAGGTCCCAGAACATCAGTGCTGAGGCACTATGTTTAGATAGCGAGCTCAAACCTCTTGTCATTGCAGAAATGCTCAGATTTACATTAACATTATCGCTGCAGAAGATTTTGGTGTGGTTAGAAAATCTCTATGAGATTTTTTTAACCAGTTCTGGCCAAATAGAGGGCCAAAAATGCTTAATGTAGGATATTTTCCATTGTCCATATTCTGGAATAGAGTTCTGCTTCATTTGCTTGTATATTTGTTCCTTGTTGTTGCGTCCCACATTTGCAGTAATATTCTCAAGTAGATACAAATTCAGTTGCTAACCAAAATATCTAGATTTTTGCATAGGCTTTTTCATATTAAAAACAGAATAAGAAAAAAATCTCTCAGACTGCCCTGCGAATGGGAATTTATCACAATTTATGTCAGAACCAAAACCTAGAGAGCATGCTGATGAACACCTTAAAATATGCAAGAAACTGCATAGTTTATTAGCTTTCTTAATATATGTTTATACAACTATATTAAAGTTACAGCATGAACCCATTATTTTCATTAGCCCCGGACATAACTGTTTTTTTCTTAGATTAAAATATTTTTGCTAGGAGAATTCTCTGAGTCCTCAGATCCAAGAATTCCTCTCAGAAAAAGCAGGTTAAATTTTGTAACCAGAAGCTATATGTGATTTTGATACTGCTCAAAATTTTATCTAGACTGTGTGAAGTATTTTGCAAATAGACAATGCGGAATTCATCTGACTTAGTTATAGTCATTTAAAAGGCAGGCATCATATCTAAGCACTGTCTACCATCACTGATGGGAAAGAGGCACCTCCAGAAGAGAATTCACCTCACTTAAATAGACACCCTAGAGAGGCAACATGAATCTCTCCTTCCCATGTGCCTGCCTGTATTAATTGTTGGTAGAAGGAGACTGGAGGTTTAACACAGACTTGATGCTTTCTTGTTAGGTGAAGTGAATCCCATCTAAGACTGGTAAATTCAGAGAAGTACTGGAGGAAAAAAACAAACCAGAAGTTCTGTAATGCAGGGCATATCTCTTTGTGTGTCTTTCCATAAGTAAAATTATGATTCTGGACAATAAATGGGACTATAATTATCAGGTAGCTATGGGAATTTCTGAAAAATCATATGTTGCTGGAATGGTAAACAAGGACAGACTGCCAGCACTAGCAGGATGGTTATCTTTCTCCCAGGGAAAACTTGTTAGTCACTATTCACGGGTGAGACATTGTAGAGGACAACATTTAAGGATCAAATAAAAAGGCAATCATATTGCAGTCATATGCTTAACACAAGGGTAGCAAACAAAAACTAGAGCCCACCATACCCTGGGAGCAGTTACATGTGAAACCCAACCTGCCTCAGGGTACTTTACTCAGGGCAGTGCAGAGGCACTACTATCTACTCATGTTTTAGAGTTTGCAACCTTCCTTTGAAGAGATATATAGTCCTCCCTTCCTTCTTTTTGCCCCCAAGAGCTGTGTAAACCTCTTTTTGTTTTCTCTCTAAACACTATTTCCCTACTTTTACACTTTTGTGCTTGTGATCACACAGCTCTAAGAGAGAGAAAGAAGTTCAAGTATGTCTTCAGCTCAATGGCTCTATACCCACCTTCTTCAAAAATGCCCTCACCACAAAGCTCTGAGCTGCTCAGGAGAAGGGGAGCACTCCCGTCTGCCCTAGCTGAGCCTGTCCCAGTGTGCAGAAAAACAGGTCACACGGAAAAATTATATACTTTTATTTGACCAGACAATGTACCTGGGAAAAATGACAAGCTTTGAGGCTCAAGAAGGCTTCATCAAGACTAACCAGACAGAAAAAAAAAAAGGTAATTGTAGCAAGATTAAATTAAGAACACTTATATTTCACTTGTTTTGGTTTGGTTTAATTATTTTGGAACTTGTTTTTTTCCTCTTCCCAAAACTTGTCTGGTTTTCCCATTTATATCAATTGCCTCACAGAAGATACCTACTTCTGCTCCCAAACCTTGCCTTCAATAACTGCAGCAAGAGCAACAATTGGGGGGAAAAAATGAAACATTATTTTAGCTACAAGAGCACAGAAGAAGCTCTGTGACTACAGGGAAGATCTGTGGTTCGGCCCTGGCTCCCAGAAGTGTGTATGTACTTTGCATTAAAACATATAGATGGATAAGATGGATATATAAGATATTTTGCATTAAGAGATATATGTAAAAGATATAGGTTGGGGGTAGGGGTAAACATTTATATCAAGACCTGTAAGTTTTGTAAGTTAAGGCCTTGTGAACTTGAGATCCTGTTAAATCAATTTTTAATATATACTTTGTTACTGGAAGACTGAGAAAATATAGTTGGATATTTAGGAATTTCTGTTACGTGCTAATATTCTCACTGTTCTAACTACTTTGTTCAGTGTGACTTAGAAGTCACATCTTTATTTTTACAGAGGAAAGCAAAGATCAATAGCACATTCCTTCCCCGTCCTTTGTGACCATGAAGCTTATCAAGGGATCAGAGGAAATATTAAAAGAAAACTATTGTCCCAATGCTCCCTGTGTGTTATTGGCAACTAAATGAGGGGAACAGGAATAACCTGTAAACTCAAGAGAAAACCACTGACAAGTGGTTTGTATGGTCTGACACTCTGCTCTGCCAAGGCATGTGACTGCTTCTCACCAAGAAGGAATACTCATGCAAAATTTTCCATTCATGCTCCTTGGTTCCTAAGAGTTGTTGAGGTTAGAGCTACAGCGAAACCTCTCAGTCACTGATGGCAAGCTCTGTGTTTAGTGAGATGGTGATTTTTTTCCCCCCTCACTCTGATCCAGGACACAAAAGTGCAGTATCAGGTGTATGGCTCCAAATTTTCAGTTATGCAAAATCAGTTTGCATACACGCCACCAAGAATCATCATGTCATCTGCAGCGTGAATCATCATATTATCTGCAGCATGAATGCACCGGACACTTCTGGTGTTCATTATTTAACAGTTTTGCAGACAGTGAGAGTGTAGTCCTCACTGACAGCTTAATAAAAGAAAAAATACATAGCAAAATTAAAACTCAGGTTGTTTTAGAGTGAAGTATCATTTTCTTACAGGGAAAATCATCTTATCAAATTCATAAGCAACTTCAAAGTCTATCAAAGTAAATCTTCTTCAGGCACAGACCAAGAAGCCCAGGAAGAAAACCTTCCCAAAAAAGCCTGTGAAAACAAAGGTCCCTGATGCTGCCTCAAATATAATGAATGCTTATAGGTATCTGCTAAAATAAGCTTCTAATATCATCTTGTCGATCACATCAATGATTTGTGCAGATGGCAAATGAAGTTTGACTAACGGACAATTATGCGGCATTTTCTTGAGTTAGTCTAGGAGGAGCTGATTCTCTGTGGATTTCCACTTGGTTCTCATCACTCTCTTACCAACATACTACTTCACAGTATCATGAATGTCAGTGTGTTAATGGCTACAAAGATTTCTTTATTATACAGAAGACTATGAATTTCTAGACAGTTACTGTCTACGTTTTGAACAGATACTCTCAGTGAGCTTTCTTTTGGTTCAGATATTGGGACTTTGAAGAGGTCAGTCCTCAAATATCTGAACAAATTAATTCCTATTCTTGAATAGGAGTCTGCAATGAACACTGCTACTTTGTGGATTATGAGATATTATGAGATCAGATATATGAGAGTGGAGAAACATTGTTTCACTCCTGTCCTTATGCTTTAAGTAATTCCTTATTCTCAAAGTGATCCCACTGTCTTCTCCATTGTCTTCCAGGTCACAGGCTGCTTCTGCGCCTGCTATTTCTGCCTGCAGAAAGTCCCCTAAGCACTGCCATGCCCTCTTGATGCTTCACAAAAAGGGTGTTCATTACACCAAGAAAGGCAATGGGATAAATGTAGCTGCAGATGAAAATCTAGGGTGTTCTTTTCCTGAGGCTAAATGGTCAAAACGAGTTCCTGTGCACAATGAAGTAGGAGGATGTTAGATTTCACTTTTTTTTTTCAAAGTCCTGGAATTAGTGATGAGTTTCCTTCCCAACCTTTGGCTACTTGTATGCACATAGTGACTATAGGTGTGAACACTATCCCGAACCTTTCAGACTCTGGCAATGTCAGGCTTGGTTGCAGTTTAAACCAATTTCAGCTGATAGGTCACTGTACAACAAATATATCTCTGAAGATAATAACTCTATTAGCATTGAAAACAGCCTAAAAATATACTGCAGACAACGTGTTGTGCTACTAATTTAAATACGGATCACTACATGCAGGCAGAACTAGCATGGGAGTCAGTTCATTTACTGTATTTTCCAGGCTACAAAAAAGTCAGTAGACAAGAACACTATTTGTATGTACTAAGACTCTTGAGTTAAATGAATGTGTTAGTCAGCATGTTCCTCGACAGGGTATTCAAACAGATTTTTCTTAGACTGCTTCCCAGTCATTGTACAATATTTTGATTTTGTTTATGGTATGTGTAGTCACACAAATTCTGTTGACATCAGTTGTAATTCTCTCATTACAATTAGTGAATAATACTCTCCTCTCATGTTCACAGGGAAGTGGAGGAACGATTAATTTTTCTAAAATAATTAAGTTGTCATCAAAGTGTAATAAAGAGATAAGAAAATTAAATAAACCCTGTTATAAGTCTCTGACTGAAAGTTAAACTGGAAAAAAGAGAGGCCTATCTGCATCTGGATTTTGTTCCAAAAGTGAAATACCCTGGTTTAGCTGGTGCCTTGACAGCTGTGTACATCTGTCACATTAGTAACAACCCTCAAGCACTTAAAGAAATGGATAAGTAAGGATATCATAAATCTTCTGCCACCCACATAATTATGCCACTTTAGTAATGCATCACTGCATAAAACAATAGACTTAGAACATATTTGTCTGGAGCAGAAGTATTGGAGTGCTGACATCCACTTTAAAACTGCCTTCATTACCCATCAGCCCTTCTCTTGGACCTGATTCACACTGAAATCAGTGAAAAAACTCTGAGTGACTCTCACAGCCTCAAAATAACGCAGACCTCTTGGTAGATGAAAGACAGGACCTAGCCTATTTTTCTTATTCATGAGTATTCCAAGCTTGAAATAGTAATTTTTAAAGTCTCTGCTAAAACTAAACCAAACCAAAACCCCCCAAAATCCAGTTTGCCAATTCAAAATCCTATTGCAGTACCAAAATGAAATTAAGCCTGAAAATAAGAGGGTATGATGGTAGTTAATTAAATCACAAGAAGGGCATCAGAATCAGCACTCACAACGTATCCTTAACCATGCAAAAGCTTCTGCTGGTCATTCATTATAACCTTTTGCAAAACTACTTCGGTAAAACTGGGCTTTTAGAAGAAATTTAAGCATTAATCCCAAGTCCAAATCATAGACACTTCTTTTTATTCGAGGCTGCTGGAGGACTGAAGAATCTCTGCTATGTAGAAGAGAATCTGAAAAAGTTTTCTTCAATACATGTTTCTTCTCTCTGTCCCTGCCCTCCCCCAACTATTTCCAAAGAAAATTACTTTCAATTGTTGCAAAAGACCAAACTGATATCTTTTGGCAGGACCATAGTGAAGGATATATCTTAGAGATAACATCTTTGAGAGCTGCCAAACCTTGTAAGGAAAGGAAATCCAATGACTAGATGTCTAGAAGCATCATTTGTTTGACTGACTTCCAAGAATTAAATGATATGTGAGCAGATAGAAACAAAAGACTCATTTGCAAGGTACAGCCTTGACAATGTGGGGCTTTTCTGCACGCTTAGTTCCAGGTGCAGTTAGCCCAGCATATACAACTGAGAAATTGCAGCCTATTTTTCAACTTGTAAATGGAGAGAGAGTTGGGACCTGAGCCAGATCCCAGCGAAGCCAATGGGCATCTTTCCACTGACTCCAGTGGACTTTGAACGAGGCTTTTTGTTCCAAACACAACGATCTACTAGTAAGCAAAGCTGAGTGAAAATGTTACAAGTTTTGTTTGTCTTACTGAGAGTCTTTAGGAAAAGCCCACATTTGTGAGATGTGGTAATGTGCATGTGAGTGTGTGGGTGTGTATATAAGTTATATATGAAAAAGAAAAAAAGCATTTTCATAAGCAAACTACGTTCCTTATATGACTCCCCCGTCCCAGCTATTTTTGACTGAAAGTACTATAAATAGATCAGGATAGACATTTGTACTGTTCAGACAAGGATTTCTCTAGGATCAGTGTAAGAGCAAACAGAATTAAACCTCCTCTTGAGTAAGGCATGAGAGATGTCTTGGTCTCCTCTCATGTGTGTGCAACTGAGCTTTCCATGACCCCCTTATTTTTGTTGCTTTTTTTCACAACTGACTTGGCATCACCCATAGTGACCTTCAACTCCTCTTTGCTTCCCAATGACCTATAGCTTCCTGTCCTTCTCCACTAATGGACCCAGATCTTCCTTGTTTGGAAAATCCTGCTTGTATATGAATAAACTATCCCTGTTTCTCCAGGGCAATTCTTAATGACTTTGAAGGAGATTAAAAAAAAAAAAAGGCCTAAGGGAATCTGCTGTTAATTCTCAATGAACTTCCATTGAAGCTGGCCATCTCTCCCTTCTTGGTTCCTTTCAGAAATTCTAGTCTCAGTCCTAGAGGGACATGCTATAACTGTTGCTACATTGGTTGGCTAGTACTTTTAAAACAGAAGATAATAGTCATTAACAATTGGTCTTTGATAAGAATAATATTGTCCCCTCATATCAATATAAAACAGGAGCAATCCTGTGATAGCACCTCACCCTGTTCTAACTGGACCTGCAATGGAAGATCTTTGCAAAAGCAGGCTTAACTTTTATTCAGCAGATCTACTCCTTTCATTGCCATGCTCACTTGATATCATCCAGCAAGATTCATTTTTGATCAACAGGTTCATACTGCTATGCAGAAGGACAGTTTGAGGAATCTGGGTTAACTTAGGTCAGAAAATCATTTTACTACACCATAAACAGAAGAGAAACATTATCCACACAAGGGACATATGAAGAGAGCAGATCCC
The DNA here is from genome assembly GCF_003343035.1 of Apteryx rowi. Lineage (NCBI taxonomy): Eukaryota > Metazoa > Chordata > Aves > Apterygiformes > Apterygidae > Apteryx > Apteryx rowi. The sequence goes on along the minus strand of NW_020449307.1, from coordinate 3,111,079 downwards.
CAAATCTGCTGCTGAAAAAACAATGCTAACCTGTTTGTGTTTGTCTTACTGAGAACATGACTGGCTAGTTGATGGCTACACTACTAGTTGTAAAGAGATAAGTTCTGAGTTGTAACTTGAAAGGAGAAGATTTTGTTTCAGTTTGAGTTTTGGTTGTAGGAAATAAAGCACTGCTCTCCATCCAGTATCTTATAATTCATCATGAAATCCTCAAAATCCATCCTGAAATCCAGCAACTTCCTGACAATTATATTGGCTGCTGAACTGAACAGAGAGGAAATGGTCTCTGAATTAATTCAGCAAGCTTTTGGGGAGGCAGAAAGAACCAGTAGATGCCTGAAGTGGAAAACCTGTTTCTATTTCTTCCTCTAACACTGATTTTTATGTGACATTAGGTTGATGGGCTTCATTGATGTTTCCCATTCTATCCATTTGTTTTGGCTTGTTAAACTGTTTTTTCTTTAGGACCTGGACAGACTAGTGATGAATTGCACAGGGTCTAGTTTGCTAAAACACAATTCTTACACAGTCCTGTCTACCCCTATATAAATGACTAAGAAGAGAGTTGTAGAGCTATAGACTGCTCCCATACTGTTAGTAGTCCATTCAGTTCTTCTTCCAGCTCACTGCTTCTCAACATGACAAATTAGCCTTTGTTAGGAGGTGCTATACCAGAGTTAATTCAATCAAAGGGTATTGCAGTGCTACTGAATAGACAGCAACACCCCTGCTCAAAACCCTAATGAAAAACTTAGGGGCAAAAGCTCACTTTTCTCTTGGATTCCTGGATTTGGAGTTGTTTGTCAGGAGGTAGGGGTACGAGGAAGGGTTGGACTATCCCTAGGATCATGTCACTGCTCCAAAACTCTGTAATATAGGTTTTGTTTGTTCTTTAAATGCACCTCAGGGGAAAAGGTCTTTCTTGCCAAAACTATCTGAGAGAAACCTGGATCCAGCCAAAGTCAATGGGAGCTTTGCCACTGAATTTATTGAGACCAGTGTCACACCTCGAGGACTGTAGTTGTCTTAAAATCCTCTTGGATCTGTTCTTATTACATCTGATCAGACAGTTCCTGTCAGAGAAAAATACAGGAGCTAAAGCACTTATCCTTGCTGGATCCTCTCCAGTACCAATCCCCTTTTAGCTTCCAAGAAAGGCATGAAATATAAAAATGAACACTCTTCTCATCTTCTGGACGGTGTCTCAGCCATCTGTCTGAAAAAAACACCACGCAGAAGCTTAAAAAGTGCCACTTTTTTCCACAGGTAGCTTTGCTTATGGCCTGAAAAGTAATTTTCACTTGCTGAGAGTAACCACAATATGGAGACTTTTCACAGTGACTCCTCTGGTTTGGGCGGCAAGACTTTTGTTATATTGAGGCTGAAAGGAATATTCAACACTCTCTTACTTTAGTCATGTAGTAGGTGCCTAATTCATGATCCCAAGTCCAAATGCACATAAGTTAGGCACCTACCTCTCTTCATTGACTATAAAATTCACTATGTTCAAAGAGGAGTGCAAAATTTACTTCTGTGCAGACAACGCAAGCGAAAAAAATAATCTTTATCTTCTGACAGTGACATTAAATACAGATTGTGATCAGTAAACCATAAACTGTTGAAAAAGGTCAGGACAGAGAACCACCCAAAAGTCTGAATATTTCTTTAAGCTATTCAAATCCCTTTTATCTGCTAAATTGGGTTGGACAGTCTTGTGAGAACTGGCTCTTTATGAGTTTTTTTAGTTCTTTCTGCTTCTGGATAAGCTGTAAATAGCCTGAGAAAAGGCTTTCTCATAGTATTTCGGCTATTCCCATTCTAGTCCCAAGAGGCACTGGGCAGTGTGAAAACAAAGATGGAAAATAATTTTTAAAATCGGCTAAAAGCTTGAAATTAAAAGAGAGGTGCATGATGAGAGGATTGAGGAGAGAGGAGAAAAGTGGAAGGTGAGGTAAGTTATTTGACCTGAGATGACTCCCTTTTGCCTCATATAGGGAAAGAGGATGGTGGTTGACAAGACCGTAAACATGTAAGAACAGCTCTATTCAGACCAAAGATTTGTCCAGCCTGCTCTCTGAGCAGCAGCAGATGCCAAGTAAAAGGACGAGAACAGGACAAGCACATATTCCTACTTCCCTAGGGCCTGTTCCCAGTGGCATGTATTTTATGGCTTTCTTGAGCCAGTGACGGCATCCCTGCGTTGAACTGACTGTTTTGGAGACGGGTGGTGCAGTCCCTTTTCATGAGGGTGCAGGTGCTACTTATGTTCTTTCTACCTGAAAACTGGAGGCCCACCTACCAACAGCTTTGCTCATAAGCTACAAACAACTCCCATTGCTTTGAGCTGCTCTTTCCATCTAGAGCAGACAGCTTACAAGGCTCTAGTATCTTATCAGCAAAGAGTATTGAGAGGAGGTTTGTGTTATTTATACCAGCATACAAAACAGTTTCAAAACCACTGGAAGGAATGAGTGAAGGATGGATGGAAAAATGGGAGGTGAACCTACAATTGACAGCTACTGTCGACAACAGCTCATTTCTCCAGGTATTCAGGTCTTGACTTGTGCGACCAGGGGTGAGACCAAGAGCAGAAGTGCTGCTCCATGGTGCTCATAAATAGCACAGTTTCTTATCGCATCAGTGTTCTGCTGCAGCGCTGCAGACACATTTCTTTCTTCTGTATATATTTGCACATATTCAGTCTACTTAAAACAAATAACCAAAACCATCCATCAGGCATACATATGTACTTCAGGTTAATGTGGAGGTGGAAAGGGTGAGGGAAGTGGATTGCTAACTCTAGAATAACGCTGGCCAGACTGGCAATCTTACAGTGAGAAGTTATAAATGTATGACTTGTCAGTAAGAATAAGCCTGAAGTCAGTCATCTAATTCCATGGTTTTGTAGATTTAAGTGTAGCTTAAACAGCATTTTTACTTTCTCAAAGTAAAATTAACAAGCAATTTTCAGGAATTAGCACAATAACCGTTATGGAAAAGTTCCATGGAATTTAGTTAGCATAAAAAATGGGAGGCAAGGTTATATGAATTAAATAGGACTATAAAACAAAATATAAAATATAGAATTTGAAGAAAATGAGATTATGTATAATTTTAAGTTACACTACAAATTTCAGTAGATAATTATATCTCTAATGTACAGTTCTCTGGGAAGTTTTAAATATATTTAGAAAGATTATTACTGTCTCTTCATAAAGGATAGAAATGTTCAGTATGGAATTTTTACTGACTAAAAACGTTGTGTGCTTGGCAACCTCATTGAGTTCAGTGGCACAGCACAGATCTGATAACTATGGTTTGAAACCAAAAAGTATAAACCAGAGATTAAACAAAGAGAGAGTGAAAACAAAGAAGAGTTCTCTGTGCAAGACCTCTGAAACATAAAAATGACTGCTTTGTGGAAGGCTTCAGGGATGTTGGTTTTCCAGATTGAACAGAGAAAACCTTATTTTGCTCCTTTTTAGAGTTTCCATCTAACCTGGGTTCACCACTGCAGTCTTCAAAAAGTGTTGAACATGTTTAATCATTTATAGAATAAATTTGTGCATAACCATAAAGCTCTTAAAATCTAGACTGCAATTTTTTGCTTATTTTATTCTTCCTCAGCAAGGTACTTACTGTTTTTTTTACTCTGTATCTTGCCAATTTCGAATGAAAAAGGAGTACACAGAAAATAGATAAAACTAACTCAATACTGCTTTATAATAATCTAAGGAAACAGTTCCAGCACTTTCTGTGTGATACACATCTGCAGTTGCTAACTATTTAGTAAAGAGTGCAAATATATAGTAAATGAACTGGTTTGCTTGTTAAAAGCCCATCAATGTCATGATGATATGGCAAAATGGCACTACTAATGGACTTTTTCCTCTATAGCTGTTCTGGCAGATATTAATATAGTCAGAGTTGATTAATGTTGACTAGTATTTTCCATTTCAGATTGTGTCTGAGGTTGCTTACAGCAATTTTATTTTAAAACAATCATTTCACTGAGAAATTAGGGAGCCTCTATGGTTTAGAGGATTGTACTGGTTTCATGCCTAAGTAAATCCTCCAAAATTTGGGCAGGTTGCAAAGTTTCAAAAAATCAGTTGGCAAAGGATCAATAGAAACTTGCTAGTATTTAATAGCTAGGTAACTCTCCTGAGATTTTATTTGTCCTGAGTATGCTGCAATCCATGTCTGCACAATTTGAGCTGTTCTTTCCTTGCAATAGCTCTTTCCTCTCAATGGTACTGAAAGCACTAGGGAGATCTCCCTGTTCTCTTAATATTCCTATTGAATGGAAGAAAAAGCAATGGTATGAGAGAGACAGGGAGAGAYAGTCTGCAGGAATCAGAGGAGAAGGAAATACAGGAAGCGGAACAGGAGAGGCAAACACAGTGAGAGCAAGCAATTGGATGGGAGCGTAGTACTGCAGCAGGTTAAGGAAGAAAGGAAGATGGAGAGGACAAGAGCTTTCACTAGAGGTAGAGGAAAAATGTTTGGGACATGATATAAGACTGATGCATAATTAACAAAACCTGAAATCCTGAATCCTCAGTGCATGCGAGAAGAGCATGCTGAAATCCATGCCAAACACTTCAATGTTGTTAACAAGATATCTACTTGTAGGATATCTACTGATGTTATTTCACCTGTTTCACAGCTTGAAATGACACCCCAAATTAGCTTAAAGTAATGGCATGGTTGTAAAGTCAAGTTCTCAAAGGATAAGAAATACAGCAAGAGGGATTGTGCAACTGTCACGCGCATAGGTGCTATGGTGAGATCCAGGAGATCTAGACCTCACAAGAGAACGTAATACTGAACTCTCATTATTGCTGGACTAATGCATGACCACAGCTGAGGTGGCTCATCCCACAGCGGAGTGGCAGCTAATAGCAGTAGCAGGTATGCCCATGCTCTCCCGTTTTGATACCACTGACGGTGTGCTGAGGCTGGAGCTGCCAGGCAGGCAGAAGCTGCCTCGTAGCCAAGCACCTCCATGCTCAGGATGCAACTATATGATTATTGTGATGGCTATTCCCTCTAACATGTGCATTTCACATGTTGTTCCTCATACTGACGCACATCGCCTCATTCATTGCTCACTTGAATTTCCTTTCTTCCTTCTACCCTCCCTCCATCTCTCCCACCTCTGTGAGGGCCTTTCCAGTGAACTGTGCCGTATTTGAACAGACAGCAGCAGTACTGTTCACAGATGACAGGAAAAGCATAAAAGGAGTGATCTTATCCCTGCAATCCCTCATGCATCTGTCACTCCTGATCTGCTTTCTTACTCTCCCATTTATGATACATTACAATACCAGCATGCTGCAAAGGAGCACAATAGTGCACGGCCTTCTCAGCCTGCACAGAGCGGTCTCCCTCGCAAGCCAATCTGCGAGCAGTCAGGCATGCACACGTCGTGGCTGCAGAGCACTACGGACATGGAGAAGGGGGCTGCAATCCTTGCCTTTGCTTTGGGCATGGTCTCATCCTTTTTCTAGCTCTCCATGTACAAAGTTTTCTTCCCGTGCTCTCCTTAAAATCATTATTACCACAGACAGCTGTCTTGGGGATTCTCAAGATCATAGTGCTAGAGAGGGAAAGACCCTGTCTTTATACAAGTTTATGCTTGTTTCTTCTGAATTTGATTGGTAAGTGAGAGGGAAAGTTGCTGAGCCCATAGGTATCAGAAAAATCTGCACTTCTGCTTACTTTCTGGTGAGACAACAGGGTCTACAAATCATTTAGAGACTCTTTGTTATATTTGTCACACGGATATGTAAGACAAAAGGCATTCCCAGATCTGCCTTCTGGCACCTCTCAAGTTAGAGCCATATAAGCTGAATTTTTGGACAATGAAGAGTTTGTGTGTTTGCAACAACCTGCCAGGAGATGGGACCACCAAAGCAAAGGTTTCTGTACACTGGAAGTGTGGCTGTTCTGTAGTTTGTTTGGTATTTTCCTATTTGAGTGTGGGTTACCTTGTCTTTTTCCAGCCAGTTCATTTTTATGAGGGGAAACAAGCCATTGTTTTGAGCTGAAGGCTGAACTACAAGGAAAGGGGGCTGGAGCTATTATTTGGCTGTTGTTTGTTTTGTTGCCTTAGGTACACAGTGAAATGGGGGGACAGTTGGACTGTCACTGAATGCCTGACACCAAAGCATTCTTCCCTCTCAAAGCTAACAGGTTGCCAGGAAAGCATCAATTAATAGGGTTATTGTGCTTTAAAAGTGGTTGTGATGGCTTCTTTTCTTTCTACAGTCACTTGTGACTGAGGAGATCAAGTGTTTTGTCCTGTATATCAATAAAGGCTTATCTCCCAAATATACCCTCCCACACGCTTAAAAATCCATGGAAGGTCTCTTGACCGCTGTCACCATTGGACTCTGCCAGGTGCTGATGTGCTTTTCTGCTTTTGTTCAGGCACAGTGCAAATAAGCTGCATCACAGAGGCTGAAGGTCAGCCTGGATTCCCCCCCTCTCTGCTACAAAAGACTGGTGGATAATGTCAAAAGGCAGGCTGGGACGGTTATCCTGGGCTGCATGGCTGGTCACAAGGTTTGTTTTGTACAGATGCATGGGGTGAGTGCTGGAAAGCCCTTGCTGAGGATGATAGAAAAGTTGTGCCGTACATTGCCCTTCTGAGAGCACCTGTCTGGCTTTCGGTGTTGATTTGATTGGGACTGTCTGGAACACCATTACCAAAGCGTGCTAAAATTGTAGTATGTAGGCTGCTAAAAAGTATTGTAAGAAGCCCTACACAATGAGGTTCCAGGGATTTCAGCCTGGAACACAAAATTAGGTAGTCAGCTTTTGACCTTCATCTCCAGGTCACTACAGAGGGTTAATAAAAATGTATCACCTCAGCTGGGTGCTATGAAAATTAATCCATTACATTGGTGAAGTATCCAAATACTCCAAAACTGAGAACATCAGAAAAGTCCTTCAGAAAATTGACAAATCTCTGTTGCGTGGAGGGTTTGGATAGCATGAATTAAATAAGATCTAAGGACACATATTGAGTAAAAATAAAAGGAAATATTATATATCCATTTACTGCATAAGGCAGAAATACATCAAGAAAAAGTATGATCACATAACTAGAGGTCTGAATTGTAATGCATACACACCAAAAGGCCAAGAAGTTATACAGGCAACCTTAAGTCTTCAATTTTCAAACTTCTGACAGTTTGACTTTGCAGTTTTGGTGCATCCCTTCCCTCCCTCCCTCCCTTCCTTCCTTCTCTTTCTTTCCTTCCTTCACTCTTTCTTTATTCCTTTTTCTGTTCATTCTTTCTGTAGTTCTTTCTCCTTTTCTTTCTTTCCAACTTTTTCTTTTTCTTCCTTTTTTCTTTTTCTGTTCTTTGCTTTCTCTTTGCTTTTTCTTTCTTTCTTTCTCTCTTTCTCTCTCTCTCTTTCTCTTCCTTTTTTCACAGCATTTTTGCATTTAGTACATTTTCTCTCACCATGACAGTGACTCCTACACACACAACTAACAGCTTTTTAGAAGGCAAATACCTTCCAGCATCACAAATTGACTGGATTTTCCCCAACTTTTCAGAGCTTGATAACATCCAGATCTTGTATTCAAAGATGTGAGTTTAAAAAATCAGAACACTCAGACGTTTTTGCTCTAACACATGCTGAGCCTGTGCCTCTCATCTTTACTGTGTGCAGAGATCCAGCAGTACTTGGATTTAGGACTTAGAGAACAACAAACTGCAGTGACAGTCAAAGTTTGTTTGCTTATGTTTTAAAAAGCAACAAAAATTCCTAAAGCAACAAGAGAGATTTTTGAGGCACTGACCCATACAGCCAGACTCCTTGGATGAGAAAATGTTTCAAAACTATAGTTGCAAGCAGCTGTGCATGCTAATGGTCAGAGTGTCTAAAGAATTAGATAATATTGGTACACCACCAAAGTGATAGGGTGAGATGAAAAACGAGCTGGAGCTTGGTTTTGCTCTTCCTAATAAGCTCATTTGTGCTGGGTGGTATGTATGGTTATACCCATGCTGCCTGACCGGACAGCCAGGCACAGCAGGAGCAGGCACCTGCCCAGTCCCGGGGCAGGTGAGCAGGGACACCCAACCTGGCTGGCTCTCTGCTCACGCGGGGCAGCTGTGTGCACGGGAGACAGCACGCTTAAATCACAGCTGTTTCAGGGACTACTGCCTCAGAGCAGCAAAAACCCAGTCCCTAAATGTTAACAGGTATAGACAGAGCGGGTGTGCTTGCTGGACCCTGGGCAAGCCACTGCATCTCTTTTTGCCCATAGCTCTTAAAAGTAGGTGTCTGCGCAGTGCCCCAACAGCGTGGAGCCAAGGGCGAGGGCTCTCGCTGGGGGCCGCCGCGTGCTGCAGGGGTACAAGTAACAAAACCACGTGCTATTAACATGAGAGCTCTGCCGAGTCCTTCTGCAAATGTTTGGCAGCATTTGCAAATCGCTAGTAACACTTCCTAAATATTTAGGGCTTCCATGTGTTTTAAAGTCACAGCAGATGAAACACCGTAGTGCACAAAAGGAGTTTGTGAGAGCAGCAGTTCTGAAAATCTGGTTACTTTTATTTAAATGATTACACAGGAGACAAGCTCTTCTTGTCCTCTCTTCCTCCCCTGTAGTTTTGTGAGCACTTTAATAATTTTAATGGTAGCATGACAATGACTAAAAATTAGACATTGATACATTTTAAAGCAAGAATAGACTATTATTATTGTATAATCTGATCTCCTATACAGATCATTAAAATTCACAATGTGATTCCTTCACTATGTTTCAGTTCAACTACAACATTTATTACAGAAAAAAAATCCAATCATATCAACATCTGTCTTGATTTAAAACCATCTACTCCATTATTAAATAAGCTGCTTAGTAGATAGTTGCTAGAGCAGATCAGAAAATAGGTTTTCCCCTGACAGAGGAATTTGAGGGTGGGGTCCAGTTCAGTTTGGAAATACTGACACAGCCTTACGGGGGAAAAGCAGTTCAAGTAAATTTTGCTTTCATTCTTTTCTATAAGCCAGGTCACCCACCTGAATTACAACTTCCAAGATACACTGTGGTCTTTACTCTTCTCATAAGATGTATAGTACATTATGGGAGAAGTCCTGCTCAGGACTCAATGCAGAAAAAAATAGAAATATGAATTGCAATGGAATTCCAGTTTTTGGGTGGCCCTATGATGACTGTATCAGAAGTCAATATATATTCTGGGTGGATACTTATATTTAAGATTATATTAAGAACAGAAACACTGGTCAAAAATATAAAAATTAGATATAATACACAATCTTTTACTAATGCTATTGGGTTTTTTTGATTAAAAAACACAGACAAACAAACCATGTTCAAGGCCACAGAAGACAGGGCTATTGCCTAAAGCCTTCCAGGTTTCCAGTTCTGCTTGAACATTGGACCAGTGTCTGAAGTTCCAGGCAGTTAATCTGTCTCTGAATAAGGTATCAAGAAAAAGGAAAAAAGACCTTGATTATGCTGATGCAGAATTTGGGAGACAGAAGATGACTTTTGTCCTTTGGTACAGACTTCTTGCATAACTCTGAGAATGTCATTTGGGTCTAGAGTCCAGGGAGGGCTTAGATACCCTGGTGCTGAGCCTTGCAAAGCCTAACCCACATGTTTCTGGCCTCCAAAGCGGGAGTCAAGGTTACTATGCTAAGCTGCAAATCTCTGAAAGGCAAAAAAGAAAGCACAAATAGGATCCAAAGAGGCAACACACTGAGCAGAGGGTAGCCTGGAATAGCCAGCCGGCTAGAGTGAACATATTTTAATTCTACCTCATGCTAAGTCCTTATTCAGGGCTACAGAGAGGTGCACCCTTAACATATAAATAGTCTGGAGAGCTGTCTAACCCGGTGTGCCAAAACTCTTTAAAACTCGTTGGGTGGTAAGACAGATTTTTACAGCTGACTGTTATCACACTTACTGCTGTTGCTATCTCAGAACTGGAGTCAGTTCCGCACTCTGCTATCTCCCTCCCATCCCTGGAACTGCCCTAATTAGCAGCTATCAGCCAGGCCAGGGCCTGGGATTTCCTCGTCCTGCCAGTGAAGCTCTGGGGCGTTGCGGAAAGTCCGGATTCATGTTCTTTCAAGGCCTCTTAGACCAAAACCAGGGGCAAAAGATAACGAAATTTCTGAATCTGGTATGGCCTCTGGGACAGCCTATGAACCATGCCGCTTAGCTGCGTTAAGACCTGAGATGCTGCAGGCCATCCCCAGAAGAAGATGGTCATGCAGCAGGGGGCTTTGAGTCAAGGATGCAGAGTCTGTGAGGTTTTGACCCCTCCAAGGCTGAGTAATGGCTGAGTGGGAGTTTGGGGGATCATGGCTTTGTACTTTGTCCTCTGCATGCCACCCAACAGCTTTATTCTTTTATTGTAACTTTTATTAATGTATTAGCTTGTCTTTTATCTGTTTGTGTCTCAGTCTCTCATCTGTGAAACCAGGAGGATGGGCCTACCTTAACCATCAGCTGAGGTCTGAAAGCAAAGACATTACAGGTTTTGAGTCATTGTTGTCATTGGGATCATATAACTAAATTACATGCTTAAAATAAAGCTAAAGTTGAAGACGTATCCCAAGAGCAGTATAAATCAATTCTCTCACTTAAAAGGTGAAGCCAAAAAAATGTTTTTGGTTCATGCCTTTCTGTTTTGTTTACAATAGATTCTTCTATGCAATGCAGTATACTGCAAACAGACTTTTTACATTCAAGTACAAAGTACCCAGAAATCATGCAACTTTAGTTATTACATAAAAATATTAAGTTCCTGGAATTTTCATGAAATAGGAAGCTGGATCAAAAATGGGAAACTTCTATCAATATCCCCACAGATGAGAAGAATGCAGTATAAGTTCAGGCCTTACAACACAGAAGAGAATCTATGGAGGACAGAAATGATAGAAATGTCCCAACCATGGGAAAAGCTTCAATGGGAACTTTGCCTTATTAGGCATCGATGAATGCACTCGTCAAGATTTTTCTGCCGTATGAGTTCCCTGATATCTGCACCCATGTTCTTGCTTAAAGTGAAACACAAATCCTTACTTTTTTTGTCTTACATTGGTCGTGCAATGACTTGTTTTCTGGTTGAGCATATTTAGATTTTAAAGTTCTATGAGCCTATATTTTCCACTAGAACAAAAGTTCTGTACTTTGGAAACTATGGTTGTCTGTTGTAGCAGTAAATTTTTAAACAATTGAATCAATTACATTAGATGGTTAATGAAAACCTCAGCTCTCCCTGTAGGATTTGCTCTGCTAGATAGCACAAGCTAAAATACAATTTCCTCTCTCTATAGTTAGGAGTTTTAATGAAGTAGTGATTAAAAAAACACTGTATCTCTTTTATATGGGCAACCTCTAAAGTCTGTCTGTAAAGGCTAGTAAAATAGTGACATAAGCTAGATCAGAAATGATATCCCAAGACCTAAGGCAGTGAAATTTGAGCTATTTGGAACAGAAAAGATTTTCTGTCATGTTAGATATAACCTTCTGGGTTTTCTTTGCTTTTTATTATTCCTTATTTAACTTCAGGAACTGGCTAAGCCTTTTTTAAATATTCAGCATTCAACACTTTTGAACTAAGGTATTAACAGTTTATAACAAACATCTCTAGTTTCTCAGAATAATGATCCAATAAAACAAGATGAGAGATGATATTTATGGCTTGTTTTAAGTTAAAGAGAAAAATGACAGACAGACAGAAGTCTCAAACAATCCTCTACCCACCCAAATGGCTATTTTTACAAAACTTTGGCAAATGGCAGATAATGAACATACATTACAGCAGTGGGTCACAAAATCCTCACAGACTTAGGATACAATTACAAGGATACAATTTTTGTCAGATAACCTTCAAGAAAGTAGACTTCAAATTTACAGACAAACCTGTCCAGATAAACTCCTTCATCTTAAATCTTAGTATGGGAGTTCATATGAGAAGTTCGAAATGAGAACTTTCTTACTTAAAAGACTGAGACACCAGCTGACATATACTTTACAGCCTATAACTGAACAGATGTTTCTCACCACTGCCAGTAAGTGAAAAACATTTGTAAAGAAATGTGTATACAAATAGTAGTTAATATGAAATTTTCAAAGTAATATTCAAGTAATTGGAACTACAAAAATAATTTTTATTATTATTTCAAGGTTAATTGATGTGCAACTGAAATCACCTTAACCAAAATTATGTTGATAGGGTATTTCAACAAGTTTATGCTGTTTTTTTAAATCTGGTTGTTTCAATACACCTTGTTTTCACATCTTGATGCATTTCAAGGTGGAAAGTGGTGGAGAGCATTTTACAAGCTGGGGTGGGAAGTGGAGGATATTTTACAAGCCAAGCTCATTCACTTGCATGCCTATGAATATATGTAAAGTATAGAAGTAAAGAAAAAGCAGTAGTATCACTTTGGAAACTGCTAATAGAAAATTTACTGTTTTATAATTAACAATTGAAATATATACAAAAGAGAAGACTTTTGTATTTCCTGCCTTCCTGGTTTGTTTGGAAATGAAGTAACTATATCTGGTCTGGCTTTACTCCATATTTTGCGCAGATACCACACTTCAATCTCAAGGAAATTTTAAGAGGAACATCTCTTCATTTTCTGCAGCCTTGGAGACCAGATGGTGCCCTAAGGCTCAAGGGAGCGCACTTCAGCTCCTGGCCCAGGGGGTGCCCTCAGGAAAGCCACATCCTCTCTCTGTGCTTCAGTTCTCTGCTTGTTTAGGCTGGCTGTGAATGCCATGCGCAGGTGTACAACTTCAACAAGGAAAATGCAAAGTGCTCCCTCCCTAGAATAACCTTTCTCTGAGAGACGGGTTTACAAGCCATCAGGTAAAAAAGAGGAGTGAACCCTGCAATGCTCTGGAGCAAAATGATAATTGCTCCCCGTGGTGGACTTCATAAGAAGTGGCTCTCTCCAAGGGAGTCCCAAGGGTTGAATCCTCAGCAGAGAGAGGTGCCTGCCTGAACCCCAGAGCCCCAGGGCATATGCTCAGGAACAGAGAAGTCATAGGTCACATATTTAAGCGTTTCCTATGGTTTGCTTGGAGCTGTCCTCACTCACATTGCTTGCCATTACAGTCCTTTTTCTGAGAAGTAGCAATTCTCCACGTTCTCTTTATAGGGCACTGGGGAGGAGGGACTATTAATACTTCATAATAATAACACTAGCTAATAGATAGGGGCAGCAAAAAGGAAGGCGCGGAAGTGTCTGAGAAACTGCCAGACAAATGTTTGTAAGTGGGGACGCAGCACGCTGGTGGGGCAAGGCTTGACTCAGGGTGAGTAGGAAAGTATACATGAAGGTGGTATGGAAGCTTCTATCCAATGTGATGATAGAAGAAGAAGCTGCATTGGAAGTATTCAGAAATAAGAAAACATTTTGCATGGAAGAAGCCTATGTATAGGTAGGTATATAGACTGGAGAGAGGACAAGAAGAAAACCAAATGGCTAGAGAAGAGAAGGGGCAGAGATCACAGTAAAAATTGAATTCATCTGAGACTGCTGACTTCCCCTCTAGTAAGGGCTCTCCCTACAGGGTGCTCAGTGTATTCAGTACCCATTTGGAGGCACATCTTAAGCTTTATTATGAGAAATATTGCAAATGGAAGCACAGAAGAGAACCTTTGCTTTGTGATTTAATACTCAGACTTGTCTCTTAGACTATGAAATATTTCAAAGTGATGCCCTCTTTTATATACAAATTAAATAGTTGCAGCACAATGAAACAAAACACTAAAATGAAAAAATTTGCAGTACTCATTCTGTCATAACTTTGTTTGAAGTAAATTAGTGCAGATCAGGTAGACAGGCACAAGAGCTATCCAGTGGCTAATATTTGGTCCCTTAATCAAGCGTTGGTACCAAAACCTTTAAACAGACTATCTGGGTTGTTTTACTCATCTGGAATGAGGATTTGGAAACAAAGACCTATGCTAGCATCCAGGAATGTATTTAATTTTCTTTGACCTGGTATATATAAAACATATATAATTATATGTTTTAAAATCTCGGGGATAAATTTTCCATCTTCTGTTTGTGGATAGGACTGGTTTACAGCTGTTTATCTGATTTGTTTATAATGCAGTAGGGAGGATTTGGAAATTAGATTTATGTTTCAGAGAAAGTTATTATAGAGGAATGAGGCAGTTTGGAACAGAAATAATAAACAAGGATATGTATTCATCTTAGCAATACTGATCTTGCAGGAAATTAATTTTTATTTCTGTTTCTGGGTAATTTCAGAAAAAACTTTATTAAATAATACACAGCTTGTTACCAAAATATATTTTATAAGTATAAATATTTGGAGTTAACTAAACAGTTTGACCATTTGTATTAGGACTCAATCCAGCCTTGCAGTGTTAAGGCTGCTTTGGCTTCACCTTGCAGCACCTTCTTAGGATGGATTCCTAAAATCATAGCCAAAGTCATTAGAAACACACTGACAAATATTTTTGCAAATCTCTATCTTCCACTAATGTAAACAGGAGGTGATAATAGACCCACTCTTCTCACTGGAGTAGCCTGCAGGTACCATGATTGGCCCAATATTTTCTAAAATACATTTTGTTCTGTCTACTAGCAATTCATGTTGGGGCTTATAAGGCTGTTCCCTTTTAAAACTTTCCTTTTAGCCATTCTTTGGCTAACGTTTTTTAAACTTAGCCTCAGCCAGATTTTTTTCTTTTATTAAAAAAAGAAAAATAACTGTGGGAGTGATCTGGATAGTCTTTAGAGGTAATCCAATCAAAGCCAGCCATACTGTCACGATGAAGATTAAAAAATGACCATTAAATAACATCCTGACATATATCTTACAATGTCCCTGACATACAGTGTGTCGACTGGAATAGTTAGCCACATATTCACACTTGCCTATGAGGTTCAAGAAAGAAAATAACCCTTGCTGTGTGCACGCAGTTTTTCTAAAAGCATCCTACTCCCTCCTTTGCTGTGTTAGCTATAGGAGCTCAAACTTGTGTGCAATATTAAAGTCTGTGAAGACACATCCCGAGTTCCCATATCAATACGGAAGCAATTTGTTCTTTCTATCAAGTTACTTACTGATCTCTCTAGAAAAGCACGTGTTCCCAAATAACTCATTTGGTGTTGCTAAATTACCTACTATCTAGTTACTGGTAACAGCAACAACAACTAGCTCTCTGAGAATGAAGTTCATAGACTATCCCAAGACACTGATGACATTCATATGGGGATAGCTGCCCTTCAGGCAATAATCCATGCGGCTATATTAATATACACACCCATACTCTTGAGCCAAGGCTTTTTAGTCCTAGCAGCACCTGCAAAAGATGTTCCTTCTCTGGGTGCCCTATTCACATGCTGCCCTGGAGCTGTGAGCAAGCTTGTTCCCCACGAGTGTGTTTTAGCCCATAGCATTAGACCTCAGTGTACCTTTATTTTCATCCCCATATACAAGTATTATTGTTTCCCTCTGTCTCTGCAAAACAGTACACTAGTTTTCCTTTAAAAAGTTATGTCTTTTTTCTTTAAATTTTTCCTATCTTTTGTTCCATCTTTTTGAATGTTGTATCACATGAACACATCCAGTGTTCAAACTGTGTGGGGAGTAGTGTTTAACGGACAGTCCTTGTGCTTGTTTTGCTTAGGAGAACATGACACACCACCACCTGACATACCATCTTCGTGCTGCCAAGAGCTAATAAAGAGCATCTCAGAAGATCTTTCAGTTCTACCTCTGACGCAGGCAAGCCATGCTGCAGACAGTAACTGATTGCTAACGCAAATTCAGGTTTGGGAGTAGCGAAATACTATGGGACATTACTGATATGTTACAAATCTTTGAGCTTTTGTTGTAAATATTTTAAATTTCAAGGATGAGGGGACTCCTACTCTATATGAGGTATATTGTGCATGATTAATTTATGGAATAAGTGGTGCAAGAATCAATTTATTTGCGAAGTAAAATATCAATTTAAATGGACCTTTCTGCACTTGCTAGTTTGGGAACACGGTGTACTGTGGACTTGGCTAATATAAATTGCTAGCTGCTGTTTCTGCCCTTTAATACAATCTTTTCAGGTTGACATGATTGCAGCTTTCCATTTCCTTACAGTTAAGTGGACAACAAAAAATGTTTAAACAAACTTTGTTAAAATGGCAAATATAAGCTTATAAAAATGTATGAATAATACTATCAATAAGAAATAAATGTGCACTTTAAACTAGTAAACAAGGCGATTACTAGTGTAAACGCACTTGTAAAAGGTGTAAGAAAATCCAAAGTGCAAATTAACACAAAAACTAATGTGAAAAAATTAAAGTAAAAGGCAGAGTTTTAGTGGCCTATCTGTTGCCTGCCCATCTCCAGTTCTTTGTTTTTTCATCCACTTTCAATTTCTTCTTATACATTTTTGGTAGAACTGTAAAGGAGTTATATTTGCCTTATTTGTTCATCTCCTAGGGAATTACTGCTAATTCCAGATCATCTGCAGCTGCAGGCTATGATGCTGTGGAGGACACTGGAAAAGGAATGTGCCCTCTTCCTGCTAAGCTCTTGCAGGACAACCAGAGTTGCAAAGCTACATTTGCTTGTTGAAACCACTGGAACATAAAACTCCACCAGGACTTCCTTACTGACGCAGTATCCTGACGCCAACAGCGGCCAACAGCAAATGTCTAGGGAAGAGTGCAAGAACAGGGCAAAGACAGATGGTCTTTCATGATTATTCTCACAGAATCCAGTGATTTGTGTTTCAAACATTTCCTGAGCCTGCGGTAACATCTTTGTATTAAACCCTCTATAAGTTTTTCTTCCACTAATTTGTTCAGTGCTTAACCTGTATAAACTTTTACCAACATCCTCTGGACATGTCATCTGTGTACTGTGTGAAGTATCTCCTTTGCTTGTCTTTAGCTTGATAGTCTAATTTCATGTCCTCTAGTCTTTGCATTGAGAGACAGCACGATCTTTCACTATTCATCTACATGCGACCCACATGTCTTCCCTGGAATACTGTTTAAAAATTTGTGCCACAATAACCAAATGCCAATCTTCTGCACCAAAGGAGATTTAAATGGGAAACTGCATGGTAATGTCAGGAGCTGTTATTTCACTCTGGAGTTCCTTTAGAGCCCTTTGAGAACATTGTCAGACCTGGCAGTTACTGTTCTTTTTGTCTATTTGCTCCATAACATCTACCAAAATCTTGATTAGAGACAGATTTTACTGACACGTACTTATAAGGAAGGCTCTGCCATGGGAAGCTCCCCAGACTCCTTCACTGTACCTGATCCCAGGTACAAAGAATCTATTTGTTTTTTCTTCTACGGCTTTACCTTTAAAATGTTGATGTACCTTGAACATCTATTGCATCTGCTGACTCTCTGGTGGGCTTCTTGCTTCTGATGTGTTTGCAAAAAACTTTACTATTAGTCTTGATGCCTTTTGGAAGTTCTTCCTCCTGTCTTATTTTGCTTTTTCACATGTAATCTGCCAGAGTTTTATGATCTTTCTGGTTTTGCTCACTTGGGCATGGTTTCAGCTTTTTGAAAGGTTCTTTCTTTCTTCTAATAGCCTCCCCTGCCCTTCTGCTTAGCCATGCCACACTTTTTTTTTGTCTTTCTCAAGTGGGATGCACGTGCCCTGAATTCCTATATGGTATCTTTGAATAATCTTCTTGCTGCTTGCCAGGCTTTTACCCTTTGACTGTCCCTTTTATTGAGCTTCCTCCTGCTTATGTAACGCTCCTTTTTGAAAATAAGAGGAGTGGTATTTTTGTTTCTGTAGCTCCTATCACAGTGGAGAATGACACCAATATCTAGGTCTTTCCCAGGGACATCACTGGTGCTTTAAACCATGAGGATCAGAGGCATCATACTCTATAGAAACTGGTGGGTCCTGGTAACTGTTAACTATCACCTTAGAAGCCTTTCCATACTTCACCATTCCGTGAACATTTATCATACTTTATCATTCCATGAACAAGTATCTATTTCCCTACCTTTGTGTTAACTTCGTGAATTTGATTCCTCCCTTATGCATCCTTTCTGCACTGTCATATTTGCATCTTTCCCCCCCCCAGTTTTAACATAATCAAAGTACTGCCCTTGGCAGAATGGCAAACCCTTCATATCACATAGTAGCTATAAGAGAGACAAAAGTATACCATTCATTTTCAGAAGTGTTATTTTTCAGAAATAACAGGGCAGCTCTTAGTGTTCAAGTTCAGTTAGGCAAATGACCTCCATATATTCACCCACTGCTCAGGTAGGTGAGCATCATGGACTGACAAGTGGAAGTTGCAGAGGAAAACAGCAGCGAAATTCCTACTATAGGCTGTCTAGTGTTCCGTGAGTAGAAGGTGTTTAGATAGGTGTGCAGAAAGGCCAGAAGACAAAACAACAAAAAAACAGCGAGGACATGAGTAGGGGAAACTTTGAATCTGAGCCCTGTAATTCATGATTATACTACAACCACAACACAAGTAGGCGGCACGGGAGGATGAACAGCAGTTGAGGCAGGGGCAGAACTGCAGCAAAAACTTACAGTATGTGTGAGTTGGGGAGTGTTTGAGTAACAGAGAAGAGAGAAATGAATAACATCAGTCAGCATGTGCAAGGGACAGAGAAGGAAGAATGGGAGAGAGGTGAGACATACCTCTGGTCCTCACTGACAGACCTTTGCTTGATGTAGGAGGAAAAGCTTTTATTTGAAGAAAGGTGTAGCTACCTGAAAATTTCACAGTAAATATATTCAGCAAAAATGTCCAAAACAAAACCCCAAACCTCCCTTACCATGAGAAGTTTTACATAAAAGGGAGAAAATTTCAACTAACTTTTAATATTTTCATGCAAGAGGAGATGAGATTTTCGCATACAAAGGTCAGACCACAAGTCCTCATGGAACTATAAATGTATTTTGAATTAGAATAAATGAGCTGCTGACATGGGGAAAACTGTGAATTTCATATGACTTACATTAAAAAAATACATATTTTTTGTAAATTAGTAAAATCCAAGTTTTTAAAATTTCCTCTATCTTGAGCAATTGATTTTTTAAGTCTGGAACATATAAGCATGAAAGCTGGTGTTAGCATTTGATCTTACAGTCTTTCATGTCTTCCTGCCCTGCTGTGGACTGAGATACTTCTAGTGAGTATATGCAGTTAGTTCAAGTGTAATGTAATTTGAAGTTCATTTACTTTAGAGCAGTCCACACAGTCAAAGCTCTGGGATGAAAGCTGTTTTTCACATAAAAAATATCAGCATTAAAGGCTTTTTTTTTTAACCAGTTGGCATATGCAAATGCACTATAAAAAGGGGGCAAAATGTGGAATGAATAGGAAGGGAAAGCGTGCATTGTGCATGTTCTTGCTATACTCTGTTTAGATGTTTCAACATTTCATAATTTCAGTCCAACTTAAAAAAAAACACTTAAAATCTCCCCCTGCAATTGCTGTAATCATCTCCTAGGGACATTCTGGGCTTGTTTCTTTATTTTGTTTGGGATTTTTGTCTTAACTGCTTTGTGCCCTGGGTTGTCACCAACAACTGTGAAAGGAATATATAAAATCCCATCAAATTTGAAGAAGTAGCACATTACATCCACTCTATCCATCTTGCTCCAATGTAAATCATTGCATAAGGTGCAAGGCAATAAAGACTGAGCACCACTGTATTTCCATTGTCTGACCTTAATTGTAAATCCTATGACTGGTGAGTCAGTTTCTGTCTGGTATTCTGACATTTGTCTCCCACTAATCATTCTGCACAATTCCATTAAAAACAGTATATATTAAAGCAGGAAAGTTGCATCTCTTAGGATTAATTTCTCAGTTTCCAACCTAAAATAGCATTGTGTCTGGGGAAAAATTGAACTGACATTTAAGTTTGGGAGACTTAGCTAGCTAATTGCTAGTTTAATTAGTTAGTGCATATCATTCCTCAATATATGAGATGCCCCATACTATCTTTGAAGCTGCTGTAAGATACTTAAAGTAGGAGGAGACTGTACCATCATTTCTCTGATGATCAAAAATCCAGCCAGCTATGTGCTCACCTCAAAGAGCAGTGTGATTTATAGAAATTTTAGGTTTGAGCAGTATTTACATGGTTTCACAGCCAAGTGCTTCATTGTGTTCCCAGCAGAAGCCACTGGGACTACTGCCATTGATCTCAAGGTGAACAGGATTGGGCCACAAATGCAGCAGTAAGGGTAACTGGGTAAGACTTGTTTTTCCTGAGGGGTCAATGATTCCAGGGCTGAGAATCCTCAATATCCTCTTCAGCTACTCAAATCCAAAAACACTCAATGTCTCTGTAGAATCAGAGCAAGAGTTTTCTGAGTTAGGTTCTCAGGCTTTGATTAGAAAATGTTAAACAAAAATTCAGGGAATATGGGGCAAGATCCTGCCCGCATGCATTTTTCCAGATTTCAGCAAAATGTAAACATCTAGGGCCTGGAATCACTTTGTTGAATCTATTCAAAGCCAAAATTGGCAATATCCATCTTCTGTGTAATACCACAATAAATAATGCACTTGCCCATGAAGCAGGAAATGTGGGTTTCTAGTGCCACTTAAGTCTGAGAGGGTCTGAACACACAATTCCTAGATATTCTAGCCACCAGGCTAGAGGGCAGTCTGGTCACAGATGCCCTCCATGCCTCTTCTTGAAGCTGGGCCATTATGCAGCCAGGAATGGGGCCAGGAGAAGACCAAACAAAAAGACTTGCCATCAGTTGGCCGAGAGGAAGTTCTTGTCCTTTCCTCTGTTTTGTTAATCTGGTTTCCTAAGAAAATTAGGCCGCAGTGAGCATCTGTCTGTGTGGGTGACCATGGTTGTCTATCCATCTATCTCTAACAACTTTCAAACCAGTCAGCCAATTTCAACCAAACTAAAAGTATGAAAGATGTACATTTCCTTCATATTTCATGAAAATGGATGACCAAACAGAAAAAGGGCTCTGGCCTTACGTCCACTGAGTGACAGAAAACAGCACAACCTCAACACTCCTGCAGTCCCAGAACACCTTTGGGTTGGCAACCAGGGCACTCTCCTGCTCAGTCAGAGCAATGGCCTTGATTCAGGTTGGACTAGGGAAGGTGTGGAAACAAAGTCCTCTGCAACCCTGAGGCTATTATGCCAAAAGGGTTCAGAACCACCATCTCCTTCTTTAATGTTGTTTTTTTGTTTTCTTTTGTTTTCTTTTTTTTTAAGAATGGATTCTGCTCAATGAGACCTTTGTTTTTCACAGAGTTTTCTGGATCCTGAATGGGCAAAGGCAACTAATCTCTAGAGAAGGACAGAGCAACCATCATCTCCTAATATTTCGTTGTGCAGACAGATACCAGGATGCCTTTCTTCACCCACTAACACTGGTATTCCCTGGTCACCATTGCCCTGCTTCTTTCTGCTTTTCAGACATTTAAGTGTTTACCTTGGGCACTTAAAGTGCTTGATATAGATTTTGCTTATGGAACATTCCTGTGGATTACAGTGGTTTGTTTATGTCAACATGCATTTCTTTAATCCTTCTATTATGTAGGAAAATTCTTCATACAAACTTCAGTAATCCATTCCTGATTACCGTGTCATTCAATTCATATTACACTGGACTATTAAGCTTCACTTATTACTTTATGTTATTGAATTTTTCTCTTAATGGAGACAGCAATTTTAGAGTGTTTAAAAGTTTGATTACACTAAAGATGAAATTTCCCCTTCCAGATCTCCTGGGTAGACTTGAGCTAAGCAATAGAAATCAAGCCCTGTATTGATAACTACATTAATCTCGTATCTCTTTTGTCTCTTGCTTTCTGTGTATCCCATTAGGGTAATGGTTATTCAAAGTTCTTGACAGAATGATGTTTTGAGTCTCTAAAGTATGCTAGGCTTCAGTCTTCTTCCTGAGTGGCAAAAAATAAAAGCTGGTGTAAACAATATTCTATCCAAAAGATACAAAAACTAACAGTCAAAACAACCTCAAATTGCAAGTTACTCTAAATATTCACTATATGTTTATTTGGTTCTCTTCCAACGTTTAAACTCATGCAGCATTAGCACTCAACCTTGTGACTGTATTAATGCAATTTCTCCCCTTCTCCCTTTGCCAAGACTAGGGGCAGCCTGAACTTTTCATCTTTTTTTATATAACTCTTTAATACAAATCTTAATTTTCCCCTGTTGCTGGAGAAGAGCCCAGTACAAGGTTCCTGATACAAATATGCTCAGATTACAAAACAGGGAAGATCCAGATTTTGCATACAGACCTAAAATCTGCTTTGTACCAAGAAAAGGTTTCACTGAGCAAAAATCTGTAAAAAGTAGAGCTTCGAAGATGAATTGTAATTTTTTCCCCTCTGACAGAATGTATGATTGTTTGAAAACCCCCAAATAGAAAATTTTATCCAAAAGTTAAATATTTGTATTTCTGGCAAAAAAAAACATATTTTGGGGGGGCTTTTTGATGGAAAATAGAAATTTTCCATAAAGGCAAGCACTTTGCATAGAAAACTTATTTTTTGTGAAAAAGGCCAAAAAACTCAGCAACCTATTTTCCAGAGAACAGTAATTTTGACGCAAAAATTTGGAGAGGGACTGTTTACCACAAAATAGGGTATGGGTCTGGAGAAGACCTCCAGAATTGTAAGAAGTCTTGTCTATTGTTGGTGCACAGAGCCGTATTACCAAATCCTTTTCACAGGCTGACCAGGTTCTATCTTGAAAAACAATTTCTTTTTTTACCCTCACTATTAAATACTTGTCTAGAACAGCTACCTGGCCAGCAGTCCATACACTTCCTTTCACCTAGGTCAATCCACCTGTTTTTCTGCCAAATTTAGTCTACACAGGTCCATTCTTTGGTGACATATTCCATCTTAGTTTATGTTTTACCAGGGTACTGAACCAAGCTTTTCTCTAATATACCTAGATCTTCATTCCTTGCTCTGCACCTGCTGAATTCATCTTTCTTGAGTGTGGATTGCTAAAACTCCATACAGTGCAACAGATGAGGTCTGACCAGTCCTTTGTGCTTTACTTCATTTACACCATTACTTTTCTAACTCTATGGCAAGTCTTTCTTCTCTATGTCCTAAGAGTGTATTTCTTTTTCACAGCAATGTCACATTCATACTCATATTTGCTACACACTGGTGAGTACGCACAGGATTTCCTGCTGTTGCCCTTTAGCTTATTTTTAGTGGAAATACTTGTTCATAGTTCTTTAGCGCATGACCTTCTATTCTGTACTATTAAACTTACACTGCTTTTCTCGTACTTCATTTTCAGTTGATCCAGTTCTGTGAGATACCCAGACCCTGCTTGCTGTTGAGAACACTTTGAATCATTAGCAAATTTTAGGGTTTTTTTCAAAATGAAAATCATTACTGAAAATATCAAAAGAGGACCCCAGCCTGATCTTTGAGGACTTCACTGTTATCTTTCTTTCATTCTTCTGCTTACACTTCAGCATGGCTTGTCAGGTCTATTTAACCCCATTTTTGAGCATGTAATAAATTTTGCACTAAGCCTCATCATTTCAATTTTAACTAGTAATTTCTGTGGCAATGTATCAAATGCTTCACAGGAGGCTCTCTAGAACAGATCTAATGTATTTTATTTGTGTAGAAAATCATGTCTTAGCACAGAAAATTATTGGATTAAGCTAGTACAAACTCTTCTTGATAAACTCTACTTGCAGTTCATTCTATTTTCCATTTGTCTTCCCTTCCATATGTACTCTTTCCCTACTTTTCTAAAGCCTTGTCTTCTATTCTGTCGGTTTATTTTTCCTGTAGTCTCCTGAGTTTTGTTGGGTTTGCCTCTTGATTTTTGGCAAAGTCTATCACTTACTTCAAATTATATAAAAATTATAATAACTAGCCATTATATGCCTAAAATCAATGGGAACAATTTTCCCTTCATATCACCAGAAAAATACTTCTTTTCAGATATAAAAAGATCTGATTTCTTTATGTCCAGTAAAAGACTCAAAAATTGCTGATCAGACCTTCTAATAAATCATAGCTGACAAGACATTAGCCAACTATTTTACAGTATGTCAGATACCCAAATTATTTTCACTATATTTAATTTATAAATATAAAAGTTCAGATTCTACTTCATCTACTCATATGAGTGCAATAGAATACCTATTAATTTAATGTGTCCAATAGCTATTAATGAAAGGACCTGCTTGAAATGGAAATAGGAAAAGTAGAATACATTGATCAGGAAACTGGAAAGGTTCCTCATAAGAAAGGAATTTCCTCCGATTCTTTTGAAATCACAAAAGACTTGAGCATGTTATAAATCTGAGGGACAGAGGAGGAAATTTCATACTTTACCCTAAGTATTATTGTGTGTGTGTGTGTGTGTATATATATATATATATATATATATGTATGTGTATATATATATATACATACATATATATATATGTATGTATGTATATATATATATACACACACGCTACACACACACATATATATACACACGCTATATATAAATATATACACACGCTATATATATATATATATATATATAAAATCTACTTAAGGTAAGGGTGACCAATGTCCTTGTGCCATATCCAAACTGAAATCTTCCCTGTTACAGGCATCTCCTTAATTAAGCCATTTAAAAGTCTAAGAGTCCAGAGCTTAGCACACTTAAGAAAAAGAGTAATTCTTTCTTTTTTTTTTCATGTAATTTCTTTTTATTCCTAATCTGCAGAAATACATTTTGGGGTAGCCAAGCTATTTTTAAATTATAGAAAGATCATTATGAATGGTTCTTCATATCATTACTTTGCTGGTCAGGAATAAGCACTGTTTGGATGTATTCGGTATGCTGCTGTTGGTAAACTGCAGTTTTGCAGGCCATTGCAAAAAAGCAGTTTTGGAAGTAATTAGTGCATCAGCTGTAGCAGATGTTACCTCAGCTATAGCCTCCTCTTTGTGCCTAGAGACAGCAGATACTGTTGTGGATGCTGAAATGGAAAAGAATGGAAGGGCTGAGATGGCACTTAAGGATGGCCTTTTCTTAGAAGACCTTCCCTCTGCACGGCATTGCTTCTCTCTCTAAGAAACGAGCACAGAGTTCAAGAGGGTTATGTAGACAAAGGATGACCTCTAACGACTGCAAAACTTCAAAATAAGTAGGAGGATTTCTCTGAACATCTGCTGGAGCTGCAGATGAAGTACATTGATGAGAGTTTCTTTTGTTTACTCAGAAGAACCAGCATATCATCCTCACCTCTGACTGCAACTCCTAGAACATTTGGTGCAGGCAGGTCAACTGTTGCACTTGTCGGACTGTAGCAAGGGTGTTTGGTTTCTCCCTCGGGCAGTCTTGTAGCCACCAGGCCCCTGGAGCCTGGTGAAGATTTGAATCTCCACTTGCATTAGTAGGACACATGTTGTTTGCCCCCACTCAGGCCTGGAACATGCAAAAGGCACCTTCACTGTTGTGCACTGATCTGATCACTGGAACAGGTTCAGTAATGTCATCCATGTTAACAGTTCAGAGAAATTACTGATGCTAAAATTTTGGGGAACTTTCATTCATTTTTTCTAATATAAAAGGTACAAACATGTACATTAAAGGCACAAGCAAACCTTCCCTTTTTCTTGGAAATCCTCTTTAACCTCTGTTTCCATGGCTGATTAAAACTTCCCCTAGACATTTGGACTGCAGAAAAAAAAAAAAATCCTAACCAAATGCAGGATGACAGTACAGTGTGCATCTGGGAGGTTAAGGAATATCTGATAAAGACTTAGTGTGAAGAGCACTCCTTCTGCGCTATGACTTAGTGCATTCTGCACAAAGTGAGAGAAAAAGATCTCTCTGAGGTCTAGAAAACAGGACTAGAAACACATAAAAAAGCTTGAGCAGCTCAAGAGATAGCCACTCCTGAAAGAGGCACTTAGTCTAAGACAGCTTGTGCACATGACTTGAGGAAAATCCATGTAAGTTTTCACATACTGTTTGGGGATTTCTGGCAACTCTATGTTATGCATTGTGTAAACAGTAAACATTAGATAACTGAAGAAGAGAAAAACTCCTTTTAAACAATGAAAGCAAGGCTTTTTTGTCTTAAAATGCATGACAAGAACATGATTTGTGGATGAAATACAAATTGTCAGAATATCTTGAACTGCACAGTTTAAATAAAGAATCAACTTAAAAGGGCTTGATGTCAGTGTTCAACACAGAAGGCTGTCAGCTTCTTCTCCAGGGGACTGACCAAAAGTCCTGTTGGCTATTTATTGCATACACCATGTATTAGAGGACTCTGAAGAGAGAGTTGGACAGGCAGAAAGTACTTGTAACTGGTAACTGTACTGGCATGTACCTCTCTTTGGTAGTCTCAGTACTTTTCCAACAGCTGGAATTGGAGTAAACTTTTTGGCTGCTATGGGAGCAGAGTGCTTGCAACACCTTGGCATTGCTAGTCACTGTGTCACTGTTCCCAGCCACTAAACTTCCCATTTTCATTTCTACAGCCCTCTCAGGGCTCTATTGATTTAAAATCATATCCTTTTCAATCAAATTGCATTTACTTCCCTGTCCCACCTCCTTTGGCACAGGGATATCCTCCTTTGTGGATACAGGAGTTTCTCTCCTTTTTTTGGACTCAGTCCTTTTCCTCCATGTCTGTGCCTCATGGATGACTCCACCACCTCCAAAAAATCTCTTTGTTCTTTTCTTCAAATTCACCAAGTCATTCTTGGAAATGACATCAAGTCTCCACCGAATGTCTAAATTTATATGCCTTCCTGCTTCCTTTGTAACGCTGTCTGTTCTCTGCTGCATAAGAATATCAGCCTCATTCCCCTATATATCAACAGCTGTGTTAGTTTCTTTTTTGCTTTGTTTTTTTTTTCCCTTCTACATCTGCTATAACTGGGAACTGAACTGTGCTATGTTTAACTGAAAAGAACTTAAAGCGTATTTTCTGGGCTTCATCCATCAATAATTTGTATTCTTTTCAGGCAAAAAAAGCACTTAGCTATATCTAAATAAAAATCTTAGTGTTTGATGTCTCTCTTTCATCTGTTGTCTCTTTCATGTCAAAGAGCCATTGGTAATAGTGACAGGAGAGATGGCTGAGAAATTTCCAATGAATTTTTTTTCACCCCAAAACGCCGATTCATTGAAAACAAAACATCACAAAAAGTCTGACTCTTGACAATCTTCTGATAGAATAGATGGCAAGTTTCAAAACTTCTTTGCCAGTTCTGGGACACATGGCCTTATACCCTACATACCAGTTTCTGTCATTCCACAAAAGGAATAATGATGACAGTTCCCAAGACTGTTTCTACACAGAATGTTAACACTAATTTGTTAATTAGTTTCCCAGGACACTCAGCTTCAACAGCCTAATGACTCATTTGCTCTAAGTATCAAACATGGGGTTTTGGTGTCTGGTGACCCTTGTGTCCTCAGCTCACGGACTGGTGGACAGCCCGCCTGACAGCAGGGACTGTTGTTGGGTTTATTGCTGAAGTACCTGAGGAGCCTTACATGTATAAATTTCATCCACTGATGAGAGTGACTATATTTAAGACGGACTGCTTTCTTACCAGGAAGCCAGTCATCACAAAGCGCAAGACATAACTTCAAAGAAAGAGAAAACAGATTTCCAAAGCCTTGAAATAATGACAAGACATCAGATTCCTGTCATAGATAAGACTAGAGAAATGGTTTTAAGACTGTTGCTTTGGAAAGGCTTTAGTAATTACTGCTTTAGTAATTGCTAAGAACAAAGTGAATGTGGTGAAGAAATCCTTTGCTAAGCCTGTGTGCTTTACTCTCCTCTCAGAGCCTCCCCAAACAGCTCGTGTAAATAACTGGGAGCCCAGGATCAATGTCAGTCCAAAGGGGTACTAGTTTCTGTTACAATGAAAATATTCTCAAAACTTGTTTGTATGCTGCCCTATGTTTTTCTTTCTTTGTTAATTTTTCTCCCCACCGTCAGCATGCAGGTATAACACTGCTTGTTATGGTTTGTAGCATTTCTTTTCAATGATACCCCAAAGTTGCAACCAGATCTTTGTTCTTAGTGTGTTAAGAGAAATTTTGTAAATGTATTAAAAAATTATGAAAATTCTCTTCAGCTTCATACCAGAAGTGTCCTTTTTTTCTAATAGCTGTCCATTTCAGGTGGCATAACACTATTTAAGAGATAATAGTGTGTTGCCCACTCAGTCCCTTTTAATATCTGGCACTTAAATTACAGCATATTCAAGACAGCAGAAAGAGGATTCTAATTTATTCTCATTTTCAACGAAAAGCCAGCAAATAAACTCTGCTTTTTCTATGACAACAGGCACGGGTCAACACCAATGCTGCTTAATTATATATTTTATAAGCCTTGCGAGGCAAAACCGAGGCTCATGCCTGGTGTAAATTGCCAGGCAATAATATGAGGTCGCCCTAACTGCTGGGTCTTCTACCGAGGCCTTGAGAAAAACAGCTGGGAGGGGGGGAAGATTTTGGGATATGGATGCCTATCTGCCCTGCAACAAGGCTGACCCTGCCATCATCCACCACACACAGGCTTGTGGGTTGGTGTGTGCCTGGTCTAGGGGCAGACGAGCCCAAATCTTGGTGGTTTGGGAGGGCAGCAGGGCCTGTGAGGTCGGGATAGACCCTCGACCCCCTTGAGACGTGTCTGCAAGAGACAAGGGGGCTTCTTGGGCCCCTCGAGACACGTCTGCAGGAGACAAGGGGGCTCCTCGGGACATGTCCGTGGGAGATGAGGGGGCTTCTCAGGCCCCTCGGGACACGTCTGTGGGGGACGAGGAGCTCCGCGGGCCCCTACAGATGCCTCCATGGGAGATGAGCAGCTCCTTGGGCCCCTCAGGACACGTCCGCAGGAGACGAGGGGGCTCGCCGGCCTCTCGGGACGCCTCCGCGGGGGACGAGGGGGCTCCCCGGCCCCTCGGGACGCCTCCGCAGGAGACGAGGGGGCTTCCCGGCCTCTCGGGACGCCTCCGCGGGGGACGAGGGGGCTTCCGGGCCCCTCGGGACGCCTCCGCAGGAGACGAGGGGGCTTCCCGGCCTCTCGGGACGCCTCCGCGGGGGACGAGGGGGCTCCCCGGCCCCTCGGGACGCCTCCGCGGGGGACGAGGGGGCTCCCCGGCCCCTCGGGACGCCCCCGCGGGGGACGAGGGGCTCGTCGGCCCCGCGGCAGGCGGAGGGGAGGAAACGCCGGCGGCGGCGCGGCGAGGGCGGGCGGAGGGGCAGGGTGTGAGGGCCGGGGTCCGGCTCGCACCCTCGCGGCGGGCGGGCGGAGGGAGGAAGGAGGAGAAAAAGCGGCGGAGCGGAGGGGCTGCGGAGACGCGGGAGGGAGGCGAGCCGGG